>NW_024609846.1:112678021-113226908 GCF_016920785.2 Ixodes scapularis | reverse complement strand
TGCGGAAGGCAGACACGGTGTAGCGTGTTAAGTTTACACAGCACCTCATGTGTAGACGAAAAACACAGATGGCCTCGTGTAAAACGAACACGTTTCGACGTGTCCGCTATGGGACAACGGTTTACACGTCTGGGCGTGTTATTTTTGCTAACAGTGTGGCATATGGTGCCACTTTCCGAAGGTCACGACAAACCACGTTGGGAACCTTAAAGGTATTATCCCAGTAATGTCGGAGTATAACGGTATGCAGAAATAGGGCTCGAAAGGAAGGTAAAGAGAGATCATCAAATATGTTGTCGGATGTTTGAATATTGGAGCCATATGCCACGCTACGCAAGATGCCCTTTTAAGAGAGAATTTACTTTAGTTTCTAATAGGTTTGTGCATTGCCCGAACAAGGTAATTCCATATCGAAGCACACTATAAACGAGTGCGTGCACAATGAGTCTTCGGGTTGACATGGGGATAAATGTTCTTATATTGTAGAGGGTGCAGGATGCTGCTCGCAGCTTCTTCATGATGTAGAAAAGATGGGAGTTCCACGATAAATCAGAGTCAAAATAAATTCCTAAGTATTTTGTAGTGTTCACGTAATCTACTGGCACACATTCACAAGAAGCACAGTCTGAAGCGTGCAGAAGTATTGGCTTGTTTAAAATGACTCTTTTAAGCGGACTAGAAAAGCACATTAGTTGCGTTTTTTTCGTGTTGACGCTAATGAGATTTCTCGAAAACCAATCCATGATCTTAATTGAATCAAACTGCAGTAATTCTACTGCCTTACTATAATGTAGATGACTTGATACTAGAACAGTATCGTCTGCATATTGAAATATCTTACTGTATTTCACTACCTGGGAAAGGTCGTTGACATAAATATTAAAAAGAAGAGGCGAGAGCACAGACCCCTGAGGTACGCCAGATTTCAAAGATATTTTAGCACTGTATTGTCCAGATATCGAAACTAGTTGTGTTCGGTTTGACAGAAGGTTTTTAAGCAGGGAATAAAATGGACCCCTGAATCCTAAGCTAAGGAGTTTTTTCAAAAGAAATTTGTGTGACACAGAGTCGAAAGCTTTCGAAACATCTAAGAAAAGCGCACACGTAACAATATTATTTTCGAAGGCAGTGTTCAACAGATCAGAGAAGTCCTCAAGAAGAGGTTGTGTGCCTTTTCCAATAACGAAACCATACTGCTGTGGGGAAAAAAGATTAAATTTATCCATAAAATCAGTCATTGTTATAAAAATATGTTTCTCCAAAATCTTCGCTATTGAAGGCAAGATCGAGATAGGGCGATAGCATTCGACCTTACCGTGATCTCCACTTTTAAATAAAGGCTTTACAATGGCTATTTTAAGGTCGTCTGGAATTATGCCTGAAGCTTATAAAACCGTTCAACATCCGTAGAAGTATATCTTTTAGTGAGTTGTAATTTCTACACAGATCGGACATTCGTACACCATCAATTCCAGGAGACGAACGAGGTTTAAAGCTGAACAACATAGTTTGTAGCGCTTGCTCAGTTATTTCAGGTAGGAAAGCGGACGATACATTTGGAATGATTGAGAGCGAGAGATCTACTTCATTATCGCGCGATATGCTTGAGGTCTTTCCGAAATAGGTGTTGAAAGCATTGGCTGCAGAGAGAGGACTACACGGGAAATACTTTTCCACGGTTTCGTCAACTGAACGTCTAGCACGGGGACCATCACGGAGTTCGTTGACAAGAGACCAAGTTATCCGGGTGTCAAAGCGGGATTCAACTAACTTTGCTTTGACATAGATACGCTTCGCTGATTTGATCATTGCGGTTACTCTATTGCGTTCAATTTTAAATTTAATACGCAATTCCTCGTTCTTCGGTGACTGTCGACTGCGCGTCCACAAAAGTTCTTTATATTTGATTGCGGCAATAATGTCATCATTCAGCCACGCGAGTTCAGGTCGACGCTTTTAACGATAATTACTTTTGTACTGCAGTCAGTAAAAATTCTCCATAGCTGAATGAACTTTGAATAAATCTCCTGTTGATTAAAATACCGCAAGAAATTGTCCCAGTCATATGATGCGATTAATTTGTCAAACGCTTTGCGATCAAAAATTTTTACTTGTCTCTTTTTAGAACAGGTGGTTTTGACAGAATCCTTTGAGAGCAGTTGACAAGCCGTGAAGTAGTGGTCCGCGAGCTTTTGTGAGACAACCGCAGATTTAACTGAAACGCCGTGGGCACGTACATTAATGTGATCTAGACAGGAAGTGACAAAGCTACCATTGAAATGTTCCTCCCTGGTAGGGGCTTGGATAGAATTTACAAGGCCAAATTCAGCAAGTATATTGAGATAGTCGCACACAACAGCCTTTGTAGGATTTAGAGTGTCAATATTAAAGTCTCCAAGCAGACATATATGTTCCGTGGCCTGCAAGCCCGTCAGACATGCTCTCAATTCTTCCAGGAATAAGGAGAAGCGTTCAGATGGGGGACGGTAGCAGGCGACAATCGTTAAGGAATATCTTGAGTTAAAAATATTCAGGGCTAAACATTCCGCATGATTAAATGTAAAATTCAGTTTCAAAGCTTCCCACGAATCTTTGATCAAAGCTTCCCACGAATCTAATAATAATAATAATATAATAATAATAATAATAACAATGTTTATTTACGCGTGTAGTTCACTTCATAGTGAGGTGGGTCTGTCAAAGCCAGACAAAAGGCTTGTTGGACAAAACCCTACAGTTTGTGATAAAAAAGCGTCCCCACACACGTATGCTTCGAAGCTCAACATACATCCCAATATAAACGATGATGGTCACACAAACACATGCGCATACACAGCACAGTCAAAAACGTGTACTTTTAGATCGGACCATTTGCCTCAGTTTGTTTAGTGAGTCCACAGTGTAAACATCGTCCAGTAGGCTATCAAATATATAGGGAACATAAAAATTCCGAATTCTTTTTCCGTAGTTTGTCACAACAAAAGGCATTTCATAGCGCTTGGTGTGTCGAAGCGATCTAGATACGACATGAGGTACTCTGAAATTATCACACCAACAGTGTTTCAATACAACGGTCTGAACCAATAAGGAGTGGAACAATGGCAAGCCCAAGACTGCTATGATCTCTTCTTCAGTTTGCGATATGGAACCATAAACAATGCTTTTAAATATTCCTTTTAAGACTGAGTCTATTTTTTGACCCCATCGTCCTGGCCTGTGACCAAAAATAGTTATTCCGTAACGCAAAACATTGTATGCCAAAGCGTGAGCTCTTGTATTTTTCGTTGAATAAGGTATTAAAGATCTGGTATTGTACAGTAAACAAGATACATTTCTCAGTCGTTTACAAAGTTTTGACAGATGAGAATTCCACGACAAATCACTTTCGAATTGAATTCCTAAATATTTAACTTGATCTACATAAGATATGGGACAACAGTTACAAGATGTACAAAGAGAGGTATGCATATATATAGGATGATTGGGCGTTAACATCTTAAGAGGATTACGAAAGCAGACTAGCTGAGTTTTAGATGCATTTATCGTAAGACAATTTGTCTTAAACCAGTCATTAAGTTGACAAGTGTCCTCTTGGAGGAATGCGATTGCTACAGGATAATCAAGATGTTTTGAAAGCAACACTGCGTCATCCGCACATTGGAACAATTTACATGTTGAAACTGAGTTAGACATATCGTTTACAAAAATGTTAAAAAGAAGAGGTGACAAAACAGAACCTTGGGGAACCCCAGACTTTAAGGTAACTCGGGAGCTTCGACTATTCTATTACCTGTAGAAACTCGCTGTGTCCTCTCAGTTAAAAAGTTCCGGAGAAGATAATAATAATAATAATAATAATAATAATAATAATAATAATAATAATAATAATAATAATAATAATAATAATACATTTTATTCCACATATAATAAATGACACAATCAATCAATCAATCAATCAATCAATGTTTTTATTCGTGCCCGGGAACAACCTTGCGGTCTTGGTACAGGTGCACTGTGTTAACATGTAAGGCAGAACAGGGTATAAAGCAATAGTACGGACAACACAAACAACGGACAAGCCCTAGAAAAATACACTTAAAAATTATAAAAAGTAAACACAAAGTCACAACACACGATAAGCTTAATGGTACTACCACCAACACCAATTGCTAGAAAGAAAGAAAAAAAAATGCATTCAAAGTGGGGAATTTCGGCGTGAACGCCGCAAGTTAGTGCATACAGTTCAAATTTAAGTGATGGCCTTTAACGTTTTTACAAACTGCAGCGTGTTATTGTTAAATATGTCGAGTGTTTCAGAAAAAGAAGAATTATAAGTATGCCCAAGTCTGGACACAGGATCGTGGAGGTTGAGTAGACGCCTGTTGCAGAAGGACGCATTTTGCCTTGTTGTTTTTAGAGGAATTTTTAAGAGTACTCTTGACGTCAATACCGTGCAATCAGTGACGGCGTGGACAAGTTTGTATAAAAATAAGATATCGGCAAGTTCTCTCCTACGAAGCAGGGTAGGTAGTGCCACGCTACGCTGAACAGGGACAGGGACATCAGTAGTGGTGGGCACAATGCGCGCTGAGCAACGATGTCTATAGAGGGAAAGAAACTTGTTCTGAACCCGTTCTATTTTCGAGGAATTTGTGGCACAAATTCCATTCCATACAACAGAAGCGTATTCAAGCTGTGGTCGACACAATGCACTGTAGAGTATAAGAAATGTGCAGGGGTTAATAAACTCTTTAGTGATGCGGCACGCACTCCCGAGCGTGCGTAGAGCTGCGTTCACGATGTGATCCACATGACTGGAGAAGATTAAGGTGCTGTCAAACACTACGCCAAGATCTTTGATTCTGTTCATACGTTCCAAAAGGTCTGTCTGAATAACATATGGGAATACAATGTTATGTGTCTTACGAGTGTACGACACGACTTTCGTTTTAGAGCTATTTATCTTTAGGTCATTCCCCCGGCACCATTCTTCAAAAGCATCAACATCTCTCTGTAGCAAAACACAGTCTCGGTTTTCTCGTACCTCCATAAACATCTTAATATCATCTGCGTACTGAAGAAATGAAGAGTGACGAATCACAGTCGAAACATCATTAACAAAAACTGAAAACAGAAGAGGTCCGAGAACGGAGCCCTGAGGCACACCCGTTGTCGCCTCATAAGTAGCAGAAAAATTATTATTCGAGCTAACAAAGCACTTCCGGTCACGCAAATAACTTTCGAGCAATGAAAGCAATGAGTTGTGAATATCTAGCTTTGACAGTTTAGCCAGTAACATTTCATGATTAACAATGTCAAACGCTTTACTCAAGTCAAAGTAAATCACATCAAGCTGGCCTCTGTTAGCGACGGCGTGAGCAGCGGTTGACATAAAACAGGCGAGATTAGTTGTGGTCGAGCGACCCGCCATAAATCCATGTTGGTTAGGGATAAGATAACGCTTGAGATTGAATGACAATATTTTGTGTAGTGCCACTTCGAGGAGCTTCGAAAATGTGCAAAGAAGAGATATAGGTCTGTAGTTCGACACATTTGTTTTTGGACCGGACTTATGCACAGGTACAACAAGTGCCGTTTTCCACATGGCGGGAAAGACCTCATTCTTTAGGCAGTTGTTAAAAATCTGTACTAGAACAGGAATAAATATGGCACTGTATGCCTTCAAGAGGACTGACGGAATACCATCATGGCCAGAAGACAATGATGGTTTCATTTTTTTTACACACTCATGCAGTAGCTCCTCGTCAAAGAGTGCAATACAGGATGCATTCCCAGAGACAGCTGGCGCGGCAGTAGTTGAAGGGATTGGATGATGCTTAAAAACAGACTGGAAGTGGCGTGCAAAAATTTCACAAACATCTGTCGTCGAGTTTCCCTGTGAGTCCAGCAGGGTGATCTCTCCTCTACCTTTTTTCTGGGACCGAGAGCGAACATACTTCCAGAATTCTTTGGGATTTTTAGTTAGCTGCAACTCGACGGAATCAGTGTACGCCTGACGATCACGTTTAAAAACTTCCTTGCAGAGAGACCTAAAGTGCCCAAATTCTGATTTTAATTCGGGGGTATCGTTCTTTTTAAACTTTCGATGAGCGCGCAATTTCTTATTCATTAAAGTACGTAATTCGTGCGAGAACCAGAAGGGAAACTTTGAGCCTGACGTTTTACGAAGCGGGATGAATTGATCCATTCCTTCTCGGACGATTCGAGTGAAATCGCGAACCTGTTGATCAACGTCAGAACACAGGATAATTGAGGACCAGTCGTAATTGGAGAAATGATCGTACAAACTAACATAATCTCCAGCGCAAAAATTGTGTCTATTCCCTTCAGGATGTTTCCGTGAACAACGTCTCATGCCCTGTCGGACAGGTATACTAATCTCCAAAGGGGGGTGATATCCGTCGGGGGGAACCAAGCCTGACGCACCCTCAGTTACATCTATGCAGTCAAGATCCGAGAAGCAAAGATCAAGCATGTTGCCCTGGGTGTTCGGGATACAGTTATATTGTCTTAAGTTCGTAAATGATGCGAAATTAAGCAAAAGATGAGATTTTTGAATAATATAGTAATGTTTTGAGGACGCAGAGGCTGTTTCCCAACATATGTTGGGGACATTAAAATCGCCAAGAACCATAAATTTAAATTTTTCAAGGGCGTTGGTTGTGCGCTCAATGCCTAGTAGACATTGGCTAAAATCATCAGGAGAGGTATCAGGGGGCAAGTAATAAGAGCCGAGAAGGATACGCTCGCCATTAGCGCATTGTAGCTCTACCCACACTGACTCAAATGATGTCTCGAGATCTGGACGCCTAACGCATTGTAACGACGTATCAATTGCTATCAGCACCCCACCCCCTGTCTTTTTCAATGTAGAGAATGTGCGATCGCGTCGAAATACTGTGAAATTTGGTGGGAAGAGATCAGATGAAGAAATATTCGAACAGAGCCAGGTCTCGGTTAGCACAATAATAGATGCATGAGTTAGGGTTACGTTAGAAAAAATATAATAATATAATAATAATAATAATAATAATAATAATAATAAATTTATTTGTACATTATGGGTGCAGTGATGAAGCAAGGCCGGTTCGTCAAAGCCTTCAAGGGCTTGTGTGACTGAACCATGGTAGCACTGGTGACGAAATATTACATATTTCGTCGAATTTCGAATACAAATAATATTTCGAATACAAATAATAATAATAATAATAATAATAATAATAATAAATTTATTTGTACATTATGGGTGCAGTGAAGAAGCAAGGCCGGTTCGTCAAAGCCTTCAAGGGCTTGTGTGACTGAACCATGGTAGCACTAATGACAAAATATTCTAAAAAAAAAAAAAAAAAAACGAAAAGAAAACAGTGGAGGATTTGAGCAAAATGACGTCAGTTGTCCCGATAAAAAAAGAACAATCACAAAAACTGAAAGTCACACTGGAGTCACGTGAAAGTCACACGAATGTCACATGAAAGTCACAGGAAGGTTACACCCACAAGCCGAAAGCTTTTGTCATGGACGCGTGTGTTATTAAAAAAAAATAGAAAAAATATTTTAAGATGCAGAACAGCATCGACAATTCAATTAGCGTCGAAAGTAAGAATAAAATGGCTGAGGGGAAAAAAAAAACGCTTATTAACCCAGAATGAAACTACGCCGCTCCCCCCCCCCCCCCCCTCCCCTTTCCCTCCTCTTTCTTGCGATGGACAAAAATTATTTATGTATCTCCTTCATACCAATATACATGGCGTAGAGCTTTTTTAAGTTTCTTTTTGGACGTGATGTCTGAAAAATGAGGCGGAAGAGAGTTAAATATATGCGGAACATAAAATGAACGAATGTTTTTACCATACCGAGTGTAGCAACTGGGAACAAGGTATCGTGCAACCTTGCGCAACTGCCGTGAGACCGGGTGATGCGTTTTAAATTCATCATTCCAGTTGTGATTGAGTACCACTGTTTCCAAGAACAAAGATCGAAAATCGGGCATTAAAAGCATTTGAAAAAAATTTAAATTGGAGGACGTAAGATTATAGCATACATTTCTTAGAATTCCCTTCAAGATGCTGTTCACCTTTGTTTGCCACAAGTTCGAGCATTGGCCAAAAATAGTTATACCATAGCGTAATTTGCTGTAAGCTAAAGAATAGGCAATATGCTTGCGAACACCAAGAGGCAGAAATGTTTTGATATGATAAAGCGAACAGGAAACACTCCTTAGTTGTGAACATATTTTTGTAAGATGAGAGTTCCATGATAGGTCTGAATCTAAGAGTATTCCAAGGTATTTTACGGTGTCTGAATAAGGAATTTGATCACAATGGCAGAGGATACATTCTGATGTGTGTAAGAAAAAAGGAACATTTAAAGAAATAACTTTTAGAGGATTGTGAAAGCAGACGAGTTTTGTCTTAGAGATGTTTATATCAAGTAGATTGCGATTAAACCATTCCATTAGTTGATTTGAAGAACGTTGGAGCATCTCTATTGATTTTGGATAAGAGAGGTGACGCGTAAGTAACAAAGTGTCATCAGCGTACTGGTATAGAATGCAGTCGGAAACAGCAGTGCACATATCATTGACATAGATATTGAACAATAGTGGTGAAAGGATAGACCCCTGTGGGACCCCAGATTTCAAAAATATTTTAGAGCTATGCACGCCGTTCACCGAAACCATTTGCGAGCGGTCAGATAAGAAGCTCTCTAATAGCAACAAGAAAGGACCACGGAAACCTATAGCTGAAAGCTTTTTGAGTAAAATGGAGTGACTAACTGTATCAAATGCCTTTGATACGTCAAGAAAGCACGCGCATGTACATAAGTTGTGTTCAAAGCCATAATTTATGTCGTTCGAAAGAGCATCCAGGAGAGGTTGTGTGCCTCGGCCGGCAATAAAGCCATACTGATTTGGAGACATTAAGTTGTGTTTGTCTATAAAGGAAGACATGGTGATAAAAATAAATTTCTCTAATATTTTAGCTAGACATGGCAAAATGGAAATAGGCCGATAGTTTTCAACCTTACTACGACATCCTCCCTTCAAGATAGGTGTAACAACCGCGATTTTTAGATCATCAGGTATACAACCGGTTTCAATTATAGTGTTCAACAACAGAAGAAGTGTGTCCCGAACATAATTCCGATTCCTGCGTAGATCACTCAGCCGTACAGCATCGAATCCTGGAGATTTACTCGACTTCAAGCTAAAAATTATAGATTGTAAATCATCAGCTGTCATCAGTGGGAGAAAAGCGGAAGCAGAGTTTGCGTAAGAAAAAGAAAGGGATAAGGTGCTTTTCCGGAGTGTACCGGAAAATGCGGCAAAAAAATCATTAAAAAGATTAGCAGTTATGAGGGAATTATGTCCAAATACATCTTGAATACGTTTTTTTTTCGTATGCCCGGGGAGACACCTCGCATTTCGTTAATTAATGACCAAGTTTTAGCGGAATTATTCCGAGACTCAGAGAACTGTTTCTGGAAGTAAATTCGTTTAGCCGAGCGAATAAGCGCAGTAAGTTTGTTGCGGATAATTCGAAATTCGTGCTGCAGTCTTTGATTATGAGGTGAACGACGGCAACGCTTCCAAGCTACGTTTTTAAGTTTAATAGCGGACAGTATGTCAGTGGATATCCAACGTATGTTTGACTTTCTTTGTTTCAGAAATATTACTTTTTTTGATGCATTATAGAACTGCCGAAACAGCTGGACAAACGAAGTATAGAGTTCTGAATGGTTTACATGTCGCTGAAATGTTACCCAGTCGTACCCAGAGACATATTTATCAAAAGTCTTATTATCAACAATTTCAATTCGACGGATATCTGTATTTTTGCTAGTAGAAACCTGTTTTGGAAATTTGATCTGACACGCTACGAAATAGTGATCTGATAATTTTTGTTTTATAATTGCCGATTTAATTGCTGACGATGATGTCCTCAGGTCAATATGATCTATTGATAAGCTGACAAATCTGCCACACAGAAATTCTTCTCTGGTTGCTCCGAGAATGTAAGGTTCCACTCCGTAATCAGCCAACAACGTAAGATACTCGCAAACTAGTAATTTAGAGGGTTTTGAAAGATCAATGTTGATGTCTCCTGTGATGCAGAGGGTTGCATTACCCGGCAAAGATTGAATGCAGTGGCGTAGCTCAGAGAGAAAACCTGGAACACTTTCAGAAGGTGGTCTATAAAAGGCGAGCAAGTAGAGGTCATAAACGTAAGTAGTAACACGGAGTGCCAGCGACTCGCAAGAAAGAAATGAAGTGGTTATTTCTGAATAACCCGCAGTAGCTTTTAAGAAAACTGCAATACCACCTCCGCGCTTTTTGTCCCGAGTATAAAAAAATCTGTTGAATCCAGGTAGCGAAAACCTGTCAACCTCGTCATTGTGAATATTAATTTCTGTGAGAACAATTGCATCGGCGATCGGAAGTACGCAATCTACGGCTAGTCTAAACTCATCCCAGTGCTTACGTAAACTTCTTATATTAACGTTAAATAAAGTAAAGGAACTACCAGAACTTGACTGGAAGTGTTTTGAGCACGAGTGTAGGTCCGTAAAGTCGAAAAAAGTGGCCATAAAGTCTACACAATTTGCTCCAAAGAAGCAACATTAGTGATTCGGAGTATAGAAGAGCCTACGTTTTGTTTCGCAAAAATATGACCATGACGAACCCATACGAACTTGAATCCTTTCTCTTTCCCTCTGGTTCTAGCCATCCAGAAGAGCTTTCTGTTGCCGTCTGTCAGATTGTCGTTGAAGTAGAGTTTGGGCTGTGATTCTTCTCTTGTGAGAGAGCCCAAGCGGCCACGACAGGCCATCCAACGCTCTTTCAGAGGAACTGACGAGAAACGGACCAGAATAGGTGGTACGACATCACGCCTTGCGGGAAGGCGATGCACTGCCTCAACTTGTGATGTCTGGAAGTCCTCCACTTCGAGTTGCCTAGCTAAGCCTTCGAGGATGCCGCCAAGGTTTTCACGAGAAGCAAAGGGTATTCCGTGAATTTCCATATTACATTGGCGATTAGCTTGTTCAGATTCGTTCTGGACGGCTTTCAGATGTTGGATTTCCACTGCTTGGTCGGATATCAGTGACCGCAAGGTAGTTGTTTCTGTTTGAAGTGCCTTGATGATCTTGTCTTGAGTTTGTGCTGAAGCTAGAAGGGAATCGTACTGAGACGACACAAAGTTCAGGGACTCTTGCATCCCGGCCATTGTGTCGCGCATCGTATCGACTGCCTGCTTCATGGACAACAAGGCATCCATTTTGGGGTGCAGTTCGTGGAGTGAGTCGACGGTGTCCTTCCAAGATAGCAGACGATCGAGTTTTTGGTGCACCGTTTCTAGCTGCGCCAAAAAAGTAGTGGCTTCAGCTTGAGAAGAGGGAGGGTTGGTGCTTAGATCCGACTTCGCTGAACCTCCACGGCAGGCGAGGCATCGCCACTTCTCGAGCTTGGCAATGCTCATGCCTTTAAAGGTGCCGTCAGCGATGCCAGAGCACCTTTTCCCCAAATGATACGGGCGAGAACAGTCAGCGCACTTCATGTTCCTGCCGTCCAATGGCACAGGTTCAGAGCAAACGCCGCATATTTCAGGATCGGCCATGATATTAAGATGAAGACGACAAAGAAGATTCACAAGAAGGTAGACAGTTGAGATAGATATAAAATAAATGCACAGTAAGTGAAGGGTTCCAGGCTCACCCGTGAGAACAAATGCGCTGAATGAGGAGATGATTCTCGTCGCTTATACCGTGAACTTGGTTAGTCGTAAGGGTAGGAGTATTAGGATTCCGAGATGGTTGTTGGGACTTGCCAGGTGGAATGATGGTGACCCACTGTTGCAGTCAAATCCTCCGTAAGATGTTGAGCGGATGGTACTTGCATGGAGGCAGAACTACCGAGAGGCGATCCCTTACGTCGAGGTCATCAAAGAAACTGATTAGAAGATTAAATGAGGCACAAATTTGGAGCCGCAAAAATGCTAGCAACCGAAGTTGCGCGTCGTCGTCGTCGAAAAAAAAAATAATAATAATATTTATTACTTGACAAGGAAAAAGGTACAGAATCAGGCCTGCCAAAGGGGCTTGTCTGGCAGCGCCTGGCAGTCAGTGAAACGAAACTGCACAGATATAGTCAGCAAAAAATAAAGCAGAAACAGAACATAACATTCATTAAACAATATTAAAAACTAATACTTCTCAAGGCTTTTTTAAGCTTGTATTTTGTTTTTATATTATGCATTTAAGAAGGAAGTTTGTTGAAGATTGCTGGCACGTAATACTTACGAATTTGTTTTCCAAATTTTTTTAAGCATCGAGGTATACAGTAAGGGTAATAATAATGATAATAATACATCAGAGCACTTCCATATCACGTGAACGTGGAGGACTACCGAAGCCGTTATCTTTACGACATCTAGGACGACCTCAAGGACGACTTTCTTGGATGACGTCAAGGACGACGCCTGGAGGACAACGTCTCGAACGACCTCAAGAACGAATTCTAGGACGACCTCGAGGAGGGCGCCTAGAGGAAGACGCCTACGACCTCAGGGAGGACGTCTAGGACGACGCCTAGAGAAATTTAGCCTTTCCACTCTGGTGAAAAACAAGAGTGGAAAGGCTGGAAAGGTGGCCGCCATCTATGAACGACGGCGGCAACCAGACAACCCGCAAGCCGGTTGTCTGGTTGCCGCCGCCGCTCATAGATGGCGGTAGCTGTCCACAGTTTTGTCTCGACATTTGTTTGCCCGCGGACACGATACTGGGGAAACCAGCCCTTAACAGCTCCGCTGTAAAAAAAAAAAAAAAAAAAAAAAAGAACCGGGCGAAAATATTGCGTCGGTGCTTCAATTGATGATCATCATCATCATTTCATTTATTTAAATACTTTGATAACACTATAAGGTAACGGGTCTGTCGAAGCCAGTAGGGTGGTTATCATTTGAGCCCGTTCTCGTTTCACCCTTCTCACTTGGCCCTTCTGAAAACAACCATTCTCAAAAAGATCTTCTCGCTTTTACCTGTGGCATTTGGCCCTTTACCGTTTCGTCCTTCGTATTTCAACCCCCCTCATTTGAGCTCGTTCTCTTTTCGCCCTTCTCACTTGGCCCCTTTCAAAACAACCATTCTTAAAAATATCTCGCTTTGACCCAGCACATTTGACTCTTTCTACTCCGAATCTGGGTTTTTTTCGGGTAATATATATTCATAAATTCACTAATATTTTTTTTTGTGTGTGCGTACCTTGCTACCGGCTTACTCTGTGTGCCAATGATTTTAGCCGTGCGTCGTGGTCGTCGAGAAAAGTTACTGCTTGACAAAACAACAGACCAACTACAGGGTGTCACAAAAGAAAATTTACACGATCTTTTTTACCGCAAAAATAAACTAGGCATCGCCGAACGCTCATTCTCCGCCCAAAGGTAGAGCTAGAGGTCACAACCAGATGCCAAAGTTTCAGCCCGATCCGATAGCTTAATCAAAAGTTATAAGCGATTTTCTGGAAATTTCAATGGGAAAATGGAGCCCATTTTTGCCGGTTTTGGGTTTCTGGTGCCATAGAGCCCCATGTGTTTGAAAACTCCGTCGGCCGTTATTTTCCTATTGAAATTTTTAGAAAATCACAGAAAATCAAACGGATCGGACTGAAACTTTGGCATCTGATAGTGACCTCTAGCGCTACCTTTGGGCGGAGAATGAGCGTTAAACGATGCCTAGTTTATTTTTGCGGTAAAAAAGACCGTGTAAATTTTCTTTTGTGACACCCTGTACTTATCGCATGAAGGTCACATTCTGTAATGTCACCTTCTTTGAGGTCGTTTGACTTGTGACAATGCAACCACCTCTATAATGTACATACGTCTGCTATTTATGTTCAGACAGAGTTTCCAAGTTAAGTGTTCATCGTTTTCTTTCTTTTCTTTGCGTTCGTTTAGAAAAAGGGAAGCAGGCGTCATTGTAAACGTATAACGTAATCTTCTAGTATTTGTATTTTTGGAGGGTGAGAAGCTTGTGTGTGTGTGTGGGAGGGGGGCGGACTAAGTGAGAATTGGACTAAATGCGCAAGGTTGAAATAGTGCGAATGGCACGTTTTCCGATAACGGGCAAAATGTGAATGGGCCCAGTTGAGAAAAACCTGAATCGGATCATAGGAGAAAGTTCAAACGAGGCGGACCAATTGAGAATAGGACGAAATGCGCAATGTCGAAATGCGAATGGGACTTTTTCAGATAACGGGCAAAATGAGAATGGGCCCAGTTGAGAAAAACCTGATTCGGATTTAATGAGAGGGTTCAAACGAGAAGGACCAAATCAGAATGGGACGAACTGTGCAAGGTTCAAACGCGAATGGGACGTTTTGAGATACACCCAAGCCAGTAAAGGCTTGAAGGGCAGAACCCAACAAATGGAATGTCACAGAGCGCATAGAAGAAGTCCGTAGAGCACACATTTAAAACATGTATCGCACTATACGAGAAACAGAAAATAATCACCTCACAATATCACAGCAAACATATTAGATATCACACAGCGGTATATCAGTGAAATTATACAATGAATTAGAGCTTAAAGCTGTTCAATAGTTTTTTTTTCCATTTTCACCTACTTGTGGCTTCAAAGAAGTGGTCGGGGAGTCTGTTAAAAATGTATGGCACGTAGTAAGAGCGCTCTCGCTTACCATATCTTGTAAAATACCGGGGGGTTATAAAACGATCAGAGGTACGTAAAACTCGGCGGGGCACAAAAGGATGTTTAAATTCGCTACACCCAGTAATGGAGAAAACACAACATACACACATTGCAAAAAACGTGAATGGAGGTTAGGCAGTTGTGGAGCCTCAAAGATATCAGCTTCTGATGAGAGATCATAATGATAACCGACACTTCTTAACAAATTCCTAAGAATGCGGTCAATTTTAGTTTGCCATATTTGTGCACAGTTACCAAATAATGTGATGCCATACCTTAGTATATTATAAGTAGGGTTCGGACTTTTCGGTTTAAACCGATAAAACTGATAAAAGTAAGCCGAATCCAATTTCAGAAATTCGGCTTTAACCGAAAAAGGTCAGTTTGTCGGTTCGGCGTTTTCGGTTTAAACCGATAAAAACCGATAGAAGTACGTCGAACCCATTTTCTAAAATTCGGTGTTAACAGAAAAAGGCCACTTTGAACTTCCAGTCGCACCGCAGAGCCGTGGCAAAAGAGTGGAACGATAGTGCCTATCGAAACGTGTCCGAATGTATGGAATACACGGATGCTATCACAACGTTTTGGTTTAATGCCGAAACATATGTTTAGACCAAAAAACGCAGTCTGAGTTGTGACATTAAGCAATGCAAAACGTGCGTTTTTTGGTGTAAACGTAGGTTTTGGCATTGTCATTCGCTGAGCTGCCTCCATAAGTTGCGGTGATTGGCTCTCCCAGTGTTGTGCGGGATAGCAGACTCACGGTTTTTTTTAGGGTGTGTTGTAAAATAAGCAGCACACGCTGCGAAGCTTGCCAGAAATATTGGTTAAATGCGTTGATCATGACAAATCTGAACCAAAGAATATGCCTAAGTACTTAAGTGTCAACATATTCCAGAGATCTACATGTACAATCAATGCAGTTGGATCTGTGTAACACAAACGATGAGTCCAATTTTAGATGCTTCAGCGGACTACTGAAACAAACAAGTCTGGCTTTGGATGTGTTATCAGTAATATAATTGTCACAAAACCAGTCCATTATTCGTGCACAGTCATGTTGCAATAACTGCACAGCTTGGCGGTAATTAACATGACTAGAGACAAGTAAAGTATCATCAGCATACTGAAAAATTTCGCAACTAGTGAGCCTGGTAGAGATATCATTAACAAAAATATTAAATAACAAAGGGGACAAAACCGATCCCTCGGGCACACCGGCTTTTGGCATCAGCGGTCAAGAAAGAAATTCTTAAGCAATGCAATAAATGGTCCACGGAAACCGTTATGCTGCAGTTTTAAAAGAAGCATCTTATGACTGGCCGTGTCAAAGGCCTTGGCGACATAAAAAAAAATTGCACATGAACATGGGTTTCGATCAAAAGCACTGTGTAGTAGGTCAGACAAATCTTCCAGCAGTGGTTGGGTGCCCTTTCCAACAACAAAGCCATACTGGTTAGACGACAGGATGTTGGAAGTTTCAATGAAGCTGGACATTATAAGATACGAAGCGAAAAATAGGGACTCTAACCAAAGATTTAATAAACATTTACCCGACGTTTTGGGACCAGTTCGGTCCCATGTTCACGGGTGAGTGACGAAAAGAAAAGAACACGCGGATGTGCGGGGCTTTGCTCACGTCACGCAGTCCCGAGACGTAGCTGCTGGGCAGGGAGCCCGAAGAAAGATTCACGTTCCCCTTTGTATGTTGGATAAACCAAGACTCAACGAAGATACAAATGCTTTCCCAAAATTTCCCCAATGCAAGGTAAAATAGAAATAGGGCGATAGCACTCAGGCTTGTTAGGCGATCCTCCCTTGAAACAAGGCTTCACAAGTGCGGTTTTTAGTTCAATTGGGATGACGCCAGAGACCAAGAACACATTTATCGTGGTAAGAAGTACGTACGTGCTGAACAAGTCCAAAGATGATATTGATGATGATGATGAAGATAATAATAATAATAATAATAATAATAATAATAATAATTTATTGCCAACATTTTGGTACACTGGGGTTTAACGGGCCCGTCATAGGCTCTATTGGCTTGTGGGACGGAGCCCGGCAATTTATCAAAATCAAGATAACAATAAATAAAATAGTGACAATGGCAGAACACACGATGACATAGTTCTATAGGTCGTTGGCGTACATAAAAAAGCTTCAAACTTTCAACATGTTAGAGTGTATATCGTTTACAAAGCTAAGGAACAAGATTCACTGTTCTAAGGAACTTTAGTAGCTTGTAATAAGTGTCCAGCCATTCTTACACAATTATGTTATGCCCTCGAAAGAGGCCCCCTAAAGATCCAATAAATTAATATAAATAAAATTTTCAAAAGTTTTCTTTTTCTACTTTATGTTTTTTGTAAATAATAGTTTTGGTTAAAGCCGCTTATTCTACGATAATCATCTTCAAAGACATCGACGTGTCAACGCAGGCGTAGAATTTTCTAAAAAAAGAGCTTCGTTTCTCTCGATTCATAGAAAACCCGTACTACGTGTGTTTAGTGCTTTGCTCTTTGCTCTATGACATAACGAACGGCGAACGAGCGACCATTTCTAAGAACTTAGGAAGAAAGCGGCACATGAGAGACACGGGCAGATGATTGGTTGGGTCCCAGCGTGACCACGACACATCTCAGCGCAACGGTATAGCTCCATTTTGACGTTTCCCTCGGCAAGCATGTGGGCAGTCGCAATCGCCGCGCGTACTCGCCCTTCGCCAGCAAAGTAGCTCTACAGTCACCAGTGCCACCGATGGAATAGGATAAAAAGCGGGGAATTTCTGTTGCGTAGTTATCGTCACCTCAGCAAATGCGGGGCTTTGCTTAATTATGTTCACGCCCTTTGCTTTGTGACTGGTTCTTCTTCGGCATTCTTATACACTCCGTGCGACGAAACTGGCGGGCCGCCGCGCGGCGGTACCGAAGGTATGCAGTGAGAACCCCAGAGAAAACAAAACCGAGACCACGCCGCGTACGTTGCTACGCATTGAAGTCGGAGCGGTGCGGTTGCGCTGGGTTCACAGCATGAAGTGCTGCCTCTGCTGCGTCATTGTAGTAGACCGTTTCTGCAGCCCGCTAAACACCCGGATAGCGCTCCGTAATCCGCCACAAGACCTTGAACTATGCAGATAAAACTGGCAGCGCGCATGCGCAGCTGCGGCGTTTTCTTCAGGGATACCGTAGCGGAGGAAGGACAAAGTTTCACAGTTTTTCACCTCGCCGATGTTTTGTGGGACAGCGACAACGATGGACCCGTGCCGTACGACGCGAGAAATTTGGTCACCCGATCGTGTCTGCCACTGTGTCGGCACGGCTGACATATTAGGGAGTTTCCGTAGATTGCGTTTCCCCCTCTGCTAAGCCATCCACACCGATAGCCTTGACTTTAGAGTTCCGGGTATCGTAGCGGGTTGCGGAGAGCGTTGCGGGACGGCGAAAACGATCCACGAAAACTCCCCATTCTACACTGCCGCTTTGCGCTTTGCGCGTTCGTTTTCGTACCAGTAACGCCTACATGTGTTAGCGCCGATTGGACAAACTGAAATGCCATTCCACACTCGCGGGTACGCAGTGCCAATTTCGTTGGAGGAATGCCCTCCAAGGAAGTTTCGTCCCCATCGTACGTGTCGATGATATTTCCGGACAAGTATGGCACGCAATCTGTACTTCATGAAGAAAGATTTGAATGGTAAAAAAAAGTGACAAATATGAATCTAAGGATAACCACTACGAAACTCGGAATCACTGTAGAATCGACGCTTGAGTATTTAAGTTTGTGGTGTGCTTTCTTTCTTGATCAGCCTCCGTTTGGATTTGGAAACGCTGACACCCCGGGTTCTGTAGACAACATTTTTTTTTCTCTCGGATTTAGAGCCACCTATCGCAAAGCGGTTCGAATTGGATGTACCTTCCACTGGTCCCTACCTGCCTGTAAAGTGTGCACCTCCCGCGATCAGTGGTATTTTTTTTACAGGATTTGACGGTCAAAACCAGTTCCCATTTAGTTACGCCGCCCAAATTATATTTCCACCTGGTTTCGCTATGCCACCTGTTCTTGGTATAATAAGTGTAGTGTCAAGTTACGGTCATGCCAAAGTACCTGTGCGCCGAAAATCAGCACCGCGCACGACAGGTTATTACACACAGCTGACCGCAAAAGCCCTCGACGGCCAAACCGTGTGTTGGCCGACAACTTTGTTTTCTCGGCTTTGGAACCACTTTTCGTAAAGTTGTTTCAGTTATAAGTACAGCCCACTAGTCCCTTCCTACCTGTAAAGTCTCCACCTCCCACGACGAGTGGTATTCTCTTGACAGCCCTTTCATGGTCAAAACCGGTTCCCATTGAGTTACGCCGCCCAAACCAAATTTCTACCTGGTTTCTCTATGCCACCTCTTTTTGGTATAATAAGTGCTGTGTCATGTTACTGTCAAGTCAAGCACCTGTGTGCCCAAATCTGCACTTTGCACAGCCCGCTATAATACAACATTTTGGGTCCAATATTGCATATCCCGTACAGCTTTATTTCTTTATTCGTTAGAAACATAACTTTCACACCTGCTGTCTTAAAGGGATTGTCCGGTCAAATTTTGTATTCGAGAAAACGATTGAATATCATTGTTATTGCCTCGAGACGCATCGTACGTGCAATATCTGAATTGTAGATGCCCCTCTGCGCGAGTAATTGAGTTTATACTCCTCCAATCGCATTCTAGCGTAAACGCTGCTTTCGTTGGCAACATTGAAGCTCTGACATCACAAAACATAAAGCGACCATTTCTGTCTCGTCGTTTGCCTGCGAGTGGACCCCTCAGCGTGCTTCGTTTTTGTTGTTGTGCTGGACTTGTTTCGTGGTTGGGTGAGATTTTTGTTGTGCGGTTGGGTGCCAGAACCACCGGGCAGCACGTGCGAGCCCAAGACATGACGTTCCACACTTTTTCGCGAGACGTGCAGTGACGAGCAAAATGGATCGTCGCCGTGCCTAGGGACTGGGTTCCCGTCAAGATAGAAATCCCGCTTATGCAGCAACCACCTCACAGAAGAGAGCTACGAGCTGAGCTGTAAGCGGACAGAAGGCTCGTAAGCTGAGGTGTGACGCTGTGCCAACGATATTAAACTACGTCCATCCACTCCTTGCCCAAATCGGATCAATCAATTTGATTATGCAGCGAAACCGAAACCAACAGCTAGACCACCTGGAAACGATACCAAAATATGTATTTAGCACGCGTGCAGCTGACCTGCATGTGAAACAAGAGCGTGACTACGATTCACCAAGCTCGTCCAAATCAAGTGACGACATGCATTTGAACAGTCTTGGGTAAGTTACTTTTAAAAAGTAATTCGTTACAGTTACAGTTACTTTTTGAAAAAGTAGCGAAGTTACCGTTACAGTTACCGCAACAAAAAAGTAACTCGTTACAGTTACAGTTACTTTTAAAAAGTAATGACGTTACTTTTCAGTTACTTTTTTATAACAAAAACAATTAGGAAAAACTAGAAAACGCTTTTCACCCAGTTTATTTGCATGAAATTAAAAAGTGTGCTTTTTACTTATTGTAACTTAGCAGCAGTTGCTTCTCGAAATTAGTGTCTGAAAGTTTCCCTTGTTTGATAACGAACACGTCCCTGCCCTTGCTCAACAGGGGCTCGTCTAACGCGCTGGATGGGATTGCTGTGTTGTTTCGCCGCAAGAGGTTTTTGATTGCCGAGTAGGCGTTGAGGCAACAGAGTGCCTCTTTCTGCGGTCACGTTGTTAGTAACCACCTCCACCACAGCAAAATACTCTCTGTACGCCGGCCATGGTAGTTCTTCTTTGTTCTTACCATCATTCATATCCTTGGTAGCACTAGCACATTGCTGGCTCGTTGACGGTTGCGCTGGGTTCATAGACTCCCTGGACATATTTCAGTTCGTACCCGTCAAGCCAGAAACAAACCCCGCGCAAACAGCAGTAAGTTTTGCCTCGACTGTTGACACTACACCGGAGTAGTGACACAAATCAAAATACGAAACATGCGCAGTGCGGAGTGGTGGCGTTAATCAAAATACGAAACATTCGCACTGCCCTCCGCGTGTACTGGAGGTTCATGTTTGATTCACCCGATTAAAAAGCGTTTGCGCAGAAAAAAGAAAAACCGCAGAAGAGATAGTTCTTCAAGATACCAAGATGCAAGTGTTCACTCACAAAGTATACGCGCGTACTAAAGATAACTACATTGTTTTTTAACCAAATCTACACGTCGCTATATTCGGGTCGTGACTGGCGAGAAAGAGCGTACTCACAAGTTTGTGTAAAAAATAACTTGACACTCGAAATGTCGGAACAGACAATTTCGAAAGCAAAAAGAATGTCTAAATTGTGCCCTCGTTCAGTCATACATTATTCATAAAAGACTGGAAAGTAACAACAAAAGTAACGTCGTTACTTTCATCGTTATCTCAGAAAAAGTAATAAAACTGCAGTTACAAGTTACATTTTCAAAAAGTAACTCGTTATAGTTACAAGTTACTAAAAAAGTAACAAAATTACAGTAACGCGTTACTAGTAACGAGTTATTACCCAAGACTGCACAGCTTCAAGGGGTTATTAGGACACGAAGATTTAACGGGTAGATTATTCTTGAAGGAATGCTCATAGGCTGCTTAGTTTGAACGATTCGCCGTTTGCCTTCGACCCGCGGACATCGTCTCCCAGGGAACGACCCTCAGCCTCATCACCGATCCAGTGGATCCGCCGAAATGTGTACCCAGATGCCGCTTCGTGTACCTAGTTGCCGCCTCAGAGGCGATATCTGCATCCTTTGCTTTGCAAGCGCTCGTAGCGCATGCTCCTAGTTCGATCGGTGGCCGTCGCAGTTGTGTTTGCGCGAAACGGCATACGTTTGCTCGGAGCTTATGACTGTTTTCAGGTAATATCCTGCTAAAAGGCGTGACTTTTTTTGCACACGATTGGGAACTGCATTAAAAGAACCGTATTTCAGTAGGGTACAGCCTAGGAGAATATATAATTCGAAACAAAATACAAGACATCCGTCGACCAACGCTTGTTATCCCGACCATCCGACAAACCTTTGCGTTTTGTGACGTCATGCAGCAGCTGCGGATGTCAGACATATACACTGGCGACATTCGGGATGCCGTTTCGTACATATGCTCATGAAAGGTTCAATTAATAACGGGAGATCATATATCAAAATAAAAATGACGTTTGTCTAGATGAAGGCTCTCTCGACGTAACGAGCGCAAACACTTAAGCACTTCCGGTTTCGACCGGACAATCCCTTTAATGAAACTTGGCAGACTTCGTGCACAAACTTAGTGAACATCTGACTCGCCTCCAAATATCATCTTTTCAGCTGTCCTACGTTTATAGTGACGAGCGAAATAAATTTCCCACTCGGAGCAATCATGGTGGCGGCCGTCTTGCTTTTCGGAAAATTGCTCCTACTCCTTTTTCGGCTGCAACTAGAAAAATTACCCCTAATAACGACTCAAACTCAATATATAAGAAGTGGAGAACAGCTAAATGCCCTTCTGCCCCAGCACTCATGCAACGTCACCCTCAACATATCGGCTCAAAAAGCAAAAGTTCCGTCCGTGCGCGCTTCCGCCGCCACAGCTTGGCATGCGGAAAGGCGCCGCAGGCTGCTGAACGCGCCTCACTGTCGAACGCCAGCTCCTCCGCTAGCGGCGCTACGCGCGTTTTTAAAAGCGTCCCCTATATTTTCCGCCACGGAGCGTATAGACAAATACAGCAATAGTATTGGCTATGAAGCGGTAATAAGGGGCTCGGGACATGCCACGCGTTGCGTTTCCTAAGCTTTCCATGACCGTAGTCACAGACAACTTAACTATAGTGCAGAAATGTCGCTCTTTACACATCGTGTAAACTAACGCTTCTGAGGTACTTTAGACGGCCCGCAAAAATCGGTTTCTCAACGTATCGTGCTGCACTTTACTAGAGATGGGCAAGAAGGTGGCGGAAGTTTACAGCGAAAAAATTGAGGAATAAACTTACCTAACTCAAAAAAAAAAAAAAAAAGAAAAAAAACCTGTTTTGAGCATTCTACGCCGCCACTTTGCAGACAGTGCACACGTCTAGAGAGAAGTGCTGCCGACAGATGGCGTACGCCGTGTCGAAGGAGCGCCGGCCGATTCGGTTCTTTTTGCGACAGGACGTACACCATCTGTCGGCATCACTTCTCTCTAGACGCGTGCACTGTCTGCGAGGCGGCGGCGTCGATTTCCCCAAAAATGTTTTTTTATTTCCCCCCCCCCCCTTTTTTTTTGTTGAACGAGGTAAGTTCTTTTTTTTTTTTAAATTTTTTCACCACCTCCTTGCACCTCTGTAGTAAATTGCATATGTTTACAAACCGATTTTTACGGGCCGTCTCAAGTGCCTTAGCAGGGTAGCTTACATACTCGACATTGCGCCGATATTAAAACGGCGAAAAGCAAGTAACAAAATCATAAACATAGTAAGCGCCACTCTCCACGCTTTTTAAATTGTCAGTGACCATAGCCCTCATCGCTACCCCACCACCTCTTTCCGTAAATAACGATGCTCAAATGATCTCAAAAAGCAAAACACTTAAAAGGCCTTTAACTTTGTAATCTCATTGCGATTTTAGTTTCTTAAATTTAACTTTATTATTACCTTCGCATATTAAATTTGATCCCCATATTTGTATTCTACTTGCATTCTTATTTTCTCGTGTCACTCAATATCACATTTAGTCTAATGAAATAACGGGCGTTTAAATGCCCTAGATTAAAACTACCGCGCACACATACTCTTGATCTCTCATAGAGGGCAGTGGAAAACTCCAATAAACGCGGATGCAACGGAGTGAGAGCTGAAACATGTTACTGTCAACTTAATTGTTACTGTTCTTTTTTTCAAAATTTATATTAACATGAAACTAAATGTTAGAAACGATTTCAATCGATTCCTCGCCCATAATATTTCTTTTACTGGCGTTTCTCTTCGCACACGTGCACAAAGCAGTGCCAGTAAAAATGCATGAATTCATTCATTTGTTTGTTTGTTAATTCATTCACTCATTCGTTCGTTGATAAGAAAATAAACACATAAATAAATACATTTACTCGTTCGTTCGTTAATTAATTAATTAAGTCGTTCATTCTCTCAATGAATCAATCGATCAATCAATCGTTCGTTCAACCATTGAAATCAATCAAACGATAGGTTATTTATTTTTTGTTTGTTAGTTTTTTATGTTTAGAACAGCGGTATCGGCACATCATGACAGGATCGCGCCGGCAGTGTGAATTGCGCATGCTTTCAGAAGACGGCGGGCCGGATCGCTCTAGTCAAAGCGTCCCGCTGTCCCCGGGTTTGCTCGGCGGCAGAGCCTCAAACCGCGCTTGTCACGCGCGCGGCCGCGAGTCTCGACTCCGAGAGTTGGGACACGGGTCCCTGAAAATAAACGTGGGTGCTGCCTGGACCGTTGACCCAGACGAGAAGACCGACAACAGCTGGTGCCCAGCTTCTCTCGGGATTGCACGTGGCGCACGGCAGGCGCGCGCTCCTGCCAAGAAACGCCCTTCGTCGCGCATCGGGGACCTCTCTGGAGATGCGGGCACGCCGAGCCAAATTCAAGGCCTGACAGGAAATGACGTCAGCCCGTCGTTATTAGACCGAGGTCGGGCCCGGTGACGACGCGGCGTCGATCACGTAGTGCATGTGGGCACTTGGATGCACCGCCCGTACCGTGTGTGTGAGCTCTCCGAAGGAGACGGAGGTCTTTGGAGAACGCCGACCGCAGGAGCGTGTATACCTAAGATTATTTCAAAGATGGGTATCCTGTACGGATCTTGCTTGCTCGTGCTGGTGTTGCTCGTACCGTAGCAAGGCCACGAGAGAAAGAGAGTCATCAGTGGAGCGAGCATGTTGGTATGGTGACTGGAACGCGTCTCCGACTGGTGTGTTTACAGCGTCCAGAAAAGTGGTCCCTCGATTTCCGCCTAATGACGTCATAGAAGAGCCACGCTGTCGCCCGTCGCGATCCTGGCGGCGTCCCAGCAGCGGTGGTGTATGTGGCAGGTGCCTGTTCTGCTGCAGGTCGCGCTCTACTGTGGCAGTCCACGGAAGCTTCGGCAGCCAGAAGTTGGGACGCCGTGACGACAGCGACACTCACGTTCGCTCGTGCTACTCGCAGCTCCTCGTTAGCATTTCTACGACCAACCGCCAGGGTCACGACATGCAACAGCGTGACACTCCGGCTTCTGGGACGTCATTTGTTGCCACTTCGCGACCATTTTTGATGTATCGGCAGCATAGGACGCTAAACACACCAGTCGAAGAAGCGCTCCAGGCACTATAGCTGTTGGCTTGACGTCATGGAGTCTGAAACGAATGTCATTGCGCCCGCGGAAAAAAAAAGGGAGGGAGTCGAGTAAAGGATGTTATAATACTCCCCTCTCTTCCCCTCTCTTCCGCTGCGTAGGAATGGGGGCTGCATAGTGAGGTAGAGGAACTGCGTATTTATACAATCATCGAGTAGGCGCGGAGGCACTTCAAAGTGCGGCTCATTCAAAGTCCCATGAAATGATATCACATTTTTTGCAATAAGTCTCATTTGGGGATGTCGGGAAAAGGAACCCCTTAAAAGGAGCAGTGAGTTGTTTTGAAAATGTCGTTTCTGATGATGGAAAGCCTGTAAATATGTTAAATGAACAGTTTATTCCGTGTTATGCCCGGTTCCTAACGTTCCTGCCCGGAGTCCTTTTTCGGTTCCAGGTCTGGCCTGACCTTACCTAATTGTCAGCCTGGAGAGCTCCTCGGTCCAAACACCTTGGTTAGGAGTGTTCAGGGGATACTTAACAATACGTTGCTAAAGAAAAAAAAAGTAGAAAGGAAAATAAAAGAAACAAACAAACAATGCGGGTACTTATTGCTGCGGAAAGATGTCCACGTGTACTTGCTGGGATCAGAATAGGAGTCTTGGCGATTCTGGTTTACGTGATCGTCACGCGATGATTTCATTTTCCAAGTATCTAGGAGCCTAGAAGCATGGTATACCACGTGTCTCGTGCTTGGTTATCACAGTGAAAGAAGTTAGCCAATAGTTCTAGGATAGGTGGCCCCAGGGACCCCCGAGCAGCTTCGGGCGTTGCACAGAGCATGAGCAGAACGTCTGCGTCTTGTGCTTTGGGTTCTCTGCACATGCGCAGAGAGCACAAAGCGTTGGAGCTCCCTGTTCTAAAACTTTCTAGTGGTTTCCAGCTAATTCAGAAGAAAGAGCGAAAACGGTCAAGAGAGGAAGGAAACCCTATAGACCTAAAGGGCCTTCTGCTGACAGAAGACCCAATCCCGCAAAGATAGAAAAGGTGGGAGAGTATGCAACTAAGGAGAACCAGGACCGGGACAGCGTCCACGCCTGCCACGAAAGCAGCCTTTAGTAAGAACTAAGTATGACGAAAAGAAGGACATTGATCACGCGTGCAAGGCATGCACCGCGGAACCATTATAGAGTCCTTTCGAAAGTCACGTGACTATTGATAGACCATCTGACCCATTGCACAATAGACCGATCTCACCAGCCAGCTTGACTACGCCACCGCTGCCGCAGTGCATCTAGGGAACTTTAGTCTTTCTGCACTTGCGACAAACCCGCTGGAGCTCTACGCGTGTGCAGCACGAGACAGCACGAGCTCCCGCATGCACGGCCGTCTGTCTCCAATGAACTAAAGTTATGGCGGCCTTACGCATGCGCCGAACGCTTAGTGAGATCGGTCTATTGACATATTGCTAAATTACCCAAGCATCAAGGAGAATGCAGGGATTGGTGTTCCACGCGCAACACGCGCACACCTTCGCCGTATAAAATATTCCAAGTAAATAACCAAAATAAAGCGTTGACGAACGGGCGTGCAAGATGCAATTCGTTTTAGGCATTTGCTTTAGCAAAGTTACTACTGTTGAGGCCAGCACTTGTGGCGCGTGGAACACCAATCCCTGCATTCTTCTTGATGCTTGGGTAATTTAGCAATAGGTTTATTTCGTAACTACCAACACCCTGGAACGTGCAAATAGCGCGAGCGAGTAGCTTCGACTTGTGCTCGCGCAGTACGAGAGCTCGTGCAGCCGAGCCGCACTCGAACTCAAGGAGCTCGCGCCCGTGTCCGCCATTCTGCAGGGATTCTACAGCACTGATCTCTAATGTAGTAGGCTGGATCGCGGACCGCGGCCTCGCCAGCTGGGGCCGAGTGTCGCTACCGGCGGCCATCGATTGACACCGCCAAATACATGGAATTCTATGGGAAAACGAGAAAAAGTGCCGTTTCCTTCGTTTCTAAGCTGTTGTCGGCACTGAAACGTTCTGGTTGCTTTTCGATAAGCCAGTCGAATAGCTTGCGTACAAACATTAAAACGGACTGCCCTCGCAGTTTTCATAAATAAATATTTTGCGGCCGAGAGCGACTCCGCTGGGCAAAAGATGTAGTGCAGCTCATTGAGGCGAGAGTTATAACTAGAGTTACCGCGTAGTCGGTGGCGGTTTCGTTGAGTTGGGTTTAGCACACGACAAGCTCGAAGGCTTTGCTACGCTCACTCCCGGAAAGCCGCTGTCGAGATGGAACTTCTTTGTCATTCATCAACTTCTGGGCTTCCCCGTGGACGGTCTCATTGACGGCAAGATCCTTTGTTTACTCCACTACGAGAGCAAGCTTGCCACCTCAGCGGTAGGTGCTCCGGTACGTTTGATTTTTTTTTTTAATTGGCGTTCGCACGTTTGACATGTACCAATTCGATCTCCAGACACCCGAAGTAAGGATCGCAGCACACCATAAAATACTCGCCTCCGAGCACAGCGTACATGCTTCAATATTCTTACTTTAGTGTGTTTCTCCCATATACCTGAGTGTATTGCCTGGTGTCAAGCAATGGCCGCCAGTGGTGATACCGACAGGCTCCGGATCCGCGATCCAGCCTACTGCAATAGAGATCAGTGTTCCACAGCTTCCAACAGAAAGCAGAGTTTTGAAAGGGGTCTATTGACAACGACATATATGTCAGAGTCAAATTCGGGGGCCTTACGTGCCCAACCGACGAAGGGCACCTGGCACGCCCCAGCGGAGGCGTGAGGATTAATTTCGACCACCACATGGGGATCTTTCGACGCTCAACCGAGATCTCGGTTACACGACGCCGCATCTGCAATAATCCTCTGTCAGATTCCGGGCGCCTGGGCCGGGATTCGAACCCGCCACCTGAGGGTCAGATTTGCCTTGGAGCCACCGAGGCGGCTGACGACAGATATATTCTGTAACTGCAGAGGCTAGAGGGCTCTAGACAAGATACGAGAGACTTGCTATCAAGCGAGACAAAACCAAAGAAGTAGCAAGAAGACTGGATCTACTACAAGGGACAGGCGCAACACAGAAAGAAAATTCTGGATTATCCGAAACGTTAAGAACTCCGGGGTCCATTACTTCATATAACGAAATCATAATCATAACCATCCACATCTTCCTATACAGCCCAAAACCCTAGTCTCTCTGGACAACCGAGTCACAGACAGGCGAACCTTTATATTAAATAGATACATGTTTTCATTCAATCAATCACTTGGAACTGACGAGTATACGTTCTTGGTAAAGCTAATAAATAGCTCGACTGGCGTGCCTTAAATTATCAGTGACCGTTCAACCGAATACGCTTCCGAGTGCATCCGAGGTTGCGAACACTTCATCGCCCTAGATTTGCCGACCCGAACGTTTTCGAGACGAATAAAACGGATGGAAGACAACAGTAAAATGAAACCGTGGGCGATCTGAGTTGGGCTCGGACGAGTGACCGTCGATTCAGTTTACTTTTGCTCCGAGACTGGGCGGGAAGTGGCGAGCGCGCGGACTCTAGTAGGATTGGTTGTGCGTGCGTAAAATGTCCGTCATAAAAGTGGCGACTCGGCGCTCCAGTTAGCGCGCTGGGCTCTGGTTCGGAAAGCCGACCGCGGTGCTAACCCGGTTACGTAAGTGGGTCGGTCGTAACACTGGGTTCGCCCGTTTTACTCCTCGCATTGTCACCCGGTTCAAAGCTGTCAGAGAAAAAAAAATAAAACGGTAGAAAATTTGTAAGAACGTAATGTAAGAGAAAGAGAGAGAGAGAGAGAGGGCATACGATGAAACCATGGCGACAAATGACAGAGAAAAGGGAATAACAGTAATATAAATAATGCTTTTAATTTTTTTCACAGATGTGGAAAAATTACTTTTAGAAAGTAATGAACATTACTAACTGCTTTTCTTATAAATACGCAATGTAATTAAAACACATTGCAAATTTCAGCAGACTAAAAGTAATCAAATTACCCAACAATTAGTTTAAAAAAGTAATAAAATTACTTCTATATTCTTTGCGATTCCTCCAGGCACAAATTCGTGCCCATTTTATTCAGAGTGTTCCAGAATCCCGATCGTCTTGTTACACCGCTACAGTTACATACATGCGTCTTGAAGTGAGAGTTCTAAAGGCTTTCTCGTTTGAAGAACAAATAGATTACGGAAATGTTAAACTTTATAAACAGCTTCTTCTTCAAATATGACTGAAAACATCAACTCACCGGTTTCGCTCTTTATTCCACGGGGAACTGGCTGATCTGACTCCGTCCACCTGATTTTCGAGGAGTTGTAGTTCGTTTTGTATTTTTTGGGAATGTACGATGGTAAACTAGGCCTAAGTTGAAAGTTGAAAAAGTTTAAAGGAAACTAAAAGAATTCTTTAAAAAAATTAGATAGAGGTTGATTCTAACGCACTTTTATCTCGAGGATCTGAATTTCATGTTGGTATTCCCCGAAGATGTAACTAAACGCGAGAAGACACGTAAAACCCCCGACCACTCCTTACGTCCTAAGAGGATCTTTCGACCGCCTAAAGCGGCGTTCACATACAGTAGTGAACAAAAAGATATGATATTTCGTTTCTTTTACAGAAGTATTCCTCGACGTCTAGTTGATTGATTCATATTTAAGTAAGCATCCGTTTCTACTCTATAAATATGTTAATGTAGTGTTCCATTACCATTTTTATATCTGTATCACAGTTCGAAGAAAAGTTACCCACATAAAACCGAAATATCATATCCTTTTGTTCACTACTGTATATATTGGAGCCCCGACTGGTGCCCCATGTGGGCAAGCACGTGCAGCGCGCGCGTGAACGTAGCTTTGACAAGCTTGCAATTGCATGGGCGTGCCCGCGTACGAGCAGAAGCATGGCGGCGGCCAGTCGCCCTGCTTGCAATCGTCTGTGTTCCCCCGCACTGGCACCACTCGGGACGTCGTTTCTGAACTTGTTGAAAATAGCTAGAGTGCGCTTGAATAGCTTTGACAGGCGCTAAAGATGTAAGAGAGCGGATATTCCGAAAACTCCTTTTATGACGTCATGCTCCGGGAGGGAGGGACTTCAGCGGTACTTTGAACATGATTTTCTGCAGCCTCCATACACCAAATTGAAAAAGAAAAACAATCTCGGCATTCGAGATTCTGGGGGCTAAATGAATACGATTTAAGTGTGTTTCCTCGAATGCAGACCCTTCGCTCTCCCTTCAAGAAAAGTGAAAGCGAATGACGTAAAACCTAGCCTAAATTACTAGTAGGTGCAGTCTGAGATGAAATCGACGTTATTACTATTTGGTGAGGGTATACATGAACTAAAACATAAAATAAATTAATTTCGTCAGTTGTCTGCAACGTATGATGGAAAGTTATATGTAAGTTGAGGAAATTCAGACAAACGAAAACGAATGATGCAACACTACAACTAAATTTGCAATCTGAGATGAAACTGATATTAATCCGAATTGACGAGGGCACACACACTAAAACTTTAATTCAGTTTCTCTTAAGTGTTCTCAGACAACGTATGATGAAAAAATACGCGCAAGTAAAAGAAGTACAGACATTCGAAACCGAATGATGTAATATTGCGCCAAATTAAGCAGTAAGGCGGACTTTGAGATGAAATTAATATTATCTTAATAGGCGAGTGCTTACAAACTGAAACTTGAAATTAATCGATTTTGTCAGCTCTCTGGCAACGTGTGACGGAAAATTGCGCCTATATGGCGCGAAAAAATATGTGGAAATCACACGACATTTGAAACATAAAAAAAGTTTCACACCATTTTTTTTTAATGAACACGGAGCTGGTATTTTTTGCAAAGAAATCTACGCTTTTAGCGAAGCCCTATGTTCTATTTTCATGCAGTAAATACGCTGGTTTGCCAAAAATTGCATGAGACAATTTTCGCATATTCCGAACGACGTGCTATATTTATCTGATTTTTCTGAATGGTGCAACACTACGGCTAAATTAGGAATAAGGCGCATTCTGATATGAACTCAGTATTATCAAAATTTGACGAGTGCGCATAAGGCTGAGGTTTGAAATCAATTAACCTCGCCCATTCTCTGGCAGCGTATGATGCAAAACTTCGCGTAAATTGAAGGAGTTATGAAAACCGAAAATGAATGATGTAACATTACACGTAAATTAACAGTAAGGTGCACTCCGAGATGAAACCAATATTATTAGTATTCGACGAGGTCACACAAGCTAAAACTTAATATTTATTAAATTTGTCAGTTCTCTGAAAACGCATGATGGAAAATTAATTACGTGTAAGACAAATAAGTCGGAACAATCGAGAACCAATGATGTAGCAAATGCGCACGAACTAAATCCTAAAGTTAATAATCTTGTCAGTTAAATTTTCGTCACAAGGACCACTTACCTGCATGACGCAACCTGCTACGGGAAAAGAAGATAGTTCAACCAACAACACGAAAATGAAAGCAAAACACAAGCATATATGTACTCGCAATTAATCCAAAAATGTTATCAAAAATGTTTTTGAAAAAAAAGTCTTTCTAAGCAGGTTACGTACTCAACTAACAATAGCGATACCATGCACCATCACCTATAGGGCAAGCATCCATCGTATGCACAATCACATGCCTGTGTCAGCATCAACAACAAACAACAGGCTCATGTGCGCAGAGGTTGTCGTTCGACACACGGCAACCATTCAATCGAGACCTCTTGCGTACTCGAGCAGGCATCCCGAGGCGCTTCTCGAGCCCCTTCAAAACAGTCTACGATCACGAGCGTCGCGCCTTCTCGTGACCGTCCATTGTCACTCAAGTTGACAATCAGTGACGCGTAGTGACGCCAAGGCCCTCGAGACCCCGACCAAGTCGAAGACAATGGCGAAGCCGCAGGCGGGAGTTCCATGCGACACCGTAGCGTCGGTCCTCCTACAAGGCCCGCATTGACCTCGCCCGCTGACCTTTCGGCGCGCACACCCTCTTTCTGGAGGCGTGGCTCGAGTGCGCCTGCGCGAAGCTCGGTCTAGTCACGCACTTCCGGCGACTTCCGCGGACCGCTCCAGCCAAGGCTCCAGCGCCGAAAAGACAAGGGCCCCCCGCGTGACGTCATTACGCTGTAGGAAACAAGCCTTCCGACAGCCGAGAGGAGGACGCGCCTTTTGTTTTACCCTCCCCCGTAAGACGGTTGCTCCGTTACCCCGACAACGCCGAATCTCCAAGATGGCGGGCTGACCCCGATTGGCCTTCTCCCCCGTCACGTGACCAAAGGAGTCACGTGACCCCATCGCGGGCGCACCAAGGTGCGCCGTCTCCTCGCTCTTTGATGACTCCTTCCTCCTCGCCGGCTCCGAACCCAGGACGCAGGCGCCGAGCCCCCGAAGCCAACCCGGTGCCCGGTGTACGCCGCTCTCGGAGGATTCATCTGCCCGAAGTCGTTCGCAGATTGACGTCGCCTCTGGATCTTGGGCAGCGGGACGAGCAGCCCCGAGTGAGCCATGGAGACCGACCAGCTCAGGTTGAACGAAATGGCCTACCTTCACGTGCCGGACAAGGAACGCTCCAAGAGCCCGTCGCCCGCGGATTCGCTAGCCTCGTCGGCCACCGACATCTCGACTCTACCCATCCACGACCGCAGCTTGCACCGCGGAGACGGCGAACACGTGAGTGCCCATTGCCGCGTACTCGCCGACCTTTTTTACGCGGTTCGCACCCCCGTAAGGACGGAGGTTCGCGGGCTAGGTTGGTTCGTCGTTCTCGCGCCACCGTAAGCGCCTTCACGAAATGGTCCCCCACCATAGCTGCGTATACCGACCCGACCAATGCTCCCTGCGTCCAGTCGTCGGTTCATATTTGCCTCTCTCGCGTTTATTTCGAGCGCTCACATCCGAACAAATCCGAGCAAGGTCAAGCGGTCGTTGTCGCGTACAGGCGCGAGTTGTGAGAGGGGAAATGTCTCCCCCTTCCCGAGCTCCGCGCGCGCGCTCGCGTCCCGTCGTTTTACGGCGCCGGTGGCGGTCTCGGTGGGAGCCGGCGTTACGAGGCCGCTGGGACGTCTCGTTTCGTGGAAGTCGTCATCTGAAACAAAGACGTCTCAGAATAGTGAACGCCGCGAATGAATGAACGCAGCGTCAACGAGCTAGAGAGAGAGCGAGCTGAACTCGTTGCCGCATTCGTCGCTCCCCAACCCGCTGCTTATCTTTCACGCTCCACCCCGCGAATGTCTCTTCGTTGCACGGCTTGTGTGCATTGCGGGGAAGCCGACCTGCCGGATTGAGATCCGAATTGAAGTTTTGCTCTGTGCTCGGTCCTCGGGTGGCGCTCCTGCGGCGGCTAAATATATCGCTCGTCGGCGTCCGTACCGACAGAATGAGCAGGAGAAGAAGAAGACTGTGGACGTTCGCCCGGTGGAAGGCTCCCCCCCTCCGAGTCCGGTGCAAGAGCGAGGGCGGAGAAAACGGCTCGATTATGCAACCGCGGCGGGACCCCGGGCTACTGGGGCGTTGGGTCAGTTGCAAGCGGGCGCCGTCTGCCAAATTTTACGCCTGTCGCTGCCCCCCAGAGAGTGCGCTTCGGCATTCCTGTCCTTCTGTGCCTTCGCTGTCTTGTTGCGTTGTATTCAACGGATCCGCGAGGGCAGTGTGTCTTCAGTTGAGCTAGGTGTTGTGTGACACAGAGAATATACCGGGTCTGTGTAGTAGTATGGCGGTTTACTTGAGGTGCTAAAGGTGCACCACGCTACCCGTTTATACTGAAGTGGATGGCGTTGTGAAGTACTTCGGAGGCCATTGACCTTGTTGAAAGGGACCACAGCCACGTTTGTCTCTGCTCTGAAATTATATGGTCAATTTCTGGATTTGATAAATATGTATGACGATGCAACCGTTCAAGGAGGGGTCACTAGACCACGCGCAGTAAAAATGACTAATATAAAAAGAAGTTAAGTTATTTTTTGCGTTCAATAACAATCGATAATTTGCGCTCGAAATTTCCGATCAAGGAATACGGGGAGGAAAAGAACATTTGAGTCATAGGTCAATATTTCCTACCTGTTTCTCCCACGAGAAAAGTAAAGAACACGGAGCGTGGTAATTACCTGTAGATGAAGGTTTTAATAATATGATGAACGCTGTATTCACATGAGGATTATGAACCTAGTTTAATTAACCTGAAAACAGCAAGTACGGGAGGGGATTAAAATTGAATGGATACAATACGTAAATCCCGGTTCTGCACATTGCTTTGAAATATTGTGGGACTAGAGTCGTTTGAAGTTGCATTCTGTGGAAAAAAAGCATAATAATAAATCGTGTGTAATGAAACGCGACAAACGTGTAGGAACCATGGCAAAATCTTGTACCAACGAATGTTCAACGTCGCCAATATTCTCGAGTTCAAAATTCGCTTTAGTCGCAGCCGTTGGCACACCTGGGTTTCTAATGAATTTTTTCCCGTGAGGTGAGAAATAAGAAACATTGACGTAGCCATCTGCATTCGTCCCGTAACGACACACTGTGTAATGTGGTTACTCTGCAATTGTGGGGGGCACCCTCCAGCTCTACCACAGCTCATCCTAGGACAGTTCATCCCAGACACTCCATATAAAAGACATTTTATTCCGAAACGTTTTATCCCGAGACCTTTTATCCCAGGGACGCATTATACCACGACCTTTCATACCAGCAGAGTTTACGCGGTATATAATGTCGTTCCAGGAGATATTCGGTTCATCTCAGGTCACTTTATCCCGGACAGTTCCTCTTGAAAACTTCGTACCAAAGACATTTCATTCTAAAACGTTTAATATCAAGACACTTCAACACACAGATTGCAAACAAACGTTTTGGGACGAAATATGTTTGGTATGAAGTGTACGGAATGAACTGCTCCTGAATGAAGTGTCTTGGGATGAAGTGAGTGGACCCGCACCCCCCTTTTCAGCTCAGCAGTTTGTAGCTTTCTCTTTTTTGCAGAATCTAGAGAAAATTACATTTCTTAGCTACGCACAAGGTACAGCCCACGCCAAATAACCATGGCCTGACCACATTCAGCATAACGACATACGAATAATCTGACAGACCACTTGTCCAATAACGTGTCATTGCCATATTTCAATATTGCCCCCAATTACAGTACGAAAACGGTTCTCCGAGCCGTCGCGTTTCAAACTCATCTCGCAAAACGAGAGCGGCATAAACGAGCGTCCTCTAGCTGTAGTTATGAACGCTGCTGCCGCGCCGCGGTTTAAGTTGCGAGCTTATACTTTCATTAAATAGCGAAAGATGGCGCTTACTCCTGAGTTTATCGATTTACTCGGCTACAAATGGCGAGGTGCCGGTGGCGCAAGTTGAGGCTTTCTGCCGGTCGTTTTGTCGTTCGTCTTAGAGTGTTGGGGAGGAAAGGGGGGGGGGGGGGGGAAGTGATGCAATGTTTACAGTGCTCTCGACGGCGGCTCCCATTACCCAGAGACGGAGCGAACTTTCGTTTTACCGGATGACGTGACGCAATATATGCTGCCCGGTTATCGAGTGTCGGTATCCTTGTTGAGTGAAATACCTGACGCATGAACGACATTTTGAAGGATGAAACACGAGAGCTAGAAAAAACAGACCAAAGATCCTGTCAGTTTTTTTTTGTTTCTTTTTTAACTTGGACAAGACATTTGGGTCAGGGGCCGTGGCGGATTGCATAAAAGCAAGCAGCAGGCGCTGCACCTGTCTTTTGTTTCTCTTTATTTATTGTTTTCTCGCATATCCATGATGCACACAACACCAGACGTACCTTACCCGACCCAGACACAATTGAAATAACGTAACGATAGAAGATTGTTCATGCTTTCATGTTGGAGCTTGTAGCGAGAATGTCGAATGCACGTGCTCCTTGCGGAATCGTAAAGAACCAGTGGATCATAAAATATTCCGATGTCGCCACCCGGACCGGACGCACTCCTTTTTACGGCGATAGCCGTTACTGGCGAGGCTTCGCAGCGGATCCCGGGACTGTGTTTCGCCTTGTTTGCGGTTGTGAAATTTCTCCGCTCAATTTAGCGGAACACTGTGACGTCACATGGTGTTATGGTTAGTGTGCTGTGCGATTGTGTGTAGTCTGTGTGCTGCAGTGTGCGTCAGAGTGTGCAGCACCTCGGTCCTTGCCACAGTTAAATTACAAAACACGTCGAGGAACTGTGAAAATGTTTTTCTACTTTCTCTTGCGCCAGTCAGAATAGCCATGGGTTGGATTTCATGCTACGATCTGCATTTTTACAGCCAAAGCGTTTCATGCGTCTGCACAAGGCTGTGAGGGTAAAAGCGCTAAAAACAACGGACGAGTAAAAGAAACGAACAACACAGAGCGCTCTGTGTTGTTCGTTTCTTTTACTCGTCCGTTGTTTTTAGCGCTTTTACCCTCACAAACATGGATCACCAACTAGCCCAAGCGCATACCCTTCTACTGCACAAGGCGTTCGTCAAAAACATGTAATACTTGAATTCATGACTTGCACTCATAGAATGATGAAATTATGGCTCTGAAATTAATTGTTCAACCTCGCGAATGATGTGATTAACGCATCGATCTCCGAGTAATTTCTTAATTGATCTAAAGTAGACCCCCAAATGAAGTTGTCTCGTACATCGTCTTCAACATCCGTAATTTAATCACCGCGGAGATACTTGTAATCCTTAGGGACGCCATCTTTTCAAGGAACACGGAACCGCGATCTCGCTATTATTATTTTTTTTTACACTTAAATATGCAACAAAAACGGTGATCGTGGTAGAAAAGTCTGTGATACACCTCGCTCTTTTTTTTTTGAAGTCCGCTGTTTTACGTTTATATTTTTACGTAAAGACCCTTTTCGAAATTCAGTGCCATCCTGTGGCTCAAATAGCAGTTGATCTTTTATCGTACCAATGGCGGTACTCGACCAGCAGTCTGCAGTATCTTGACGAGCACTATCACTTTCGCTAGTTCTCTCAGTTTCGATGGTGACAATAAACAAGCGGTAGGAAAGAAGCGCCAACTCATATTGACACCATGATACACTTTTATACATCAAGGTGCTTTAAAGCTGATTACGTACCGCCAATAGATTGACTGGACCCGACATAATGAACGCTTACGCAGCTTTTGCATTAAATTCCTGCGTCACATCGTACTCACGTCTCGAATGTATAGGCCTCGCATATCATCCACTTTAAAGCATCTTCAGCTTCTCCCATTATTAGTAATCACACGGTCGCCATTAGTATGGCATATAGGCCATGAGCATATGATGATAGTGGTCGAAGTGGCGAGACTGAATTTCGGAAAGGGTTCATTACGCATGTTTCACACTTCTCGGTAATGTTGCCAGATAATATTTCTTGTATGACCACTTGACACCCCGCAAGAGGACATATATACATTTATTTCTGCGCTCTCCTCTATTTATGCCATCAGCCTGTCCATGGCGCTTGAATGTACAACCAAATAAAACCAAAAACTGAAGTTAAATAGCCTCATTAAAACGAACTGTACCTGCATCGCTAAGGTTTTTCAAGTACCAGCAATTTTGTTCCACTATTATAGTACGTTGTTATGGTCATAATTCCCAATACTTGACCAATCTTAACATTTTCCATAATAATCTAATTAACCGATTAATTAATTGAATAAATGTCAGCGATTAAACAGCGCACAGCCATAGTAGACCTATGTTGTCAAAATGCATGAACTGTGAGTAATGCAAATGAGGTTACAGCAGTTTATCATACCCTATATGTTCGGGCATCAGGCAAGTCAAGCTCTATATCGCTTAAAGTAGGCTTGCTCAGCTAACATATAACTGAAGACTGAACGTATTATGAGCAAAAGCTCCTACGCAATCGTCTGTTCTGTGTTATAAGGGCTGCACAAATTAGGTTCCTCAGTTTAGATTAAGAATAATTGGAATCATTCAAGGGCAGATTTGATACAGACACTGATAATTTTACCATATTCTTAAAACTCCTGAGACTCGGTGGTTTCTTTCAAGATTCTTAACCCAGTCTCATCAACTTTTTTGACCGAATTAGACTCCCCATATGGCTGTCTATTTCACTCGTGATGCAGACCGCTGGAAAGTTTCTAGGTGTAAAAATAGCTACGGATATCGAATGCTAAAATTTACACTTCCTAACCTTTTGAATTGTTCAGATGGAGGGAAAGTATATATAGAAACAAGTGAATTTCCTGAATACGTCGTATGTTTTTAGAGCGATAGAGTGAGTTTATTTTGTTGGTGATTTTGTCTGAATGTTTGTGATATGACGATAGAGTTTGTTTATGCTCTTTGAAGTATAAGACTTTTTTTCACTTTTTTAAACACTTCCTTTTTTTTTGTTTTTAAAAAGGGGGCCGAGGGCTCGTCAAGCTGTCTAGGAACAGCTTTTTCCCTCGGCCTCATCCATTGATGACGTATTGTATTGTTGATGAAAAATAAGCGATTTTTACTGTTATTATTAGATAAGTACGTTATTACTCTTTTTAAAATGCAACGAGTAAATTACTATGTTACAGAAAAAATATCGCGTTACCGGTAATGCCATTACTTTAAATCGTTACCGCCAGCAGTGGACTTCTGCAGAAAGGCACGCGTTCAGCAGTAGGATTACCACAATGGCGGCTGGTGTGGCGTCAGTGCAAGTAATGTACTGCCTGGCCAGCAGGACCCTTTTTTTTGGGCGGCCAATATTAGCCGCGACCTCAGACACCAGAGGTTACTGGTTGAAATTCTGATCGGGTATTGCGAATGATGATGCAACGAATGATGAAAACGGAATGATGAAACTATCAGCGGCAGTTTGGCTAATCCCTTAAGCCGCAGAACGTTCATAGTTTTTTTTTGTCATTGCGTTTATTTGTTTAGCACCTCTGACACTATAACGAACGCCGTTACCTCTGGGAAATGAGAGTATGGAGTCGCTTTGTTTTCATTAGGACGTCCACGGCACAGGTTCGCAATCTGCGAGCACATTTTCATTGAATAATTGAGTTTATGGTGAATCGATTGACCTTTTTCAGTCGCTCTTTGGCAGAGATTGCATAAACCCGCAAAAAAATATTTGCTTAGGTCGGTTAATTTGGTTTTCTTTAATTTCAACAAGGACGCGCGAAATATTCACATTCGCTAGCGACAGCTTCAGAAGCAATAGGCGTGGCCTGTCCAGGCCCTATACCCACTCTCCCTTGATGAACGGATTCCTTTATGTTCAGACAAGAATGCAAGATACTTCCAGACTTTGTTGCGTCCCATTGTCGATGATAGTTCAAATGACACATGGAACAGTATTAGTTGATAAGAGAATATCATGTTAATTTAAAAATATAAAAAAAAGCTAAGAACGCAAAAGCAGGAAGAACTCAACATAACAATTGTGTGGGCTCTTTCTTCTCTTTGTCTCGTTCGCGTTCTGAGCTCATAAGGGTAAGAGAGTATGGACCGCGTCGGGGGATCTCAAGAGTCAAGACACGTATAAGGTGTACCAGTTGGTATAAGAATACATCTGTACGCGCCCACAATTCCCAGCGCCGTGCAGTGCAATCTGTGATTCCTCGCGAGGATTTTTGAGATTTTCCGCAATGGTGTATTGGTGCAGTTACTGTTAACTTTGGAGGGAAGTTCCACTGGCAGTGATCGTCAATGTGTTAGGTCTTATTGCATTTTCTAATACAAAGATTAAAATAGCTATAGTAAGACACGATTTAAGAATGCGGCGAAAGCTTGGCCATCAGGGGAATCTTAACTACCGTCGTTAACACTTGGTAGTCTTGAGAGCACGCTGAGACAAAGCGTTACCGAAGGCAACGTACGCGTGCTCGAGGCGGAGCTTCTGTGAGCATTGTTAACTGGTATCACTAGAAATTTTTTTCGGTCCATATTCTTATAAAATTCGTGAAAATGTAGGAGCATAATGTAATAGTTATGAAAAGTGCACTTGAAAACTAGTTCTTTAAACAAATACGTGTGTATGTGTGTTTGCGTGTATGTGTGTTTTTGAAGTGGAAACTGAATGAAGCTTTTGTTAAAAATTAAAGGTGTACATATTTATTTATAAAGGCTTTCAGATAGAAGGTCGTGGTGGACTAGACGAATCAACTCGCAATTTCGACCTGCGCGTATCCGTGAAACGCGGGTAAAAAAAAAAAAAATACTCCAGAAAGAATAAGTTACGAACGCAGTATCCCGAGCTTGTAGCCTTGACTTTGGCAAGTGCTGTGGTGGTTTCTGTAGTCATTAGAAAACGTGAAGTGGTTAATGCTGCTATAACCCCCTCCCCTTTTTTTCCCAGTGAAATATTGAATTCCATGTCACAACGGTGATTCCTTTGGTATTCGGAACAATAGGAAGGGTATTAGGTTTTTTCTCTCTTGTATTGGTGTTTTTTGCACTATCATAATGTTTTCACATGAAAAAAATCTTGCCTACAAATGCTTGAAACAAATAATGTAAAAAACAGAGTATCCTGCACATCATCGCAATAATCCCTCCCGCTCAGCTAACGTGTTGCACGTTAGCTGAAATGGAGTGATAGCATATTGGGGGATCGGTGGCCGAGTGGTCTAGCGCATACCAGCTCGGAGCACGTGGAGCGAAAGCTGGCGCTGCAGAACCCATAGATTTTGGGATCAATTTCCACCTCTGCCCGTTTCGATCTGGATGAGCATATTACCGGCGTGCGGTCGTGTATCACTACTGCGTGGTGCACGTTAAAGACCAGTGTTGCACGGAACGGCGTTCGTGGAACGCGTTCCTTTTAGGAGGAACGAAGGAACGCCGCCGTTCCATTTGGCATCGGTGGAACTGGAACGGGAACTGGTTACATTTTTACGGGAACGGAAAAAAGAACTGCGTTCCTTTCTTTTGCCCACTGGGGTAATTTTTATTTTACTTCTAAGAGGGACATTTTAGAAAGTATAAAGACAATGTCTTTTTGAAGAGAAGAATCTCGTTAACATTTTTGGTTACTTATATTAGGGTTTATTTTGTGTGGTCCTCACTTGGTAACAGTTGGGTACATGAAAGCTGGTGGACATTGATTCTTTTTTTAGTGCCCGAGGCTGCAATCCAAAAAACAAAACCTTTAGTCAAAGGAGAAGGCACAAAAAGAGGAACGTTTCAAACTCAGCTACTTGCTTTGCTTCCACGAATCCTCGTACACGCAGAAATCTAAGGCCGACTACAGCCGCCACTGAACTTGCACAAAAAGACCCACAGTTACAACAAAAGAACAGGCTACTAGACATCGAACGCACACTTCCATCCCGAACATTGGCCACTTAAAAGAAACACAAAAGTTACCGCTATTCCTTCTCCCTTTGTCCCCCACCTTCAAACTGAAGAACGAATCCAACCTTCACGAAGGACTTGTAGTTTTCAAGACTGACCCCCCAAAAACCCTAGCTTCTTCTTCATTTGCTCGTCTTGCAGAAAGCAACATCAAGAAGCAACTGTTGTTAAATTCGAACACGGGACTTTGTTAGATTAAAACGTGCGAGGTTGTTGTAAAACGCTCGTGAAATGCAACAGTACATTTGACTTGCCTGCATAGCACACTACAAACATGAATATAGTTAAAAGCTGAGATTTTTAATGGTGAATTTATCATGAAATAAATCTCTGCTTCCGCTTGTTTTCTTCTCGAGGTGCCCTTCCATCATGGCATTCAAATTCTTATGTTGGCATTTGATGGTATAGACCAAAAAAAAAAATATAAAACTTGGCTCGATCCAACTCAATATGGTAAACAATCAAAATACAAATGTAACTTATATGTAACGATACGTTCCATTTTTTTAACTATGACGGGAACGAGTTCCTTTTTTATATATGAAACATGTAACGGGAACGCGTTCCAAATATCAGAAGGAACGAGGAACGAGCTTTCGTTCATTTTCTTTAGGAACGTGTACAACACTGTTAAAGACCCCGGGCTAACGGTTGTACTCCACTGGCTAAATTTCCCATCTACAGCGAGTGACTCGACGAAACTTTGAAATGGCTGACCAACTACACGCTGCCTATAAAAAAACACAGCCCCAAATTATTATTAGTGATAGAATATTCCCTGACCCTTGAGAAAATTCTCCTTTACCGAAACATTGTGTCTAAAGCATCGGATCGATATTTTATTAAAGCTCAAGGAAATTGACGGACTAGGGTAATGTCAATCACGGGGAAAAAAAAATGAAATAATCTGTTGATATATGTGCGGGTAAATGCAACCTATAGATACTAGTTTAATAGATTCTCCAAAGAAAAACATTGTTAGGAGAACGAAAAAGCAGTTAAAGTATAAATGGCGTCTCAGAACCGAGACAATGAAGATATCTTAAAAAAAAAAAAAAAAAAAAAAAAAAACATAGTCAGAGTGCAGGCGAGCTGGTGTAAGATATCTGCTTCACAGTATAAAGACACTTTAAGATAAAATATGTTTTTTTTTCTCAACAAGTGGACGAGTAATGCCCCTGATTTATGGGTACTTTGAAGGCCTTCGAAAGGAACTCCTTTAAGAAATCGGCTAATCAGCTCGCAATTTCGACATCGGTATGCGATTGTTCATCGATTTTTTAAAGAAGTTAGTTCTGAAGGCATTTAGAGTGTCAATGAGGCAGGGGTAGTCTACCCTTGTTACATGAACATTGCGTAGGCTTTCAGACTGTATGCCGTCATAGAATCGGCGAATTAGCATATGACGATTATGCCGAGGGGCACGCGCGGAATCGAGTCGGTGAGCGGATTCGCCAATTCTAGAAATGTCTTCAACATAAGGGCATTCTATAAACTTCCGTGAAACAGTCACAGACACAAAAAAACACAAGAAAACAGTCATTTGGTAAATAGATAGCGGATTATATTACTTCAATACATTTTTTTTTCTCTTCACAACGTTTCTAGCCGGTCAGAGTGTTTAAATCGCAGACAAAAACAACAAACGTGCTTCGCAAAAACACGGCGACTTTTCTTTTTTTTTGTTTTGTTTTTGAAGTTCGGGGGCAACAGCAGCCGTTTAAAGTAAGACACGTAGAAAATTTACACAAAGCTACCAACGTTTGATCGATCGGGGTACGACTACGCTTCATTTACTCTATCGCCATGGCGTATATGTATCTGGGATCATAACCATCTGTGACATTATGTAAACGCATTGGCTAACAAGGCGACATTTAATACAAGGGACAGGTTCCACCAACTTTCTTGTTTGTTAAAGTTGACTAGTAGTTGTACAATGTTAGTAAAATTAATGACAACACAAAATCCGAGCCCAAAACTTTTTTTTCTCGACAATAATACAATTAAACAACACGCAATATCTCGATTAAATTACACTGCCTAAGGCGTATGCCTGAATGTATAACCTTGAATCATTTCTTACGGAAGGCTCACTAACTCCTTTGAGTAATCAGACAACCAGCGCGTAGACTCAAGATTGCGAGCTGACTTGCCGTTCATTCGAAAGGGTTCATCCTCAAGACACTTTAGTTGCCTGTCCCACAGTGGTATTAGCCCATTTAAACCAATGTTTGTCCTAAAATGCGCTGAAGCACAATATTTGTGCTCGAGATTTTGTCCTTCAGACGCCCTTCCTCGCTTCTCACAAAGTCTAGAACAGGGACAGGAAAACATGAAAATAAAACAAAAGCAAAGATCCACTGTCATTCATAATTGCGAAAGACACAAAGAAAAAAAAAATGGCCGCTCCTAACAAGGACTCGAGAAGTTCAATAGAGGATCGAGCAACATGGGACGCGAGCCCCTGGGAGAGGCTGCTGCTTCGCCGACGAGCACAACTGCACTGCGGGAAAGACGACTCCCTTCCACAAAAGAAAGAAAATCGAAAGCCGCGTTCCTTTCATTGAACGCTCCTCGCGCGAAGACCCCAAAGAATCTCCCCAAACACCGCCTCCCACCAAACGGGCGTTTCGACACCGTTCTGAAGAGGAACCGAGCCGGACAGTCAGGGGGTTCGCACACTGAGAGAGAAAGAGAGAGAGAGAGAGAGACGGAGATATTCGCGTTTTATTGACGCTGGTTCCGTTGCGCAAACGCTCGGCGCGCGGGGGCGCGGTGCGACTCGTCGGCTTGACATGCGGCGCCGTCGAAATTGGCGGCCGTCCCTGTGCCACACGTCGATGATCAAATTATTGGCAGATGAAGACGAGGAAGGAGAGGGAAGTAGGGGAGCGGCATGAGTCGACCTTGGATTCTAGAGACAACGTCGCTTTCGCAAACCCCATGTCACTTGTCACGCGAAAACACCTCGAGGTTCGTCTGGGCTACGCGGTGTTCGCTGACGCTGGTCGCCATTATCGCTTAGTCCCAAACACCTGTGTGATCCCACCTGGTTAAAGGGGGGAGGGGGGGAGGGGGAGGCGTCCTTCAATCACATCGTCCTTCTCCAGAGCGCTTCCGCGTTCTTGTGTCGCAACGGTCCTAAAAGAGTTACATACGCGTATAACCAGGATGATCTTGTCGGTCCAAGGCGCGTTTTGATCGAGGTATCGGATCCTGCGATGCTGCGTGCCGAGGAACCGCACCTGCAAGTCTTTTTACGTGTTTGACGGACAGCCAAACCGGGAGTATGTCGCAGATCGCGGCTAAGGACTTTACCTGCACAAGGACGTGTTGCGCCGAGCGCCGTGTTAATGGGACGGGCACGTGAGCGTTCAGGACCAACTACGGAGTAGGACGACTCAGGGCTCTGATTATCGGTAGAGGCGTAGGTGGCGCAAGTCTGGCTGTTTTTGGTTAGAAGAGGAAGTATACCACAACGCTGTACGACAATATGGTTTCCTTCTTGTGGATGAAGTACGCTACTTCTAAGCTACATTTAAGGTGCTTTTTGTGTGTGATTGGCTTGCTGATTACATCAGTGATCGCTCTAATACTACTGGGTCCTACGCTCTGGCAAACCATCCAGGCCAACCAAAAGCTAATACCATGTTGTAAAAAAAAAAAGAAAGTCGTGGTATAAAACGGTTAGGTAAAACGGTTTATTTCCAGTATACATTCCCGGTCTCAATCAGGCAGGGCATTAACGGTGACGGTATGCTCAAACTCTTTACATTTGTAATATAATTTCACAGCGACTATTCTAAATCAGTTATTTTTGTGATTAAACGATTATTAAATAAGATTTGAGGAAATTTGCTTGTTCCTTTCTGAAGCGTTGATCTTGGGAGAGTCGACCAGCAAACCTAACACCGTACAAAATAATCGCCCCGTATTCCACACACAGACCACACACACAGACACACATAAATATATATATATATATATATATATATATATATGGTAGGGTATGGAGCGATTATTTTGTAAAGTCTTGGGTAAAGTACATCTAAAAGACTAAAAAGAACTTGAGGTAAAGTACAAATTAATTTAGAGGTTATGTACTTTAAGTAAAGTAGGAAGTACACCGGGTGCAGTGTACTTGAAGTCAGGTACTATAAATACAATGTAGTTTCAAAGTAAAGTAAAATTGCCTTTTAACAAAATCTTCCATGATGCCCTCTCGTTTCCCTATACAGTGTTTTTTTTTAACTGGTAGGCATTGTCCCAAGGGGGATCGGGGGTGCATCAGTTATTTTCGAAAATGGCGTTGAATTGGATAAAGTCAAGTGGCTTCAGAGTTGACAAAGCATCATTTTGTTATGCAAATTTAGCAAGAGCAAATTTGGGTAATGTACTTTTAAGTTGGGAGTTACTTTCCTCGGAAAATACCAGAAAAAAATACGTGAAGTAAAGTACAAGAACATAATCAGAGAATGTACTTCGAGTACACGTATTATAAACCTTCCTGAAGTAGTAGTTTTAGTACCATACTTAACGTACTTCCCAACACTAATTTTGTAATACAAATTGACCAAGCACTGCGAAGGAATGAACGTTTCATGGTTGTTACACTCGATGAAAACTTTAAGGAAGCACATATCGAGAGGGTCGGATTTTCTATATAGGGACGCTTTCTTCCAAATTCCTTTCTAGTTCACACACGCACACACAAACATAGATAGGCAGACATACATACAGACTGATTTTTAAACATAAACACATTCGACAAAGTGTAGTCTGGTTGGGTAAAGAGCATGAAAAAGAAACATTATTTTTTTTCAAATTTTGAGCCCCCTTACATTTAGGAATTGATTGGTAGCTATTTTATTATATAACGAGACTATTAATTTTTTGATAAAATACAGCTATAAAGACATTAAACCATTATTTGCGCAACAATCGTTTTTGTCGTCTACTGGTATTGAGACCCAGTTTTTAAATCATCACTTTACCTACAACGCATCAAACAACTTCTTCCCTGGTTCAAAAAGGTTTTAGCACGAACACAAATCTTACTTTTGCGATAATTACCGAACTATTTTTTATTTTAAGACTTTCCCATCCCCCCGAACAGACTTATGTGCCATCCCTGACAGTAAATGCTTTATTGATTTTCTATTTGTTATGGCTTTTTGCTGTTAACAGTTTCGATGGCGTAAATAAACTGAGACTGAAGTAAACAAAACGACTGTAAAAAAAGGAATATACAAAGTCGATCGATCCTTTTTTAAAAGACTGGGGCGTCCAAAATTGTCTTCCGTTTCTCTTTCTTTGTGACTTCTACTCCTGAAATTCTAGTTTTCTTTACCTTGGTTTTTACATGGCATCTTTGTAAACGTCCGCCAGAACGCCTGCACTCCGAACCGTTTTTTTTTTTGCCTTCTATTTTAATTTTTTTTCGCCTGTTTGTCGGCTTCGCTCGTTTATCAGAGCGTCAAACACGCACGTGCTGGTCTATACTAGGTATTCCATAATCGGCTTTGAATTTGTATTCATTTATTGGTATAGTTAAAATCTGTCAAGCCTGTTGCGCCGATTTCCGTCGCCGATTTCCGACCCTGACCAGATGAGCACCTGTCAGAAGATACCGCCTCCAGATCTTTCAGTGTACCTCGAAGAAAACAAAAGCGCACATTTTCGGTGGCTTTCTTTTTATTTTTAAATTCGGAATTCCAAGGTGCGAATTGGCCCGCCCGAGTGTGTCAGCGGCGGCGACAGCTCGGCTGGCCGCGGCTGACGGGGGCTCCCAGCAATCTGGCGTTCTTCCTATCCGAGCATCGGCGTCGTCGACGTTTCTGCGAAGTCGGGCGCCCTTTTATTTCGAGCGAAGGTCGACCGCTGGACCCCGCCGGCGTTCACCAGATTTATTTAGAACAATCCCGGGCCGCCTGCGCTTCCCAAATGGCACCGCGGCCGTCGCGCCTGCCGCGCGTTCGCCGCCGCCGTAGATCACGCTCATATTCGCCTTCTGCGCGATGACAACCTTTGTCTACTGGGCCGTGGAACGAACACCTGAGCGTCTGCAGTCAGGCATGTAGCGAGGGGGGCGGCCCATGGGGCCCGGTCCCCCCCCCCCCCCCCCCCCTGAAAGCTTCCATTTTGCTGGGATCTCCTCTCCCCCCTCCCCCTCATACAGCATTTTGTCAAGGGCGCCCCCCCCCCCCCCCCCCCCCCGGAAACAAAATCCTGGCTACGTGCCTGTCTGCAGTGGCTCTTTTCGTCGAAGCAGCAAATGCCACGCACATGTCCACAGCCCAGGGATTCGGCATTTTTCGCCCGAGTGATAACGAAGGTGTACAAGACGGGCCTCACACAGCGTCTTCAGGCTGTCTTTCGTATATGATGCATTAACGGTGTTACGCAGACTTGTTCGGTACTCATTACGAGTAATCAGATTACCCGTCATCGATTACTTTCTGGGATAATTTAGTAATCCTTCGAATACATTTATTAGGAAGTAATCGCGAGAGTAATAGGATTACCTGTAGAGAAGTACTAACATTACTCATAACCGTCACTAGTATTCCTTCTCCGTTTTAATGGCGCTTTTTGTTCCTACAAGTTTCCTATACCAAAGGATCTTCAAACCAAGCCTCCGGCAGCACGGTGGTTCACCGGTGCATTAAGAAGATAGGTAGTTATAATTCGGAGATCCTAATCCGATAATGGATAGTACCAAAGAACCGTTTTCCAACCGGCAAAAAAAACTCAATCGTTTTGAAAATCCGAAGTAATCGGAAACGCAGCGCTTACTTTCTAAGAGTAACGTTCAATTACTTTTCTTCTCGAGAAATCTAAGTGAATACTTTTTATGCGAAAGTAATTGTAATTGTAATCGATTACTTTTGTCCAGTAACGCGTACAAGAATGGCATCACGTGACAGCAGCTTAAGCAAATCTGGGAGTCGTCTAAAGACTATACTTCGTTTCAGCTTCGGTCCGAGCGCGGCCGATGTTATGAGCCGATGGGCCAATCAAACAGCGAAAGGGGCACAACGTCATGGCGTGCTCCCTGCAGTTGATAGGACCAGCCGCTATTCGCCGTCTCTCCGTGCGAGCTCCTCCGCCGGCTAGTCCTATCAAGCGCAGAGAGCACGCCATGACGCTGTGATTTTTGCGCTGTTTGATTGGTTCTTCGGCTCATAACATCGGCCGCGCTCGGACCGAAGCTGAAACGAAGTATAGTGCGTGAATCACTGACGAGTGTTTACCTCGGCGTCGTCCCCTCCTCTCTCTGCCCCGTAAACCAGGCGACATGACGTCCACGTAAGCACACCGATCAGAGTGCTCAAATTGGCTCGGTGTCGTATTACATGAGCTTTTGCGAATACGCATACCGGGCCGGTCGCCGTCGTCTATCGCACGTTCACTGCAGGCTGCTACCCCGCACGTCGTCCCGGCACTTGAGCTCCTGGGCTGGCGTGGACGTGAAACGCATCACGGCCGATCGGGTGGACTGGCCGGCCGTCAGAGCAGCGATCTATAGGCGACCAGCCGCTGCGATGCCACGTAATTCGGTTCATTCTCGGCAGGTGATGAGTTTGTTTACGCACAACCGGAGCGATCGTTGACGTCAGAAAGCCCGGGTTGGTGCCTCGTGATAGGATGTACATGGTGGCGATACATATGGTGTATCGACGGCGGGATGCAAAACGTAAGACCCCGTACGACATGATGCTAGGTAACCCGGGACCGAGGTAACTACATCTTCAGACAGAAATATAAATTAAAAAAGAATGAAGGAAGAGAAAGACGACGAACGAGATATCGTCGAGTTGACTTGGAGTTTGTACTCGGGGACAACTTATATTCGCATTTTCCAGGAGAGAAGGAGAGTGCGCGCATAGCTTTCATCAGCGCTTAAAATGGGAGAAGGCACGTGTGCCCGTACCTTTGACTGCATTGCCGTGAAGATTTGTCCCCGAGTATAGCAAATTCACGAGGCATGGCTCCAGTATGAAAATCGGTAGAAAACGCCACGTCTGACGCGTGCACATCTCTTGCAATAACGTATACCACTTGCGAAAGCTCTTTTTTTTTTTGGGGGGGGGGGGGGTATTTTCCCAATTTGGTAACATATAGAAACTGTCCTGTACCACAGGCAGAAACTGTCAGTGCATGGTCCGGGGTAGTGGTTCAAATAACGTCACGCGCAAGGAATGTGAAGGAGTTAATACGTTTGGACCTAACGCAGAATCGGTGCTTGCTCGCTTCTGCTCGGACAACACAGATCACAAAACGTTCAGTTCATTCCACACCTCTACGTTTTGGTGTTCCCTGCGAATCTTTTACCTGCGTGCGGACGACGGAAGAACCGTTAAGCGGGAATTAGGGCGCAACGATGAGTCACACATTTGCGCTTGAGTGTGATCATCGACTGCGCTGTAACCGCTAGTGAGCGGTTACGATGAGAGTAAAGGCCGGTTCTCACATGCAGCGAAGCGCTGATGTAGCGCTCCTCAGGTGTCGTCAGCTACTTATCGTCTGCCATGAGCAACAGTTTTGACGGTGCGATACAAAGCTGGTGAACGCTGCCGTCAGCACGCGCTAAGCGCGAGGTTAGCGCTATGCCTGTAACGCTCCGCTGCATGTGTGAACAGGCCTTAAAGCTCTGGATGATATTCTGACTAACCCAAATACTGGCATCGTTTGATCTTGCCACGCGGACTCTCCTATAAGGAGTATTCACTGGACGCCATATTTGTGGGTGCTGTCTAGAGCGCATGCTCAGAACGAACTCCCATTAAGAGGTTGCTAAGACCGGCAATCTTGATGGTGTGCAATGCACGTTGCAAAAGAAATGTGGAAGCTCGCCATGACCACGCGCTCAGCAGCCGTGCACACGGTTATGGCCTCCAGTGAATACTCCCTATAGACCAGTTGCTAAGTTACCCAAGCTTTAAGGAGGACGCAGGGATTGGTGTTCCACGCGCCACACGCGCACGCCTTCCCCGTTAAACAGATTCTAAGTAAATAACCAAAATAAAGCGTTGCAAAATGCAATTTCTTTTAGGCATTTGCTTTAGAAAAGTAACTATTGCTGAGGCCAGTGAAACACCAATCCCTGCGTTCTCCTTGATACTTGGGTAATTTAGCATTGGTGTTCCACGCGCCACACGCGCACGCCTTCCCCGTATAAAAGATTCCAAGTAAATAACCAAAATAAAGCGTTGGCTAATGCGCGTGCAAGATGCCATTTGTTTTAAGTATTTGCTTTAGAAGAATTGCTACTGCTGACGCCAGCACGTGCGGCGCGTGGAACACCAATCGCTTCATTTTGTTTATGCTTGGGTAATTTAGCAATAGGTCTATTAGATGCCGGCGAGGCTTCGACATTTTTGGCTCATGGCGCGCTCCACATGTGGCGCGCTCCACATGCGAGCGCGCGCGCGCGTCCGTATACATTGGTTTACCATAGCTACCGGAGACGCGGCGCCGTCTTTGAATGCGCTGCTATGCGGAGAGAAAGTCGTCTGCTTCTTGAGCAGGAGTTTCGGTGACGTCAGAACGACGCCGAGCTCTGATTGGCTTTGATTAAAACAGGAGATGAACTTCAATGCTAGATGCCTTGAGGTCTACCGACTATTTTCTTTTCTTTCAATCAGCCAATAAGAGTTCGGTTTTCTGATATCATTGCAACCTCTACGCAAGACGCAGGCGAACTTGCAGTCCGCATTGGTCTTCAGCTGATGCCGGCGACGCACAGGCGGCAGCGCACCGCATGTGCGGCGACGCTGGACCATTTTTGGCTCATGTATATTCCGTCATGCATTATACGTTGACCGTACTTGTGTGCTCAATAAATATCATTCAGCACTCTAGACAAAAACACTCACTGGCGCCCTCTCTCGGACAGCTTCAGAACACTTATGATCTGCGTATATTTGACGCGCTATTCGTCCACCACAGACTTGAAATAATTTCGGATATATGTTACGTGCGACCATTCCTCTTGTATGAAGAGTAGACTTGATGTTGCAAATACTGCGAAACTTTCGGTCTAGTTACACATAAATTGGAAGTGTTCTAAGGCTACGCGATAGATGGCGCCACTGCACCAGTGTTTTTTCTCTTGGTAAGCACTGACAAGCGATTGTAACGCAGACGATCACACTCCAACGCAAATGTGTGAACCAACCTAAACCGTGCTGTATACACCAACTCAACCCTCTGACGTCACGCATCTGCGGTGGCGCTGCTGTCGGCGCGGCACTGCGCATGCGCAGGAGCTTCGCCACACGCCAGTCTGGTTCTGCATACGCCCAGTGCCCACACCCTGTGTGGGAAAACGCGGGATCGTTTGGAAGCAGTGTGTTAGTGTATAAACCCACTCTGAGGGGACCAATAGCCTAGTGGGTCAGCGCACAACAGCTCGGAGTACGTGGAGCGAAAGCTCGCGTTGCAGAACCCAATGACCTTGGGTTCAATCCCCACCCCTGCCCGTTTCGATCTGGATGAGCATCGTGCCGGAGTGCGGTCGTGTATCACAACTGCGAGGAGCACGTTAAAAGACCCCAGCCTAGCGGTTGTACCGCAATGGCTAAATTGCTCATCTCCAGCTGAGAGACAAGTTGCCCGTAGAGGCGGACTAACTTCAGAATGTATAAACATGCACACACCCCAAGCCCACTCTGCATGTGTTCAACGAACGAACATACGTGGAACGATAGTTCTTTAAATGCGAAAGCATTAACTGTCTCATGGAGCGAGCTGAAGTCATCAGTTTGAAGCGCGAAAACGGCTCCTAGTTTCCACGATCACCTCCGGCTCCATTGGCTGGCGCGCGTCGACGGGGCTCCCATTGGCCGCTGCGCCATGGCCTCCGAGATGACAAAGGGAGCGGACGAGCGGCTTGCATGCTTTCGCATTCACAACTCATAAGAAATGCTTAGGTGTACCTGGAGCTTTTTTCTTTTAGAAGTAAACCCGATTTCTAGTAAGTTTTCACGACAAATTTATTTCTCGTTCCTCACGCCTCGATGCATTCACGCATGTCACTGTTCATGGTGTTTGGAACGCTCGTCAGAGTGGTGTGTTCACCGCGTCTTCCAGGTGGTCCCTCAATAGTTCTATTGCTAAATTCGTATGCTGTTGCCGGTCGCGATCCTGGCGGCGGCACTGCAGCAGAAGGTGGATGCAGCACACGCCTGTTCTGCTGCAAGCCGTTGTCCAGCTTGACAGACCACGGAAGCTTCGGAAGCAGCAGCAGTCGGAATGCCGCGACTACAGTGACACTCGGGTTCTCTCGTACCTTTTGCGGCAACTTCCACGACCAACCGCTAGGATCAGGACTCCCGAAAACACGACACGACGGCTCCTGTGGTGTCAATTGTTGCCATTGATCATGTATACTTTCGATGTATGACCGATACGTATAGGGCGCTATACACTCCAGTCGAAGACGCGTTTCGGGCACCGTAACCACGTCGTGGCGTCTGCCATTCGGGAGACAGGGCGGAGTAGGATGGACAGGACGTTCTTGGTGGGGAATGCGCACCCCGATTCACCACGGCGGTTTTGAGCATCCGGCGGGAGACGCCGCAATAAAGGGCACGCGAGAGGAGGGAAGAACATTTGTAATGTCATGAATGACGGGCGGTGAGACAGAACCAAGCTAAAACTACAAAACGTTTAATATGGCAGATTTCTGCCAGAACAATAGTACAATAAGCAGTTTTAGCATAGCGTAACCGCAGGTTACTTCTGCCTCGGCAACGTTCCTTGCGCGCACTGAAAAGAGTGGTTCGAAGGTATAGCGCGAGCTTCCGGTAACAATGCCGTTCTTGGCGGTAGCATCCGCTAACGATATGCTAAAACTACCATAATCCCTGACGGTGGTTGTGGTGGTGAAGGGGGAAGGGAGGGGAAGAAAACGAGCGTGATTTTCCCGTTTTCTCCCGTACTGTTGACATGGAACTTTTGAAATGTATGGGGTTGGGGTGTCGATCGTCTCGTCTGCCACCCCTCCCCAACCCCCCCACCCCCTCCCCCCGATTTTCCCGATTGCGACACTGTATATCACTACTGAGTGATGCACGTTGAAGACCACAGGCTAGCAGTTATATACTGCACTGGCACAATATCTCATCTACTGCTTTCAACAACGTCGCCAAATTCTCTGGCAGACTAACCTCACGTTGTCTACGTATCTAACCACAAATTTGACTTTGAACCTGGTACTGGAACCATCGCCGCTTTGCAGGCATCTGTCGAAACAGGCTAATTACTCTCCCCACGTTTAACTGGCGAACGAGTGTTTGGAATGACCGGGCGAGTGCTTTCCTCACTGGTGAAAATTACACAGCCGGCGCAAGTCAACGTGCGATTCGAACGGAGTAACTTTTATCTGCCTAAGTATCAGTTATCATAAACGTAGCAGACGTTCAAGAAAAAAAAAGGAAAAAGAAAGACCCGCGTTTGCAGCTATCCGGGGACCAGCGCGGTGATAGCTCGTGGCCCTCCGTGACCGCTTTCAAGTGACTGTCAGGGCCGCTCGATTGGACGCAAGGGCAGGCCGAGTTGCCGTCTTCAAGGGCCTCGCACTTTGTGTGTGCATCCGGGGTTGGAAGCGTTGAAATGTCGGTACGCTCGCGCGGGCGCTGCCCCTCCAACCCTTTCACGGCTTCTCCCAAATAGCGGCGCCATTGAGAACACAACTAGGGTTATCGTCCTCGCCGATCGTACTGTTGGCGGGGCTTATGCAAATTACTTGGATATCTGCATTTGGGAGGTATACATTGACGTATACGTTAATTTACTAAGGTAATAATTTCTTCATGAACGATCGATATTTTTTTTTTCTTATTAGACACAGATGGTTTGCACAAATTCTTCTGCGCTCTGATTTTTTTAATAGTACCATTTAAACCAGTGCGAATAGTTATTCGTTGTTGTCCTTCTTTCAGTATCCTTTCCCATTCTTCGCGCATTTTAATGTTCGTCTTGTGATGATGTAGACGTAATAATCAAGGTTAATCCAGGCCATATACTCTTAAAGGGGCCCTGCAATCATATTTAAGCGTCCACCTTTTTTTGCGGTTTCCACGTCTCTTGGGGTTCGGGCAAGGCAGCAGGCACGGGGAGAGTAACTAAATATCAGTGCGTCATATTTTAACCGGACGACGCGGAAACCTCCTCCACCGACGAGGGCGACCCACGGTACCGAAAGCGCGCAAAATCTGACGTCTTTGGTCCTGGGCTTACTATTGGTCAGAGCCGCTAAAAGCTTCTTTTTAGTCGAAATACAAGATATAAGTGGCGCAAACCGTTTCACTTATTTATAAAAGTAGTTTTTGTTCAGTATTTTTGATCAAAAAAGAAACGAATGCAGTTCCCAAAGTACGGAAACAAGAAATGACCCGTCGACATACCCGCCACCAAGCGGTGGAATAGGCGGCGCATACTAGAAAAGAGTAGTGGGATCAGGCGCCGACACGGAAAGGTCCCGGATGTACGCGGCGGCGCTGCGGTCGTTTGGGCAGGAGCATCCGACCGGCTCCGAGCGTTCCGAAGGCCTTCGGCGAGATGCTTTGTCTTGCGTTTTGGCCGTTTCGCGGTGTGGCAGCGCAAAGTAGCTCCCATTCTGAACTGATCTTTACCCCGTGTTTGCTGTCGTTTGTGGCCAATGAAGTGTCATGCCGAATTAGCCTTTAATCGCGCAGCAAATGCAATGAGAGCCGCTCTGGCTGCCCGCTGCATACAGCATATCGAGAACATGCTTTAGTGGCGCCCTCTCGCGCCGTCGACTCAGAGTGCGGCAGCCGTGAGCGCTCGATGAGCCCACTACTTCTCCTCTAGTTCACGGCCACTCTCAAGCAACCAAGGGCGTCATGGGGAGGTTATTTTTTGCTTGTTTTTGTAATTTTAAATTGCCTATAACTTCTAAAATAAAGCGAATTTCGCGAAAAGAAAGGTTTCACTAAGTTACTACGTTCAGTGCGCTCAGGTTCGGTGCAATTTAAAAATTAGTAAAAAGGTCATTGCAGGGCCCCTTTAACAAAGTAAACCACCACCCCTTTATTTATACTGGTACAAAGGTTGGTCCGCTGATGTTTTGCAACAATATTGTGTTTTAATGTAAGCCCCCATAACGGGAAACTACGGGTACGGTACCCTCTTTTCTAGCGTACACTGATAGTCGCTCGTATAGCAGCAGATCACGTATAGCAGCAACAACTCCCTGCCTACAACTTCAGTTTGACAACCTTTTTGGAAACACTTCCTGCTTGAGTCCTTCTTGTGCAATCTAAGATTCTTTGTTTAGAAACAAAGCCAATGGTGCAAACGACCCGCAGCCGACCGTTGCATAAAACTGTCTGAAAGCAAATTGTATCTGCTTCTTATCCTACCTCGATGACATATTTAGGGCTGCGGCACAGACTGTGATGAACGTACTACAGGCACGTAGCCAGGATTTTGTTTCAGGGGGGGGGGGGGGGGGGGGGGGGGGCCGCCCATCACAAAATGCTGTATGAGGTGGAGGGGGAGATTAGGCCCCAGCAAAAATGGAAGATTTCGGGGGGGGGGGGGGGGGGGGCTGGGCCCCATGCCCCCCCCCCCCCCTCCCCTGGCTACGTATCCGACGTACTGTGGCGTTGACGGCAAGCACGTCATCACCTCACCAAGAGGGGCAAAGTAAAGGGGAACGGCATTGACTCATAAAAAGAGTGTCTCTAGTTGTGAAATAGTGTTCACACTGAGGTCACTTCCGTGCATCAACGCGGCTATCTGTTTAATGCTGGCACTAGAAAGCCTGTTGGTACACAGCGTTATAATTCAGAAGCACGCAACAATAAGGACGGACGTGGTCACATACCTACTTCATGCAAAAAGATAAACTGAAATTTGGACGTTATGTGTTTTGAGCTTTGCCAGCATATAGTTCTTTTAGGGGATCCGCATGCACCGTGGAAAGAAATAATTCAAAAGACTGGTCTCTTGTTCATATATAAATTTTAGTGTATCTATACGGGAAAGTTCGTCTGCTCCTTGCGCGAAAATGCGCCCAGGTGCGTCTGTTCACACCCGACCTCAACCAATGGCGGCGCGAGCCTTGCTGCCTCGTCATCGTGCGTTATCTTTAATTCTGCATGATAAAAGAATTGCTAGAGATATGCACTTTTTACATCAGGTTGTCCATGGTGCTATTGACTGTTCAGAGTAGTCGATGGTCTCGAGATTCCGTGTGCCCTCTGGGCGGTCATCCGGCTGCCGAGACACTTTTTATCATAACGTGCGATCAATCTGTCAGATGACACGATTGCAACAAACCTATAATGCCTTGGTTTGAGACGATGACATTTTTATTTGATTTTATTACTTGAAAAACATGCATATAACTTAAGTATTCATCCACTGGACAGTGCACTGCCGCCCAGGCCACTTGGCTGTTGGCAGGCGCCTAATAACATCATCTATCCATCTATCAATCTATCTATCTATTCTCGATGTTGCCTTTTGATTGGCGTGCCCCTCTTGGCGTTCCGATGCGCCAAAGACGCATTTTAGAACACTTGCTCGCCGTATAGATTCCTACGCCTTAATATAATGTTAATGTTGTGTTGATTGTTTTCTTTTTATATGTGTACGCACACTTTCTTATGTACAATACTTGCAAAAATTACGAAAATTTTGCTTCGGGAATACCCAAAAGTTCGTAACTTTGTCGTAAGATAAATTTTTGAACTTTTTTGTCATAAGAAAGTTTCGGGAATCTGGCCTCTGGTCCGCATCCAGAATTGGTTGAGTCACACCGATAGTTTAACGTGATGGAGCTCGTGTCGTAGAAAAGTCGGCGTCGGTGGCCCCGTGACAGGAAAAATCCAGGATGGGTCGATAGGGTCATGACGTCACAGCCACATAACCTCGCGCGGGAATTTCAAACAACGCTCACGTGAAAAGTGAAGTCACACATAGAATTAAAGTGATTGAAAAGACATGACACGCAATGCGAATTAAAGGTCGTCGCACGTCTCAGATGATTTCACTCTATGGAGTAATTCATTTGCTGTAAAGAAAAATTGGAAGAATTTTAGGTGGGATACGGACTCAGGACCCTTCGACTGCGAGCCAGACACGCTACTAAATCGGCTATGTCCGCCGCACTTCCTGCTCACTGTCAGGAAGAGCATGAGAAGCGAATTAGAAGGCGGTGCGAACGGGGCCCGGATAACGCTATCGCATTGCACCCTTAAAGGCGAAGCTTAAGCGCCCTCCGGGTTTTGTAAGCCGGTACCCTCAACACTCAGAAGCCACCTCGGTCAATTTAGAAACAATATTTTATAGACGCCGGCTCCGTTGGATTTATTTTTTGTGTACTTTTACTTGGTATAACTAAATTTTTACTTTTTAGTTTGCTTTGAGAAACGCCGTTAATGTGAGCAGTTCGAATGAATAGAATAATAAATGGGCGGAGGGGATGCCGTGGTTGGACGTCTGGGCTCTCGTGATGGGGGCGAAAGTTACGAGACAGGCAAATAAGAGAATATGTAATTTTATGAACAGCTCCGATGCTTTATTAAGAAAGCTACAAGATACGAAAAGAAATATTTTAGCCGACGTGGCTGTGTTGGCCTTTTCTTACGTGGTAATTTTGAGAATTAACTTGGTTAAAGGAGCGATGCAACAATTTTCGTACTTTGCGCAAATACCGCTTAAAACGGATCCCTAACGTTAATGACCTATGAAACACGCGTTCGTTCTTCACCCGACGCAATAGAAGTCCCAGAAAAAAATTTAAGAAAAACAAGCAGCGTTCACCCCCTCAACTCACAGCCAGAACAAGCGGCCACGTGATCTGGAGCCGATTATATGCCGCCAGTGTTGATCATAGCCACGCGCTGGGGTTGGCAAAGCGCAGGACACGCGCTGAGTTCCGGACATTGTTATGGCTCGGCTGCTGTCGTCGTTGGAGCGATTGGACACGGGTCACTACCCGAATGCTTCTCGAGCTAGCAATTATCACGAGCCCAAGTCGAGTGCCCACGCAATGCTCGGGTCCAATCTATGAACCGCATTCAAATATCGTCACTTGGGTGTACTGCGACCCCGAGTTACGTCATCAAATTTTGCAAAGGAGAGATTGAATGAAAATTATCGCTTTTGTGCTTGAAATTACACCGCAACAAAGGAGTTTCTTGGCCAATGGCGTTGCGTGTGAGTATCCTTGAGTCCCAGGTGCGCCAGTAAGCTCCTGTAGCGAGAAAAATATTCCAATTGAATATCGTTGCACAGCTCCTTTAACACCAGGTAAAGGGATTGCGCGGGCGAGTTTAAGAACTATAATATATGCCGTTTTAAAAAACCAGCTCCTCGCTTAATTTATAATCCTCGTACTCTGGCTACACTGAACGAGGAAACGTCCAGAAACGTACATCGGGCCAAGAAATATTGCATCTACCCAGCGCGACGCTGTTAGCACGAACAAACAAGTGACGTTTTTTTTTTGTTTTTTTTTTCTCTCTCTCTGATAGAATTGAACGGCTGCCATCAAAACTACTAGCGGAACGAAATATCCTCATTAAGGGTAGGAACCCTTTCTTAATTCGACCAAAATGATAAAAAGAATAGCACCGATGTCCTGTTCACGCTACCTGTGTCGCTGAGTGTACATAATATAGGAGAGTAATTTTTTAAATGTAAACTTTATCTTACGATTTTTTTTTTACCGTAGAATAAACGGTCTACGGCTGAGTTTATTCGGCATAGTAAGCAATTATCTTGCTAAGTTCCGAAAAGCCATTAAAAGCCACCAGCCAAAAAAGAAAACTTCGCACTGTAACATATGAATTGAATAACGTTCCCGTACAACCTTCAGCAGATTTTGCTTAACGCTTTACTTGTACTTGGTTATGTTTTGGATAACAAATAACGACCTATAGTTACTTTTTAAGACGAGGAAGGAGTGTCACATTATCGTTACTTCTTAATAAAGTCAGGAGTGACGGTATTTATTTACTCGTGGAGGGGAACATGTACAACACAAGTACGCAACCTAGTTTTCACCTGTAGCTTGCACCTGTGATTTGCACGGCGACAAAATGGTATTTGCAACTTTCACGACCTAGAGGAGACGCACTGGCGTCTATAAAAATGGCTGTCATCTACGACGCGTAGAAGTAATTCTAGTATTTCTATATACGGGCAGTGTTAGAGCCTTATTTAATTTTTTTCACGCCAGGAAGGTGGAGGCAAGCACATTCATTGTGAAGACGATTATCCAGGAGCAACTTAGCGCTATTTTCACACCGCGGTACCACCATCGCTCAAAGTGGCGAATAGATAGGCCATAAAAAATATGTGAAAAAAGTATGTCACTATAGATACCGCTAGTACTCGATTGAACGTTCTAAAAAATAAAAAAAGCGAGGAATTCTTAACAACGTCAAATATTACAACCGGATACTGCCTCATAAAAACGTCCCATTCGGAGTAACGAGAAAATGGCACGTTACTGTCAAGCTAAGCTAACGCGATCCACTTGAATGGCAGTCACGAGTAATGGAATTCAGTTCGTTTATTTGAGCGACCTGTACACGTCTGGCCTTCAGAAACACTAGGACGACCATTTCAGGAACTGCGACGATGCGGTTTCGCCATCGGATATCGGGTTGCGAAGATCACATGCACGTGTGTTTGACACGCGTTCGTCCTATGGTCGGCATCATGTCAAACCTCGCTATCTTCTCGGATAGAGGCGAAACGCACGCTGGCACTTACACTCAACAAGCGAGATGACTCAGTTTATTTTGAATCTTTCGTTCCGTCTGAGGATTGCAGCGGCCCAACGTAAGCACTGCAGTTGATTGGTTATAAGCTGGCTGAAGAACGCGGTGACGCACTGGATTCGCAAGACGCGATGCGATTGGGTGTGCTGCTCTCCAGTCTTGGATTTGCTCCATCTGCGAGCGAGGCGTAGTGAAGAAACAAAAACGGACAGGTTGACACACCACGTCAATATACGTCCGCCCGCTCGGCGATAGGGTAACGTCGCGAACGTCAAGAGGTCTCGACCCACGTGGGCGGCCGCCAAGTCTTCTGGTCACGGCGGGGACCATAGAAGGGTGTGGAGGTCTCCAACGATCTGTTGGGTAACACGGGTAGCCTGTAGAGGCTACGTTTGGCGAAGACTGGGGTCTGCGGAAAGCTGAACCTCTGTAGAACGTATACGCAATTTCTGAAGAATTCGGTTTCTCACTGAGGTCACGACTCTCCAGTCACTAGAGCAACCAAAACGCTAAGAGTATCAGATCTACATTTTCTAGAGTTGTCTTGCGGGCGACGCTATTTTGGTGCTGAGCGAGCGACGCCATTTTGGCGCAATTGGCGATACTTACCCCTGAATTCATAGATGTGGGTTGATCTGAAGTCGAACTTCGACTTGCCCAAGTCCGTCTTGAGACGAGGCAAGCGCGCTTCATAAATCCACTTTCTTGAACTGATTTTGAACCGAGCTTGAAGCGAACTAACTTGACTCGGAAATGCAACTTCCTGAGCTTTGGATACGGCGTCACGAAGCTCAGGCGTTATAGTTTCTCTTTCTTGCAAACTGTTTTAACATTCCTGCAGGGGAAAAAAGAAAGAAAAGCGTTTCGCGTAATTGCAGATAAAGCTTGAGATAACTGGCAACAATGTTTTTAAAAACCAAGTTGGCTAAGGTGTCGTTACTCTGAAGCGTAGCTAGTTTAGGGGCTCTAGCTTTTACTAAGCACGACATCTACAGTGTCCGATCGAGAAAATGAAACGCGGTTTCTCGGCTCACGTAAATAGCCTACGCATGGCAGAAAGCTGAAACATCAGTTACGTGAACAAAGCAAAGTAACTCGAGAGGAATTTTATACTCTCTCAGTAGGTTTATTGCCGCAAAATATCTCATAGCTCCTAGTTATCTCAGCCGTTGGCACTGCGCCTGTTTGCAGCCCATCTTTGGTTGAATCAAGAGGCCCAACAACGCACCCTGAATATGGCCCCGCGCATTTTGTATTAGCACGAGGGCACGACCTTCTCCCTTCACCAACCGGCTTCATTCTGAGTCATTTATTTCTGCCCGGCTTCATTATGGTTGGGACGCCATTTGACAAACGACAGAGTCCAGAGGTGTCTGTCCGGTTAAGCAACGCAATTGTGTAAGGTGCCTATTAATTGTGCCTATAAAAACTTAATTTTTTTTTGCTTCAGGTTTCAGATAATTAAGTAATTCCTACTTCTTTTATGCGCGGTGAGGACCCACTCTATTTGCTCGAAAGGCAGTGGTTCAAGGCGCAGTGTGCATGAGGGTCAAAGATATTCATTTATTAAGGTAAAAAAAAAAAAAAAAAAAAAACTCTTTGAAGCTTTTTGTGATGTGCCCAGAGCAAAAAAGTATGTTGAGAAATACATAATCAGGAACAAGGTAAAGTATGTTAACATAAAATCCTCGGTGTTTAGAACTAAGACACCAGCAGTGATATTCTTATAGAGAATAATAAACGTCTATAGTGATATATCACATCTTTTTGGTGACGATTCATCACACTGGGTATGCCTAGAAAAGGTCCAAATATATCAAAAGACGAAATATTTACGATAAAAAACATTGAGCAATAAAGTTTGTTAGGAGTTCATTATCTCCAGTCAGCAAAACAGTTCACTTACTTTATTTTCGCTATAATAAGCGGTTATTTTTAACAGTACGCACATATCTTGCATGCATCGATGCTGTGAGCAGCAACCTCAGGCACGTAGCCAGGGGGGGGGGGGGGGGGGGGGGGGGTTCATGGGCCCGCCTCCCACCTCCTCGAGATTTTCCACTTTGCTGGGACCTCCTTTCCCACCTCCCCTTCATACGGCATTTTGTCATAGGCGCCCCCCCCCCCCCCCCTCTCCCCCGAAACAAAATCCTGGCTACGTCCCTGAGCAACATAAAAGTAATTTGCCCTCTGTTGGTATAGTCGGTGACCCGCTAAGAATGCAGTTGATGCTTCGACTGCCGCACTGGCTCGTTTCCTTCCATCGAGCTTCGACTGCGCGTGCGCCGATTTGTTATCAGGCAGCAAGCTCGTGCTGGAGGCGGGGCATCATCCCACTTTTATCCTGTCACCGGCTACTAGCGGCGAGATGTTTCCAAAGTATTTCATGTTTCTGTAGTGCCCTCTTCTGGTTCCCTTTCGTGGCGACATTACCTTGCGAACAAGAAGTTCGATGGTGTTTGTAAATAGCATGGTCGAAGCCTGAAATCATTGCGCTCTGAAACCAAGACTGCCTACAGCGTCAAAATCGAAGCTCTTACATTACTCTTATTTCTGTGGATGAGAAATCCTTTGCTGACGTCATACATTCAGCCAATCGTGGAAGGCCGACAACAGCGACGCTTTGGATCGCACACGTCGCCAACCAGGGCCGTACCCAGAAAAAAATTTCGGGGGGGGGGGGGGGGGGGGGGGGGTTTCGGGGACAACGGCGGCCATTTTGAAAGTGTCTATTGTCTTATTTTCGCCTATGAATCATGTGCATCGGTGGCATATAATGGAGAGTTACAGCAAACCGGAGAACCGGTCCCGGTTTGGTACCCGGTAGCCGACCGGCGCCACTGCGCGTGCGCAGAGGTGGAGATTAAAATCGGCTGGCTGCAAATGCACCGACCCAGGCCGTACCCAGAAAAAAATTTCGGGGGGGTCAGAACCCCCTAACCCCCTCCCTGGTTACGGCCCTGTCGCCAACAATGTGCTTTCGTTATTCTTGGGTGGTTCCACGTGCCGCCGCTTCATGACGAAAAAGTGGCGCTGTAGCCAGGATACCGGTAAAGCTCGATACCGATTCATTTCTACTCGAAGGGGCGTGGCGTGAAGCGTCTCAGGTGTGCGCGAGCGCGCGGGGCACGATAGCTTCTCGTACTACGCGTGCTCATGCAGGACGCACTTCTACGCGTTGTTCCATTGTGAGCCGCCCGATGGCACCAGGCGCAGGGTACTGGTAAAGCCACTTTAGGTACCGGTGCCACCGGCGTCATGAACAAGTGGCGTGCTATCGATTTTCTGTTCGGCAAACCTCCCCTTATGGCCAACATACTTTCGCTAACGTTATGTCCACCATTTTGTTGTTCGAAGCAGACTGGCGCGTGCCAAAGGCGAACGTTTGAAAGATTCATTTGACACCATAAATACGTAGTGCACTGGGGTTTGTAAGTTTAACCGCGGAAAATATAATAACAAAATGGCGGATTGACATCACGTGAGAACACCCTGTAGTTTCTACCCTAGTGTCACAAAATAAGCTTCTCTTCAGAGAAACGACACTTACCCACCCTGGGGCTTGAAATCACGATTGCCAGTTATCTGAAGCTTTATCTGAAGTCACAAAGAACGCTTTTCCGTCCTCCACAAATGTTTAAACAGTTCGCGAAAGAGCAAAAACAATATAACACGAGCTTTCGAACACCGAATCTAACGCTGAGGAAGTTGCTGCTTTGAATTATGACGATCGGCAGTTGCGTCTGCTCCGTACTAAGCACGAAGATGGCGGCGCCCACGACAATATCGGGGAACAGAGTGTCAATACTCTAAGCGTGGCTTATTTAGTAGCTCTAGTTTGTACCATATACATTTTTCATTGGATCATATCTGCGGGTAAATGCAATGTTTTTGTACTTTTCGGCAGCCTTTTCATACTGTTTTTGCCTTTTTACCACCACTTCCTGCCCAAATATGCTTTTGTATTTATAATCCAGCCAGGACTGTATTATATACATATCTCTGTTTTCCTAATTTGCTGGTGGTGTGAAGTTTGGTCAAGCAACACCGGTCTGCTTTCTATTTTCTTTTCTTTCTCCGATAGATGGGGAACAATAAAGTTGAGCTGATGCTGAAGGTCCAGTGTCCCCATTGCCCTCGTCACAAATGTGGGCTGCGTTATCGCCAGTTTCGGTGGGTCAGACTCTCACTGAAAGACCGGAATGTCATTAGTGGTGCCTTTAGTTTGGAGCGCACTGCAAAGCGTCACGAGACAGCTCGAGGAAGTCACGTTCCTTATGGTTAGAAGGTTTGAACGTACTAAACAATGTCAAAACAATTAATGGAAAAAAATTTACACATTAAAAATAGTTCTGCCCTTAGGAGGTTCATCAACACCCTATAGTTAGAGTGCTGACTGTAAGACCTTTAACCTGGGGTCACGCTGCTTACTCATCATACAAAAGACCGTCTGCATATCGATCCGAACGCGAGTCACCGCGAGATCCGTACTTCGAATGCCACATGGCAGTGAGTTCAAGGAGAAAACTTGGGACGCGGCATTCGAACCACGGATACTGCGGTGACTCGTGTTTGCAGGCCGTCTTGTATGATGTGTAAGCAGTGCGACCCCGGCTCGGGGTCACAGTGCTCATACATCATACAAACGACAGTCTGCAAACACGAGGCACCGCAGTATCCGTGGTTCGAGTGCCGCGTCCCAAGTTTTCTCCTTGAACTCACTGCCATGTGGTATTCGAAGTACGGATCTCGCGGTGACTCGCGTTCGAATCGATATGCAGACGGTCTTTTGCATGATGAGTAAGCAGCGGGACCCCGGGTTTAGGGTGTCAGTCGTCGGACGAGCTGATTTACACCCGGTGTCAAAATTTTGTAGTGTTCAATATCTAGAGGTCTGGAAGTATACATTGGATGGCGCAGAAGATGAGTTTGTAACATTTATGCAATTAAAACTTTAGTCGTGTTTTTTTTTTCTTCTTTAATTGCGTTTAGTGAGTTTTAAATCAAAGCCGCCATTACGTCATTTCGGACCTTACATTGCCTCGCGGAGATGCCGAGTTTGTTGAACCGGGATGACAAATCACAAAAAACTAAATAACGCTTTTTTTTTTTAAAGCAAACACATTTTGTGTGACTTAACAGTCATAAACCGAAGAGGCCACAAAATATATATATATATAAAAGAAGTAAAGGTCAATTTTTTTTCTCAGTCCGTGCACAGCTGACGGAATGAGCAATGGATATATTTATCCTCCGTTTCACGTCAAGTACGACTGCAGCTAACGCTATACGACCCGATGGGGCCAATGAAGCGGCGCAAAAAGTGCGTCGTCACGGCACTCGTCGCCTTTGTGCGTTGGGTATCATCGGCAGCTAAACCAATCACGCATAAAAAAAAGAAAGAAAGCGCAGGATCACGCCGAATTCACTGGGCGCCGTTGATTTAGCCGGTGAAAGAAAACGCGTAGAGGCGCTGACCGCCGCGACGGCACACTTTGGGCGCCGTTTGATCGTTGGACCATTGGACCGTGTGGACCTTTGCATCGCTTATCACCCGGGCGAAAAATGCTGAGCCACTGAGCTGTGGACGCATGCACCGCGTCCGACATACTGCACAGCAGAGCAACAGCGCATGCTCAGACGGCGTTCCGCAATCCAGCAGAAAAAGGTGGCGTTGCGCAGAAGATGATTTTCGCCTAGATCTATTCTGCAGTCGGCTGTGGTTGGACTTGGAGTGGATCGGAGCATGAACAAGTGCGAGCGGATAGTTTTCGTAGTGTGCCTTCGCCGCACGCGCGTTCATGCAGCAGAGACCCTTTCTAACGCGAGGATGCGAGTGCAATCTCGCCTCCTTTTCGCTCCTCCATTTTCTCACTTTTCCAAAAAGCTCGAACTCGCGCGCCGTCTGACTCTTCCCATCGCGGGTATATCTGGCGTCCTCTTTTTTGAACCTTGGCGCGCCCGTGAACGGGGTAGAGGGCACTCGTCAAACCGGGTGAGGGAGAGAGAATGAACCGCGGAACCACGCGTGTCGCGCGGAGAGGGAAGTCCCGGCCGGACCAATGGCGGGGCTCCCCTACTCAATTACGCGGTGCAGTCATGTACAAAAGCGCGTAGTCCTCAGAAGGCGCGTCTCACAAGGAAGCCTCTTGCCAAGACGAGCACCATGACGGTCAAAGCAAAAAAGGTGAGCTCGCACAGCGGCGCTACCTCCTCTCCTAACCCTGGGTTCGGGAATGGTTCGAATGCCCTAAAATAACGAAAAACACCCTGACGCTCCGACGAAACAAAACGTAAAAAAAAAAAAAAAAACACGAATACATGAGAACGTGACATTCGTTTAACCGACGCTATCTAAGTTGCGCGAAATCACGCTTCGACAACCAAGGTCAATGCCAAAGTTTATGTCAATACTCCCGTTACGCTAGGCTTTCTAATTTTTTTGCCATTTCACCGGATAAAGGTTGCCGGAGAGATTTTATTGGATAAATACCCTTTAGACACAGGCGCGCACGTTTAAGGAAGTATCGTTAACGTCGATGTTTACATTAGGTAGTTTTAATAAGCCGTTTGTTGCAGGCATGTGATATGCGTGTGATGGTGGCAGCATCTAATACAGCTGCCCCGCCAGCTGCATATAATAATATTCCGATGACAATATATGTTAAACGAAAAAAGATGCGCTATAGTACTTCTATGTTTGGATAATGCCGATGCGCACGGAACTTTCACGCGTTATGTCCCGAGCGCTTACTCGAAGAGTTGTTATGTCTTCTCAAATTCTCCCTCAAGGTGTAGACGTCGCGCTGTGTTTGTCTCGGAGGCCTTCGTTCGAATCGCGCGAAACGTACGCTTAGTGTCTCCGACACCGTCCAGCAACGGGCAAGGCGTTTTGATGCAGCGTTCGAGGAAACATTGTAGCGTTTATTTAGGAGTGCATTTGTCCTCGCTAATTGGTCGTCTAAGGTGGGCAGACAGATATCAGAGTGCTTTGCCCAACCTGTCCTCAACAACCTCCCGGCTGCAATGCACCGAGTGACTGTCTCTCGGAGAACGTGTTTCTTTGTCCACGAGGAAGTTCCCGCTTCTGGATGAACCCACGGGTTGTTATCCAGGAAAACGCCAGTCGGTCTTCGTTCAAACTTGGCGGGAAGAAACAGCTGTTCCGGACGGAAGAGAAAGAAACAAAACATCGATTTTGTTAAACTCTTTATAGTTACACGCGGCCAGAATACACACGAACTGCCCAATGCGAGTCGGTGACCTTCGCGAGATATTGCCCCTTTTGTCGTTGACACACGCTCGCGAAGGACGGTTTGTCGGAGCAAACTTGCAGACGCTGTAATGCGCGAGGCGATGTCGTGGGTCTCGAGAGATCAATAATCACAAAGGTCCACGTTAAGGAGACGTCTGAAAAGAAGGTCTGCTCTTTAAATCTTGTGGCGATCGAACTGGGCAAACTGAACACGAGGAGAGGACGCGTGTTTTGTACCTCATTGCAAGCAGTAATAGTGGGGTGCTGAAAACAGTAAGTTAAAGTTGTGCTTCACTGACCCCCTTCTTGTGCGTTCGTTCCAAACCAATCTTACCACAAATTTGCTGAGGATTGAATACGTCGAATTTAATCGATAAAGGTGCAGGCAGAAAAATATGGCCTCTATTGGATCTACTGGAGGCGAGAATTTTCGGTGGCGTGTTTTATGGTTCCCACCTGTAACGTGACTTCCAAGACTTGCTTCATTTTTTTGTGACCCTAGCTACTTATTATTAACTGTGACTAATACTTTTGATTTTCAATTTTGTTTTGACTCTCTCCACTTACAATTCTGACACTTTCGATAAAGTGTTTAAAGGCCACGGGGAAGCTTGGAGTCTAGGCGTTCACAGATAGACACCGACAGAGCTGACGTACAGACATTATCCTCATTTCTTACTGTAAAAGCAGAAGGAATTCCACTAAATACCTCATAGTGTGCTTCTGGTTCATCGGTTCATCCGGGTAACCCGATCCACAGCGACTCTTTTGGTTGCGCACGTATCACTGTCAAAGCACTGCACGCGCATTTTTTTCCTTCATCTGAATTGCCAGAGGAAGTTGCTCGCGAGTGCATAGGAATAACAAGAAACACAGGGGCTTTACGTCACAAGGCAGCTGGGGAATAGACCTTTCGCTAAATTACCATGCCATCTAGGAGCATGCCCCTGCATGTGCTGGTGTTTGCAGCAGTAAATGTTTTAAAGCAGAAACCTAAAACAGATGGCTCTTTTCACGTGCGCAGGTCAACGCCTTGTTTTGACTATTTGTTTCTGACATTTTATATAGACAAGGCGAGCCCGTGCAGGGCACGCACCTACGTTCCGAGCATTACTTTTAAAGCTCAAATGATTTTGAAAACAAAAAAATGATTAATCAACAAGATTTCGAAGGCTTCTTAGTAAAGTCTTCGAACGTCTTAGGACCCAGGGTTTCATGAGTTCTCCCCCTCGCTCTTCGAAAGCCAGAACGGAACCTCACTGCCATGGAGTGATTATAGACGAACATCCATGACCTGGCCTTACTAGGGAGACAACCACCAAATCTTGCCCATCGACAAAACAGAATCAGGGCTTTCATGATCCGAGCAACCTTCCTCAGTAGTTTTTGTTCAGGTACGTTTCTCTGTGACCCAATGCATTTTCATAACAAGATGAATAAAGTGGGACATACTTGGAGTCCACGGTTTGCAGCGCGCAGTGATTGTACGATCGCACTCCGGATATAGACGCGCATTCATATTGGAACTGGGAGGGCAGGGATTGAGCCCGTGGTCCCTGCGTGCGGCAGCGCGAGATTTCTAGACAGCGCGCACAGTGCTTTTATTAACAATGCAGTTTTTTTCCGGGCGTGTCACCACCAGTTCATCTGGGATAGGCGAGACACACGAAGGTTGGTGAAAGTGTTTGTGTTCGTGGATAACCTTTTTGGGGCACTGTATATACTATAAGACTGACTGCGATGCTCGATAAAGCCTAAAATCCATCCCTCAACATGCGTGCTAGAAAAGTCACGGACACGAGTGCGGGGCTTTAGAAATCGTCTCCGTGCGGTAAAACAAAACATTATAAGTAACTAGTTCTCGCCCCCGTGCATGTGCTAGCGCTGCACGCAACCTATGTTATGCAGTGCACATTCGGTACGCGATTTTCGCCGCTTTTAAACTTCTACGGAAAGTTGCCTCCGAGTAGAATGTTATTGTGGACGAAAATCTTTATCATAGAGCGGTGTATTGCAGGGCTTAGTGCGGGAGGTGTATCTTTGCGCGTTGAGTGCAAGGAATCAAACTATATGAACCAGTGCTTTAAGTATTAAGTATTTCCCACCACTGGTGATAGAAGACACCCATGGAGATTCTCGGTTAACTTCGTCTTTCTAATAAACTAAATTTTCTCTAGATATACTTGGACGCCACATTTAAGCGTGTTGTTTACAGCGCATGACTCAGGGCCAGCTCTAACTAATCGTCTGTCAATAACGACAATCTTGATAGTGTGGAATGCGTGTTCTGGAAGCCTTTTGCAAGATTGCCGTCAGCTTACTCTCAGCAGCAACAAACTCAGCGACGGCTGCGATGGAAATACCATCTATTTTTAAATAAAATTATGTTTTTTTTTTTATTCTATTTTTTTATTAGGGTGTAACATGCTATACAGGATGAACCACGGGAAAGAATCTCTTTGATTTGCAATAATTTATCATTTCTCTTTCAGCATAGTGAATACATTTTAGTCCACGTATCTCTAGCCTATGAAAGCAGGCATTCGTTTTCGTGTGGGATAATGCAGGCTTCGCAAAGTTGTACCTGAGATTTCTTCAGTTTAACGGTTCCATGAAGACCTAAATGTGATAATTAAGTGGCATTGTTAGGGTTACCGCAGTGTCTGTACAAAATTATGTGACGTCCCGTGAAAGAAGGATAAACCTTTTATGAAAACACCCACTTCCCGTGTACGAGTCACTCATGCATGGTAGCTGCACGATTCCTGGTGAGAATCGATTTACAACACTTTCATATTTCCTCGCGCCGCCAGGAATGAGAACAACAACGTAACAGTAGGATTTTAAGATGCTTGAGCAAGATTGACACTCCTCCTAGATTAGACATTTTAAACTGAACTACCATTATGGCATTTTCGTTTCGTTTTGTAGTTCCAGAATAAAATTATTTTAGCGAGTGTACTTTCGTAGACTCTGGAGTTTTTAACAATATAAGAAACTAGGACGTCTTAGCACGCACTTGGGATGGATTTTTCGTATCGTCGTGGCACGCTGGCTGTGAAGACGGACGGGCCAAGTCCTTCTCAATTGTCCAGCATCAAGGAGCAACTTCCCCCTGTGAGCAGAACCTACAGGCAGCACAGTTCGGGGATTTGCTGTATAACAGTCAATGTCTGTGTTATTTTTTCTTCTTCTATACAGCACAGTTTCGCAACGTTTTGCACGAATGTTCGGGAAAAAAAAAGCAACCAGAAGTGCATTTTAAGTAGTTTCATAATATAAACGGCATGCCACGGGCCAGTGTTGAGCCGCAAGTAACCCGAAAAACAATTGCTATGATACCTATAAAAGAACTAGTTTTTGTGGAGTTGTGACCGATTGTATTTCTCCATTGGTTTCTATAGAAACAAGAGATAGAAAGGTAGAGAGAAAGAAAGAGAGAGAGGAAGACTTCTTGGAAATGAGGAAGTATTATCCAGCAGAGTTCAGGAACGCTCCTCGCACTTCTTTCCGCTTTAAGGCCGGTTCTCACATGCAGCGAAGCGCTGATGTAGCGCTCCTCACGTGTCGTAAGCTACTTATCGTCTGCCATGAGCAAGAGTTTTGACGGTGCGATACAAAGCTGGTGAACGCTGCCGTCAGCACGCGCTTAGCGCGAGGTTAGCGCTATGCTTGTAGCGCTCCGCTGCATGTGTGAACGGGCCTTAATGATACGATTCGAACGGTACGGTACGAACGCTGGGCAGGAGGTCGCCTCCTCTTCATTGTTCGCTCTGCTAAAGAGGTGGGAGGTGGGAGGAGCTTCCCCTAAACTCTTAACTTGTCACCGACTATTAGCCGCGAGATGTTTCGGTGGCGCCCTCCTATGGTTACCTTTCAGGTCGTCATTAACTTGAAGAACAAGTTCGATGGTGTTTGTAATGAGCATGCCGGACGCTTGGAATCATTGCGCTCTGAAACCAACGCTGACAACACCACCAAAAGTAAAGTTCTTCCATTTCTCCCATTTCAGTCGAAGAGAAAGCCTTTTCTGACGGCATAGTCAGCATTCGGTCGATAGTGGAAGGTCGATCACAGCGACGTTTTCGATAGCGCACGTCGCCAATACTTCACACTTGTAAAAAAAAAAAAAAAAAAAAAAAGTAGGCGTTAGTCTATTGCTACACTTTGTTTCATCTCCCGATGGACCGCAGTATACGCTGGCAGACAACGAAGCCAATTCGATGCCGTTTGAGTGCCACGTGACCTCCGGAAGGGGCGCAGCGACGCGAGTGGTGCCTAGCATTGGATGCGTTCGCAGCGCTGCATAGGCCGCGTAGGCTGGGATGGCTCGAAGCGTCCGACGCAGCTCAACGCAAGGTTAAACGGAGCATAGTTCGTAGTAACAGAATATTCTGAAGCATTTGGTGAAGTTTTGTCTTTTGTAGAAAGCGGATCGAGGATCTCGTCGACTTCAATCTTTCCGACGTTGACGCCAATCGACCGAGCAGATGCGCGAGCCTGAGCGTTTCTCTGTTTTGGGTGCACAAAGATTGTCAGCTCCTTCATTTTGCACGTGTTCATTTCACAGTGACAAAAGACTCATTCAAGTTTTTTTTATTATTGTTTTTGCAATAAGTTAAGCTGGCCGGTGATGCGGCGAAATTCGGGGGAGGGGGGGGGGGGGGGGGGGGGGTCCAGTATTGTTGGCACAGAACCGTTTTCCTCTGCCCGACGTTTGATAGCGGGCGGGATGAACGAAAGACGAGTGAAGGGTCAATGCTAAGCCGGCACTGATAATAAGGCAGTGGATTAGTTCTATGGAAATGGAACATATGCCATTAGTTTTGGTTTCTGTTTATTCAAGTGAACCATATATCGCGAGTCTGATGGTGAATTCCGCTCGCAGATCTCGAGCGCTCCAAAAGCGCTCCATTTGGAGCGCGCATATTCAGCTCGCAGATCTGGCTCAAGTTGGTCATCTTCCGCTCGTAGATCTCTGGCAGCGTCCGCTCCACGGAGCGCCTCAAACTCCGCCGAACTTGCTCTGCGAGGTTTCACAGATCTCTCCGGAAGTTGACAGAGCGGCCCACGCGATTTCCGTCTAAATCGGCGGTGCGCATGCGCGGCGAGGTTGGAGAGATCGGCGGGCCGGTCGGGTCGTGGAGTTGGATCTGTTCGGGTGCGTCGGTTGTTTACTCTGGATTGTGACGGCTCGAACGCTTCTACTTCGCGTAGATCAGGGATAAAAAGCCGGGAATGTGGAGCGTGGCAAATCGTAAGCGCTGACTCTGTGGTCGCGAGAGGAAGAACGAGAAAAGGAACGACAGAAAAGCCGGAGGTAGACGCAAGGTTAGGCCTATTCATTCTGCAGCCAGTGATTGTTTACCTTTTTGCACGGCATTCCGTCGGCGTTTTCCCGTGAAATAAAGCAAGTAGTGGTCAGGCAACGACCGCGCAAGTGATGGTTTGTTACCTCTGTGTTTATCAAAGTCGTACTACAAATCTGAACTCCACCGCTGGCAATCGCTGTCCGTGCCCCGCCGCTTCGAGGCGGCCGAAAGGTATGTGACGGTGCCGAACGCGGACGTCTTCGTTATTTGTGACATGGGCGCCGTGGTACGTATAATTTCGCCCGGTCTGTGTCGCGTCTTACTTCTGCAGCTAAGCAGTGACAGTCGTCACTGGTCGTTGGAAAGATTAGCCGGCTGAGGCGTTGGTGGGACTGGTCAAATTCGAGCAGTGGCCATTTTGTACGGCGGAGGGAGAAGGGGTGGGATGGGGTGTGGGGGAGGTCGCTCCAAAAATGCAAGTTTATCTTCCCCTCGTCGATTCGGAGCGAGTCCCACGGAGCGGAATTTTGCCTCCCTCGCGGATTTTGGAAAGCGTTCCAGATCTACGAGTGGAATTCACCATGAGAGTAAAACGACAGCAATACTAGAGGGCTCAAATTGTGTTTTTTGACCTACGCATGTCGGTAGCCTTGTAACGACTCATACGTGAAGTGTACGTACAGGCATAGCTTCCTCTAAACTCACAAACCCTGGCAGTTCGACGATAGTAGCAGATTTGCCCGGTCGCAGATTTGGAGAGCGGGGATCTGGTCAAAGATCCATTTCTTGGGGAACCTGAACGTCAGCGCACAGTTTTTGCAGCGGCGAGGACCCGAAACACACTTGTTCGCTCGGGAGAAGTGTATTTCGGCGTCTCGCCGCAGCGGGGCGCCAGTCACGTGGCTCTCCTCTGATCCGCTGTGTGCCGCTCCACGTTTTCCACTTCGCTGGCCGCTTTTCGTGGCGATCTGCCAGGCTTTGTCAGTATATAGGCGGCTATGGTACAGGACTGCGCCATAAAGCAGGTAGAGGAGCAGCCACGGCGTCTGGTCTCGAGGGTCCGGCGTCTCAATAATAAAGCGAGTCGCACATAAAGCCCCTTTATACGGAAAAGTCGCGACATCCTTTGAAGTATGTCACCTTCAATTCTGGGCCGATCTAGGCGGCGCTACAGTCGACGCGCGGGTGTAAAAAAAGCAAAACACAAAGATAAGAGGTGTGCGCGTCAGAGGAGGAGGGAGAAGGAATGCCTGTGCTGTCGGAGTGCAGTGCATGTTACGAGCTTATGTCGCCAATAAAATAACGCCGACTGTGCAACGTCATGGGTTTCATCATCTTTCTTTGAGCACATCCTTCGAGGCTGGTAGACTGTGACAGTGCGCTTTTAGCGTGTGTGTCTGTATTTGCGTGTCTTTCAGCCTTTGACTGCACTCTGACTGAAGGCCGTATGCTATCTTGGGTTATTCCAGGCGGCGCTACAGTCGACGCGTGGGTGTAAAAAGCAAAACATAAAGATAAAATGTGTGCGCGTCAGAGGAGGACGGAGAAGATGTCGCTACAGTTTTTACTCAGAGGCATTAGTCGCACCCGTTGGGAACCTCTGAGGTGATGAACCAATATGCATGACAATCCGACAAACGGAAGAAGCTCACAAACTCACCGTTAGCCTATGGCCGGTGGCCATTGGTTATTATTTCCTTAATTGATAATCTGGGATAATTATTAGTGTAAACGCCTGCTGAGCAGAAAAGCATTACGTCCTCGCAGTCACGTAGCCAGGGGGGGGGGGGGGGGGGGGGGGGGCATGGGGCCCAGCCTCCCCCCCGAAATCCTCCATTTTGCTGGGACCTCCTCTCCCCCTCCCCCTCATACAGCATTTTGTCATAGGCCCCCCCCCCCCCCCCCCCCCCCCAAACAAAATCCTGGCTACGTGCCTGCGTCCTCGTACGGAATCCTAGAAATGAAAACTTGCATGACCTTACGAGCGCGTGGAACTGGGTTAGAAATAACGAAGATGATGGAGGTTAATGAAGCTCGCTCCGCAAATTCGAATGATCCGTCCCTCACCCGTCACCCAGTAATTTCCTCTACACACCGTGTCACTCTACATCTTAGCGTTCAGCTTCGCAGCCCGTGCGTGTTCGTCGCCTCGAAATACGAGCGATGCACGTACCAACCGGGCATTAGAGTCTGGTTCGACGGGTGGTGACATCTTATGCTTAATTCTGGCCATTCGGAGACGGCCCGCGGCCTCATTCATTTGATCCGATCTCGAGCTCGAACGTCCGAGTGCCCTGCCGAGCTGTGTGAAGTGTATCGTTCGTTGGCATGGCCTTTCAAAGGTTCCCCCTTCTTGCCACCAGCCGCGCTTACTGTTGTTACCCAGAGTCTAGTAAAAAAGTCCATAAATCAGTTATTGTTTGAAGTAAGCAGCTTTCACACCGACCCCGCTTAGCAAAGAGCACGCCCAGCATTGCTCCAGAGGCTAATTGTCACGTAGGTGTCCTTCCCCGACCAGGACTTCTAGCGAAAGGTCCATTGAGCTGATGAAGCTTCCGTTCGCCAAAAGGCTCGTGGGACGACCGCCTCGTTTCTTTGGCATTCCGTTTCACGGCTAAAACGAGTTTAAAAGGGCGCGTTAACGCCGGGACCTCGGGCAAAGTGGGACAATAGCAAGAGTCCATTGTTGAAACTCAAGGTCAGGGGAGCTGTCCGCTCTCTTTCTTGCGTCAGCGGTCGTTCTTCCGTCCTTCGAGGACTCCCCCTCAACCTGGGAGGGCTTCCCCTGCGTCAGTCGGAGTGTCTTTCGGAAGCGTATACGTTTCCCTTTCGTTCGCTCGGCCGATGTCGCAAGCAGCTAATGGCGAGACGTCAATCGGGGGCCTTTCCGATGACGGCGTGTCTCTCTCTCTTGGTTGCTTCTGTGCCCGAAAGAGTGCGCGGGACGGCGAGGATCCGTGACGACATTATTTCGACGAAGTCGGGTGCACTGCTTAGGTATTGGCATTTTACGTAGGTCTTCCCAACGTGACTGTCATAGCAACAATACACCTTCGCGCTTTGCCCGGACTATGGTCCGGACCGTATGGGTCGCAAGGACAAATTTCGGTATGGAAAAGAAAAGGTTTTTCTTGTACATGGTTTGCACGTGACGTCAGTCCGTCCTTCCTTCTGGTGGCAAGAATCGTCTCATTAACTCTGCGAAAGCTACGCTTTCACGCGCCCTTTCTTTCATTATGTCTGACCAAGTGACGTCAGTGCAAGCTAGGTATAGATAGTCCGCACTTGGTTTATAGTCCTCACGAACACGCCCGCCTGCTTTATTAGCCCACAAATAAGTTTGTATCATGCGTAAATCAGTATTAAAGGGACCGTAAAATTAATTTTGGGCCGGAATATATGATTTTAGATTGGGAATTTTACTAATCGGATAACGTTTTGTGGACTAATATAAAACTAGTGCATAAGGGTAGAAAACCAAGCCAAGCTGCTCTCCGGTACGAAAATTTGAAAATAGAGCGGACCATTTTTTTTTTACCTGTCTAGCTTCGAAAGCTTTCCGCCTTTTCACGGTGATGCATACGCGCTGCCCAAGCACGTCAGCCGAACCTAGTTCACGCACTAGACACGAGCACTGCGTAACTCAGACGCGTGCTCTCGTCAGTGATCAATTCGTTGACACGTATTTGAATTCTCGTTTGTGGCCAATGAGCTCAGTGACTGCACGTTTCGTCACTCGCGAACAAGTTCCACGGCGCGCTTTTAAAAGGGCAGGGAGGGAGAAAGCTTGGAGTCATCGTATCCCGGTGAAATAACTACGTCGCGACCACGTGATTTCTCGTTTCGCTTTTGAGTTGAGGAGGAAAGCTAAGGCGGAAGAAGTTGGAAAATAATTTTACGGTCCCTGTGAGAGGCTCTGTCAATGCCAACATCCGTCACGTCTGGTCATAATAAACGATATAGAAAACGAACAAATCCTTGTGTAGACCGCCGTTAACAAATCATATCCTAATTTTTTCACGTTATGAATGATAGAAATCTTCAAAGCCGCTGAACCTAATTTCGTGTATCAACTTTTGTTTTTTATTCCTAGACACGCAAAAGACACATTGCTGCAGATTTACACGTCGGACACTGATCAGTCGGACACTGATCAGGCGAAGCGTCAAGCTTGATGTCCTTGCGGTACAGGTCACGCATCGCATTCACAGGAGTGTGAACGCTTTCTGGGTTTCCTTTTTCAGTGGGGGGTCTCTTTGTAAATTACAATCACAGGATCTCATCACGCTTTTCCGGAAGGTAGACGCTTGAGCTAACCTTAAAACTCTTTCGGACGAAGAATTTTTGTTATAATTTGTGTGATATGGAAAGTAACAGATTTAGTTGGCGTGAACGAGACATGGGGTGTCTCAAACAGAAACGAAGATAATTTTTCCTGGCATGATTTTGTATATATTTTGAGTACGGCGAGGAACATGCATGATGAAGATACTCTTGGGAAAGGTCAGAAGCCGGGCTCATGTTTCGCGACTTTAAACCCTACGACGAAAACAAAGAACACAATTGGCTAACAAATATATTGTAGTCTTAAATAAAGTCAATAATCATACTGCTGTTGGCCGAAACCCAAGATGAACTAAGTCTGTCTGCACTCTGCCTGTACGGACCGACCTTTTCAAACAGTCTGAGTCATCCACGGGAGGTCTTCTGCTATTTATCTTCGAATTCGCCCACTTTCACAACCTACTGTCAGGATAGATTCAGAGGAACTTCTCGGAGTGCTCAAATTAGACTGAACTCTCATAACTACATTCTGTACACATTTCGAACGCGCGAGGAGCAGTTTTTTTCGAGAAGTTAAGGTTCATCTGGAGAAATATTGATAGCTCGCCGGCTTGTACGAATCTTTCAGGTGAAGCACGCGCTGAAAGGAGGATCAAAGGTGTCAAACGTCAAAAGCGACAATAGGTAGTTGTTTTCATTATAACTGGTTCCTGCTATCTATACTTTCCGACCGAACATCTGCTCTTCCTTTCTCAACTTTTCCACCTTTTGGTCTCCTTTTCGTACTCGCGCGCCCCCTATCGGCTGCAACATTCGTGGTTGGCACTACTTTTTCGCGAGACAGAGGCGACATCTGTCGTCGACCTCAAACAACATAGACCTCGGCAACACCGCCTCCACACATTAGAGAGTTTTATACGCCGATCAGGGGCCCTAAGCTGGACGCTTGGCGAAAACGACGGCGAGAAATTTGGCGGCCGCAATGGACTTCTTCCAAAACCGACGCGCCCCATTGCGGCAAAATGCCACGCAGTGCACTCTGGGAACTAGTTGGCCACTCAGTTTCGGTTTCGACTGAGCAGATTCATCTCGTGCTATCACGCCGCGACCGAACGCGCTGCTTGCGTTTTCGATTATCTAACTTTTTTTTACGAATGTACAATACACTCATTCTCGAGCAATACAAAAACGAAGACCGGGGCACTTTCCTTGGTTCCCGAAACACCGGGTATTGTGCGTGCGAATGCAAACGTAGTAAGACGTGGCTTAGTCCCCTCACCCCACGAGTGCATCTTTGAGCTCGTGTCAGTAATCCCGTCTAGTACCAGTGAACTACAAGTGAAATTCGGTCACCTGGAGCATTGCACGTATTTTGTTTGCCAAACGTCCGCTTCTTGTTACTTCATTGGGCGAAAAGCAAGCCGCATCCTCACAGGAGTATCAAAGTTGAGCCCAGCGTTGACGCATGAACTTTTAAGGAAACGCAATAAATTCGACCTCACTACTGCACCAAAGTTACTATAATGTCTTCCTCGTGTCATCATATATCTCCCACTCAAATTTTATGCTGATAGAAGATTAAGTTTTCGCAAACGCTGAGATTGGCTAGCTACAACGGAGGCCCTAACAAGCGTCCCCTACTCCTCGCTAAGCCTTTTTGGACGAGCTTTTACTGACGCCCAAGATCTGTACCTGAACGTTGTGTCTGAAATTATATCGGCATACTCAGGCAGGAAGAAAGCAATCACATAATAAATATTATAGCCATTAGCAACCGTCAAATGCACCTTGAATAATTTCGTTCGTTTGGCGCACCGCATAGGGGTTCATGCCCGTCCGGCGTACTTCTGGCGAATGGTGCGACATTTTTCACACAAGTGCTCGACTTTTGCTTTCTTAAAACGGTTTGTACGTGCGAATGTGTTCTATATGATTGCAGGATAACTTTACGCGCATACGCGATGTTGAATATTAGTGAAATGCAAGTGGGTGGGGCCCTTCGCTTCGTGCAGTGCTGCGGGTCAGTGCAGATAAGAGATAAGAGGTGTGTTATAATTGAGCTTTTCAATGGCGCCTCCGAGTTTTACCTCGCGTACACAGGCGTACTAAGAAAACAGTAATTGCAAAAAGTAATATTTCGTCTATGGAGGCACGAAACAAACAAACTTTTTGATCAACAACACTAATGTAAAGGCGCGAGCTCGATGTATGCATACTTATTGGTTGCTACAGCTTGTTGATTCGTACATAAGCAAGATCCCCGTGCTCCGCAGCGTCGACATTCCCAGCACTGGCTCTTCCGCATACCTCGATTGGAACGCTAACAGGAAGGCTCAAGTACAAAAATACAACAAGCATGTATTAAAACAAGCTATACGTCTCGGGCTTGTGCTAAAGCTTCGAGGTCTGGCCGTTTAGGTTAGTTTAGAGACCACAAATGACGCTCTCGGGATTAGAAAACATAAGATAACGGCCGTTAATTGTCCACGCTCTGCGTATAATCTCTTGTCGACGTGTCGATCGAAACCAAAACCATACCACTCTCCTCCCTGGCCAACTAGTTTCCAGAGTGCAACGCGCGCCGTGTTGCATGCAGGGCTTTATGGAAGTAGTCTATTGGCCAACGCCACACTTGACCTTGGCGCCAGCCAATCATAGTCGCCAAATTTCTCGCCGACTTTTCCGCCAAGTGTCCAGATTAGGGCCCCAGACCGGCACGTTAAAGGCGAAGTCCTTTAAAGATTCGGCGAATCAGCTCGCGATCCCGCGCTTATCGGCGAGCGCTGGTTCGCCGACTTCTTAAAGGAGCTGGTCGTTCCGGAGGCTCCGCTAACGATACCCGATATTCCACCGCTGTCTTTGCCCATACATCGTGTGTTATCGGAGCGATCTACTAAAATTCTTTATTACCGAAGCGCCAGGGAAAAGCCGTTGCGCATTCACATGCGTAGCAAGGAGCATCACGCGACGTTTGACATTGCTGTGCCATCCGCTCGGATGGGTCGCCGTCTACTGCCCCGGGCTTCCCAAAATGTCGCAACGTTTGAGGAGCAGTCTGCTGCGCCACTCCGCGTTCCAGTCCCGTGTAAACACGGCCGGCCAGGCACATGCGCGCCAGGATCATAAGATTGCAAAGATCAAACACACTTTAAAATAGCATCTAAAGAAGATCCCGGAGGCGCCATCGCGTGATAGAGTAAACGAGTCAAAGGCGTGTTTATTTTTAACCAGGAATATTTCGGCGGCAAGTCTGCCGTGGTGCAACGGCGGCGGAGAGAGACGACGGCATTGCCACGTGACGTCACGAGGCTGCGCCCCCTCAAACAGCCAATCAGAGTAGGAGGTGTGCGCGCGTCATGGCGGCGGTGTTGGGCCGGCTTGCGCCGTCGTATCGATCCCGATGTTTGGGCCCGGGGTTTTTTTCCACGAGGGGGAAGGGGGGGGGGGGGTCCAAGTATGGGTGTGCCTTTTTTCGGCGGCACGTTCCAAGGGCACCTTGTCGGCCGGTGCGTGGGACGTGCCCGCCCACTGAAATCGTCGTTCTCTCGTCCGAGAGAAAGCGGAGGGGAGGCACGCGGAAGGCGAGTCACCGCGGCTCTCGCCCTTGGAAAAATCCTTTCGCGTCAACGTGAGCGTGGGCGGCACGGACTCGAAGGGTCACTGGACTTCGCGGAGCGTTGTTGTTGTCCCGCATATTATCTGAGGCTGTCCGAGGTCCGATACGGCAGTAGCGGACATCGGACAGCCTTAGTTTACTTTCTACGGAAGTAAATGGTCTCTATGTCTCTGTGCGCGTGCGTGTGTGGGGATGTGGGAATATGTGTGTGTATGTTTGGACGCGTGTATATGTGGATGTATGTGTGCGTGTGAATATGTCTGTGTACTTATATTGCTTTCTGTTCATCTGTTTCGTTCTTTGTTCGTATAGGCGTAAACGTCCGCGTCTGTGGTGCATCTGTTAAAATTAAATTTATTCACAAAAAAAAAAAAAAACCTTGCAGTGATTAGTTTAATTTTTCTTTACCATCAGCAGGAACATGACAACGGTCGAATGGCGACGTGTGCCACCAAACGCGTTGCTGCAGGCTCCTCACCTACACCATCAAACTTGTCGTTCACAATTTATGATGTAGTAACTAGGATTACAACTTGTGACGTCACGGCGAGTAAAATTCTTGTCGTGACGTCACGCCTTAAGAGGGCGCCACTGAAACATATAAGTCGGCGCTATAATGCGCCGCCGTGTCGTACATTGCCGTGAAATGTTGTCGATGTTAGCATTCTGTCTCTTACTCGTCGAGCCTGTAAGTGCATACAGTCGAGGAGGAGTGGGCGAGGGGCGCTGCACGTAGGAACGGCAAGCGAGATAGGGAACAGAGCATCTCTGCACGCGGTCACGGTTATCTTCACTCGAAGAAATCGGCGCGAAAACACGAACTTTTGGAACTTCGCTCCGAGCGAGGAAAAGAAAACTAGCTCAATTTAAAGAAAAGCTTTTATTTTGTTTTCACGTCGGTAATCCGATCAGCTGCGCGTTGGCGCTGGTGAAACGCGATTCCTTTGTTATGTCCGCTGTGACGAGAGACCCGACACGCGTGCCGCGAGATCCGTGAAGAAAATTCGATTTGGTGTCCGGACAAAAGCGAGAAGATACAGTCAATGGGACTCTTGGTTTCGACAAAGAGGGACAGAGACTAGAAAAAACGACGCGGTAGTTCTATACACCAAAGAGGAGGTGCACAAAAGGAAAATGCTAGCCAGACAACAGGAAGGATGCAGTAACTTGTTGGAGTATGAAAGGAAATCGCTTGGGAAACCTCTGGCCGACGGCACCTATAGCTACAGGCTACCAATCTTGTGTTTCCTAAGAGTTTTTATTTTTTATTCATTTTTTATCAATGATTCGTACGAGAAAACAGAAACCGCTCTCACTTCCTTCTAATTTTTTTCCATCGATCGTCATTCCTCTTGACAACGACGTTTTGCCTCAGTATACTTTCGATTTCGACTCACATCCTTGCGGAATATGACCATTGTCATGATCTACTACTGAGCGCACGTGTACTAAAGGTTTCAGTTCTTTCAAGATAATTCATCGGCGAATCGTTTCGAAGCTTTGATTTTGGACCCGTTCAAGCCAGAGTAAACGATTGTTGGCAAAATCAGTCATGGCCTGTGTTTTCTCCGTGTGTGCATTAGTACATAGTGCGACTAACGCGCTCCTGGCGTGACGTCAACGGGTGATGGGCCATACAGGCGTGTAATTTCGACTCCTGTGTCAGCACTGAGCAAAACAAATTACGTGTGTAACAACAATATATATTTTTAAAAACATGTTTGGTTATAGGAGATAGGCGATAAGTGGTCAGAACCATACATTTTTACTCCAATTTTTAAAAAGAGGACAAGCCCTTCAAACGCCTCTTGTGCGCCTTTTCTCGCAATGCCACACACCCACTCAAAGTATTGTATTGAGGTCAACCAACAGGTGGCGCTGTTTCTTGGCATGTGGCGGGGGATACGTGCTTTTGGTTCGTCTCTAATTTCCTGCGGGTTTTGAGGCGACGCCTTTCTGAGATGTTTGGATACTTGGACATCCAATTTACAGTGATCCATATTGAAATAAAGCGACACGTATCTCCGCCATTCAGAACTTCGGAGGAAATGTCGCCACCCAGCGGCAAAAACATAACCTAGAGAAACGGAAACCTCGAGCGCCGTTGAAACACGCAGCGAAAACTTCCGCGACTAGCGTCGAAAATATGAAACAAAGGAACGGGGACTAAATGCACATCGAAGGGGTCGCGAACCGAGGAGAAATTCGGCTAGTGCATCTAGCACTAACCTGAGGTCTTTAACGCGCATCTCGCAGTAGCGATCACAGGACCACAGGCCCGTGCAATGCTCGTTCAAACAAGGAACCGGCAGGGGTGGGGTTCGAACTAAAAAGTATCGCGATCCTTGTAATACGTCCCTCGGAGCCGCGTTCATACTGCAAATACACCATACGAAAGGCAGTTTGCTTTCATTGTTTTAGCCTTGCTTCTTTCTTGTACGAGGGTCCTGCTCCATTGGTCATACAAACAACTGCCTGCAGACGAGTCTTGGAAGCATACTCGAAGCAAAAAGGCTTCGAACATGCATAAGGCGCGTACGCAGATACTTTTACCATCATGTCTGAAGCGAACGCCGCGTCTTGAGGAGCATGACTGCGGCCTAAGAAAGAGGGAGGGGGGTAGGGGTACCCAAAAACGCGAGCTTAAAGCTATGCGAGCACGTAGTGAATAGCGCAACACAGCTGAAAAGTGGCGCGTCCGGGAAATGAGCGTATATACGTATCGTACGTATATCCGTGCACACAGACACGTACGCCCAGCGAGCAAAGACACACGTACAACCCGAGGCATAGAGAGGCAGGAAAGATAGAAAAGTCGGATGGGGTGAGGGTTTGCAGGCCTCAATGTAAGGCGCTCCCTACGGTGAGGGTGTCTTCCACGCAACGAACGTTCCTTCTTTTTTTTTTCTTTTTTTTGCGGGGGCAGGAGGCAGTTGACCGCGCCGCGGTATACAAGCACCTCGCCCGCGCCGCCGACTTGCAATTATGACGGCGAGCCGCGCGACAGCACGCACAGCAGTTGCCTGCACCGGCGTCATTCCTGCATCCGCCCACCGGCCGGTGACTCGTTATTAATGGTGTTGTTTTTTAGCGGAGGAGGACGCCGCACCGTAGAGCTGTTGGCTGGATCAATTCAAAGGGCGCGCAGAGGGCGCCTTAATCCCGCGCGCGGGCAATAGGTCCTAAAAATTGCATAACAGGTTGGAAAACACATAGCAAAAACAAGCAAAAAAGAATCGTGCTTTTTTCTTTTTTTCTAAAAGGAACACTCGCGCTCTTGTACTCCGTTTTACCTCACGTTTGACCGCAACGGAGGTTACTAGCATTCTCAGCGAACCCTGGGCTGTGAACGTAGCACGTGACCAAGCGTGCCCGGCGTCGCTGTGCCTCGACCCCGATGGTCACGTGACATTCTCGCGGCAGCGGGTTGGCTCCGATCGCTCGAAGCGCGCGCTGCAGTCCACCGTAAGATGAAGTGGAGTATAGTTGTGTACCTGTTGCGGAGTCGTGGGGGTGGCCCGTGCCGAAGTGATTCATGGTTGGGCCAACGGCAGAAGCGCTCAAGTGGCGTGAAAATGAGCGTTTGGGACCACCGTACTTCGTCCGCTCCTAAGCTGACAGTGCGGTGGGAGCTACGCTCTCCCAATCAGCCGTCTCCCTATCATCGGTCGGCCGACCCCGCACTCTGCGCGGGGGTATGGGCGGGAGCCGGAGTCCGTGGAGAGTGATAGACCCACGAGTGGTCCAACGAGCGAGTAGGTTCCACCGCACTGTCAGCTGAGGGGGGAATGGAGTGTAGGCACTACGGAAAGAGACGGGGCGAGTCACGGAGAGACAGTACTGTGCCTGGCCGAATCGGCGCGTCGCTCATTTCCGCCATTACGAGCAGTTTCGGGCAGGATGATATATGGCACCGACGCCTTGACCGCCTGTTCCGGTTGACCCGAGGAGGGAGCGAGAAGTCTCGGGGAAGCGCCACGGAAACTAATTGGCGCTTCATAGGCGAGCTCGAGGGAAGGAAACAAACACCCACGCATATATACACCGCACAGACACATGCATACAAAACAAACACGCACACGCACACGCACGCACACGCACACACACACACACACATAGAACACGTGCGCACGCATATACACGCACGCAAACTCGCACAAACACACAAAAAATCTCGACAGATTTTTTGTTTACAAGTGTTGAGGCGTGGTAACCAGGTTCATTGACGTCGTTGTTTCCTCTATATGTTTTCGCCAGGCGCGCCCACGGTTAATTGTAGGTGTACAAAGTCGGTGATCTGCGATTGTTCCTTTGTTACGAGTTGTTAGTTTTTTTTTTTCAGTGCACAAGGGAGAGGCTGAGAGGTCTCAGCGACGCTCTTTATACTTTGGCAGAAGCGGCCGTCGCCGAACTGTTCGAGGCGGGTGAGCGTCTGTCCCACACGTGATCGTTGCTTTTAAGGCTCGCCAATTCGGTGAATAGACGATATACCCCGTGTGCGTGGCATTGTAATGAGCCAGTTAGATGGTAATTGTTTACTTATTTATTTATTTACATATTGGCATAACAGAGCTCCAAATAAGACACACGGATGTACAATTGCGTTCAAAATTAAACACCATTTCGGCGTAGGCAAAGAATTGTTTGTAGCTGATACATGAACGAAGGAAACAACCAGAATGCCAGCAGATTTCACGAAATCTTTTAATTGAAGGTAACGTTAGCCAATGCGCAAATGTGCAAGCTGGCAAGTCACATATAAATTCACCCGGAGAAGAAAAGGTTACAACAGAGATTACGCCTCAATCGTTTAGTTCTTCAAATAGCTATTTAAGAACCTCACCTATCACGAGTGAACTATGGACCTAGAAACTCTCGCAAGTAAAGAGACATTCGAGCGGCCTTTGTAATGTTTAAAAAAGAGCTACTGAGAAAGAAAAAAAACGTGTCTAACAGTAGAAAACCAGCAGCTAAAATATAAGCAAAAGGATAGGGGGCTTACACGAAGTTAGATGAAGATGGGAGATGTAATGTACGAGCAATTACTCCCTTCAGAGTAAAATATCATTAGACACAGGCACTACTTCAAGGTGTCGCTTGGACACACAGAAGAAGATGAGTACTTCAAGCACAAGCCCAACCGTTGCTCTTCTTTTTCGGACGATTGGGAAAATCTTTAGCGGAATCGTAAAAGGGGCTTTACTAAGTGTTAAACATCAGGCTCATATTTCTCTGGTTGTGTGTGTAAACCTTCCTCATATTTCTCTCTTCCTAGTTTCGAAGCAATAATGGACTAGATTATTCCGGGAGTCGACATCCATTAAAAGTTACAAAAAGAATACAAAACACTGCATGAACGATCCGTTTGTAATTTTAGATTTTACACTTAGGAATTTTGCGGCACAGGTGGTCCAAGGCACCAGGTTTGATCTAAAATGGACCGTAAAAATCGACGCCTGCACGTTGCAATCTAAACTTCTCGTCAAATGTATTATTCACAGGTCAGTTTTTTCTTGTAAAATTACAAAGGGTAGCTCTCTTTCTGGAAAAAATAAGGCCAAGTAACTTGCCAGAGTCTACGGCGGGCAGCAACGCAGACGACAGGGCTCCAGTAGCTGGTTGTGCTTGGCCTTCGTATATATAGATGGCACTACCTCCTTATCGCGACGGCTCGCGACCACCGTAGTTTATTTAAATGAATATAATCGTTTTGAAAAGTACCTTCGAAAATAAATGTGAACAATAAGAGGAAACCTTAAAGTGAAAAAACTCGTCTGCATAACGACGGCGCTTTTGCTGCCAACGAATTTCGTCTGCGTGTCGTCTGCTATCTTTTGCTGGTCGGCTGCACCTTCAAACACTGCTCCCGACGCCATCTACCAATACGAACGCCAAACACACCCCGCTACTTGAACTTGGTCGTTTGGGTCGCCGCCCGCCGTAGGCCCTGGCAAGTTTCTTGGCCCTATTTTTTACTAAAAGTAAACTACGCTTTGTCATTTTACAAGAATAAACCGACCTGAAATACACCTTTGACGAAAAGTTTAGATGGCTACGTGCAGGCGTCGATTTTTACGGTCCATTTTAGATCGAGCCTGGTGACTTGAACCACCCGTTATATATATATATATATATATATATATATATATATATATATATATATATATATATATATATATATAGAGAGAGAGAGAGAGAGAGAGAGAGTGAGGGAGAGAAGAGAAAACGTAGCGCAGGATGACGAAAAGTATATACGGCAGAAAACGCATGCCTTGAGACTGTTGTGGGAGTTTTTAAAACATATTATTCGTAAAGTTCGTCGACATTTCTGCCTGAGAAAGACCAGTCTCGTAAAAGGTCTGTCTGAGGCCGAAACGTCGATGAACTTTACGAATAATATGTTTTAAAAACTCCAACAACCATCTCAAGTGCGTTTTCTGCTCTCTTTCTTTATATATATTGAAACAAATACACCTGAGTAAAAAAAAAAAAAAAAACTAGAAACAACAACAAGATTTTGGTTTTTAAAATAATGCCTGGCAGAGGTTCTCGCAACTGTCCGAATGCGATGAAGACGGCCTATTTTTCAACTGGCCGTAAAGAAACATGTGTTTCACATTCTACATGTGGCGTCCGCGATGCAGGTTTACGTTTCATCTTCTGCGTCAACCTTACAATTTTTTACTGGCTGACGCTGTGCTTTTGATAACAACGCAAAAACGCCCTCGTTGGTTGAAAGTCCCGCCAACTCCACTGAGGACCTGGAGTTTGGGTTGCCCGCAATGCACCGAAGCACTGCGGCGCAGCGAGGAGTCTGTGGACGGAGGTGCCGAGGCGGTGGTGGCCCTTCACGAAACTGATATTGTACGCCTTTCATCAGCCACTTCAGTATCGGTTTGTAGAACACGGCGTGTTTTGTGCGCAGCCCTATTCCCATGAGACCTAGCACAGCAAATGCATAAGAAATTATGTCTCATTTTCTGCGTCAAGTTTAAGCAGGATTCTGTGTAATTGACCGGCGAACAGTACACACACTCAACATACAAACGCAATTGCCTATTACTTGTATACATGTTAATAAAAAAAAAAGAAAAAGAAAAACGAACCGCAACGCATGGAATTGGTAAAAGTCGTTTTCCGAAAGAGCTATACTTTGTTTTGTCTTAAGTCCGGACGCAGCAGACATTACGAGCTGATGAAACCAATCAAACTGCGTCAAAAACGCAAGTCACCGGGCCTTCCCTGTACATAACTGGTTCAGCGATAATATAACATGTACAGAAACATCACTAACACCATGTTGGTGCTCTTTTGAAGCTGATTAATTGGTCCGATCAGCGAAGTATAACAGCGGAATTCAAAGGGAAAGAAAACAGGCGTTGTGAATGTTCAGTTTAGTAATTTTTTTTTTATGAAATGGAAATTTGATATTGTAATCTCGAACCGGTCACTGCATTGGAAGAGACGAATATGTTGTACGGTAAATATTTATACAGCGAGATGTCAGACAAGCGAATGTCACTACGAGGCATTTTTGTGCTACAGTGTTCTTATACGAAAGTTATAAAACAAGACACACCATCATCATCATCATTTATTTTCCTTGAGGGCCCCAGGGGGCATCATACAAGGGAGTGAACACAATAAAAACATCAACAAAAATAGTTAATAAAAAACACGCCGTAACCTATACTTGCATTTCAGAAAGAAAGAGGTTAACGGCTGCAGCAAACTTGTTAGTGTCAGTCATGTTTACAATGAGGTCAGATAATGAGTTCCAATCGTCAATAGCAGATGGTAAAGTCGACATTTTATAAGAGACAGATGACGAAGTAATTGAGCGCAGTTTACATGAGAGGTCAAAACGAGGGAAAATACGGTAGGGAGGTGATAGTAGAGAATCTTTTAGATGGTTGTTGTGGTAAAAGATTTTGTGAAGAAGAGTGAGACGTGACACCCTTCGACGTAAAGAAAGTAAGTCAAGGTTAGCTGATTTGCGTAATCCTGATATGCTAGTGTATAGGGAGTAGTCAGAGTAAATAAAACGAAGACCTCTGTTTTGAACGGATTCAAGGTTGTTAGTTAGATATGATTGCCATGGTGACCATATGGATGAAGCAAATTCAAGTTTAGATCTGACCAAGGTCGTATAAGCTAGTAGTTTTACTGAAGGTGTAGCTAGTCTGAGGTTACGGCGAAGAAATCCGAGAGTACGGTTAGCATCGGCAGTGACAGCATTTATGTGAGTAGTCCATGACAGATCAGAGGTCAGGTGAACGCCTAGGTATTTATATGAGGAACAGGTAGCTACTGGGATAGTGGAAAGGTGATAAGAAAAGGATGAAACATGTGAACTGCGGGTGAATGATAGAGATTTACATTTATTAAAGTTTAAAGTCATTTGCCATTTGTGGCACCACTGAGTTATAAGTGCGAGGTCATTCTGCAAAATTTGATTATCGTGGTTTGAATTAATAGGTCTATAAATTACACAGTCATCGGCGAACAGACGTATTGAAGAGGAGATGTTGAGGTAGAGATCATTAATGTATATTAAAAATAGAAGGGGGCCAAGAACGGTTCCGTGGGAGACGCCGGAGGTTACAGTACAGGTGGTAGATTTGGTGTTGTTAATAGATGAGTACTGGGTGCGATTTGTGAGGAATTCTGAGATCCATTTGACGACTGAGGGATGGATATTAATATTTCTAAGTTTCAGTAAGAGACGTTGATGAGGGACCCTGTCAAATGCCTTGGAGAAATCAATAAATATGGCGTCAGTTTGCTTATTAGAATCAAAGTTTGAGTAAACGTCAGTAAGAAAAGCTGTTAGTTGCGTTTCGCATGAGCATGACTAGCGAAAGCCGTGCTGATGCTCGAAAAGAAGGTTGTGGGAGTCTAGAAAGTTTATTATGTTAGAATAGAGTATATGCTCTAAGCGTTTAGACGACACACTGGTGAGCGAGATGGGGCGATAGTTGTTGATTAGTTGGCGATCACCTGCTTTGTAAACGGGGACGACGTTAGCGATTTTCCAATCGCCTGGAATTTCAGAAAGTTGAAGAGACTGCGAGAAAATGTCGCAGAGGAAAGTTGAAGAGACGTGTTTAGTATTTATTAATATTTTCGAGTTTATTTGGTCGTCGCCAGAGCTAGAAGACACCTTCAGCTGATCAATGGCCTTTAGTACACCAGAGTGGTCGATCATAATAGGATTCATAGGAGGATGAAGGGGTTGGCACAAGTTGGGCATACTTGACAAGTCTTCATTGGTAAAGATCGAGCTAAAAAAGTTGTTAGTTTCAAGAGCACTATGTTCGTCAGAAAGTGGAAGGCCGTACTCGTCAACGAATTGTAATGGAAGAGAGAGTGCTGGGTTAATTACTTTCCAAAACTTTTTAGGTTTATTGGTTAAAATGTTGGGGAGGTCATGAGTATAAAATTTGGATTTGGCATCATGAATCGCGGATTTGTAGGCCCTAGCGCATTCGTGATAGGCGTTCAAAGATGCGTTAGTGTTATGAGCCTTTGCCCTCGTATAAGCTCTTTTTTTCCTGTTGGAGTGACAATGAACTGTTTTATCGTACCAAGGGTTAGTGTTATCGGATATAATTCGAGTGAGTGGAACGAAACGTTTGATTAGGGATGTTAGTTTATCTTTGAAAAGAATCCAGTTTTCATTGACCGTCCTTTCAGCTAAGTTAACCGAGAATATGTGATAAAATTCTTCGAGGTTGGTGTTGATAGATGCGTAGCCGGCTCTCGCGTAATCGTGAATGAATTTGAATGACGTGATTTTTTAGGAGTAGTGATGGAGAATGTTAGCTCAATGACGAGATGGTCGCTAATGCTGGGTAAGTATGTGACGTTGCTGAAGGGTGAAAGGTCATTGCTTAAACATAGGTCGAGTACGTTGCTGCAGCGATTGGTAATTCTAGTGGGTTGAGTGATAACATTAGATAGGCTAAAATCTAAACAAAGGTCAATAAACTCTTTAGAAAATGCACAGCTAGAACAAATAGTAGACCAGTCAATATTTGGGTAATTGAAATCACCAAAAAGGGTAACTAAAGCGTTAGGATATTTACATGCGAGTTCAGAAAGGCATTTATACAGCTCAATAACAAAATCTCTTTTATTATCCGGCGGCCTGTAACACACACCCATTATTACGGAAGGCGTTGTGCAAAGATACACCCAAACAACTTCTAGGTCAGTGGTAAGCGGTAGTAGCCGAGATGGTATATGGTCTTTTATGGCCAAAAGTACGCCCCCTCCTTTTCTAGTTTTTCTATCAGACCTATACACTCGAAAGTTTATGTGCGAGGGAAACAGCTCAACGTTAGATATATCAGGGCTTAGCCACGTCTCTGTAAGTACAACAAAAGCGGCATTACACGTTTCAATTACTGAAATTATTTCGTCTCTCTTTGGTTTTAGGCTTCTAATGTTAGTAAATAGGATAGAATGACTCTGAATAGTTGACGAAATGCCTACCTAGGCAATTTTTTTCCGATCCTACAAATTATTAGGAGCGCGTTAATTCTTGTGTTTCGGTAAATACTAGCGAAAACTCTAATTAAGAACATAGCAACGTTCAGGACAACTTGTAAAGCTCATATGTTTTTTTTAAGCGATAGCTAATGCTCAGTCGATGAACAATTCTAATGACACCGATTCATTACACTTGGGAAAAGGATTTCACTCCTCTGACTACGCGAACTGCTATGCCGAAGAAGCCTTTCCCAGTGAAGCGCAATGACACTTTTGAATTTCACGTACCGTGCCCCGAACTGCCTCACAACAAAAGAAGGTACACAGACATTTCTTTTTCTTTTCAAAAGCTTAATTGGTCGAGTTGTTGCCAAAAAATAAAATCAGTGATTAGCGTGTAGAAATTGCGTGGCATGCATACTCTGCGATCTCCACATGAATGGATGCTTAACCCTTTGAATCAGCCTGTGGCCTGCTTCATTAGCCAATGTTTTCTGCAGTCTACTCGCTATATACCACCACAGTGTTTACAAAGAAGCCCGTTTTGCCCACACGAGGTATGGGCACTGTGCGTGTGCAGAAATCAAATTCGGGACGAGTGAAGCGCCTGCGTATGCGCAGTACCGACAGCAGCGCCACCGCAGTGGCGTGACGACAGTGGGTTGAGTCGGTCTATTCGAGTACTTAGTTTCACATTAAGCCCGATGACGACCAACGCAATACAGTCTGATAGAGCTACTCAAGCAGCGCCCGGATACAAGCGCATCGTTACGGCGCTCGTAGTTTTTGTACGTTTGCTGTCACCGTTCAACAAACCACGCACAGAAATTAAAAAAAAAAAAAAAAAATACATGGCAGCGGTTTTTAGCTTTCCCAATAATGCTTGAAACGGCGCTTTAAGGAGCGATCGTTTTGATATGTTTAGAGGACAATATATAGTATAGAATCGCTTTCCCCTCAAGAAAAATACCGTTTTGCTTATTGTTCATATGACGCGCCCTCCGACAACCAAATCTCTTGCGAGATTTGGTTGGCGGAGGAAGACACGATGGATTTGGCGTTTGAAACGTATACTTCTTGATGAGATAACATGTATAGATGTCATGTAACAAAGAAGTATATATATATATATATATATATATATATATATATATATATATATAGAATGTATCCAATCAGAGATAGAACCTCTCTGATTGGATACATTTTATTTCTTGTGCATTAATAAGACAGATAGGAAACGTCAGAAAGCCAAGGTGGAGTGGTGGAGTGCTTAGCACACCCGACCGGACATTGGGAGGCCCAGAGGTGAAATCCTGGCTCCGCCGAATACTTTGGCTTTCGGGGGTTTCGTAAGACATTGATTTATTCAATCAAGGTTAAATCCTCATTTGAAAATTACTGATTGAATGGTTTCCGATGACGCTCAGGAAATTTCTAGTTGGAACCATGTCTATTTTCACAAATTAAAAAAGCTAATTAGCTATTTTTCTTATTAGCGAACTAATTAGTAAGTATCCCGCATTTTCTGACGTTCGTCACCTCGAAGAATGCGGTCTCGAGAAAATGATCTTTTTACTTGGAATACACTAATTTTAAGATTTTTTGTCATTCTTCGCAGAAACACCCGGCATATATAAGTCACTTGACGTAAGGTCACGTGACCTCAATTTTTCTGCTAAATTTTGCGGGGAAACTGAAGTGATGTATAGGTCACGTGATGTCAGTTAATATCACGTGACCCGACGTAACGTCGCCTGTACACCCACTCAGTTTCCCCACTACATTAGCGGGGAAATGCACGGACAGGGGGACGCAGTTTTGGAATGGTGGGTATATAGCATTAAAAGGGCATTTGTGGCTTTAAAAGCGCAGGACCATGGCGCATTCACTGGGGATGATTGGTTTAGTCCGTGAGAGGAAACACAGGAATTACGACGAACCCCATGACGATACAACTTTGGCACTGCATAATTGTCTCTTTCTCTCTCTCTCGGAAACTAGCTTCGGTTGCCTTTTCCTACCCATAACAGGGACTCTACTCGGTGCCAACTATTTCATGCTATGCTTTGTGAAGGCTGTCGAAGCTTCCGCCGGTTGTTCCACGTGGAGGAAATTTTTCGCAAAAACAACGCGTGTGTGACATCGCGTAGGCGTCATTCTTATTGGCTTTGGGGAAAAGGTGATGATGATGATGATGGTCGTGGTGCGTTTGTGTGTGTATGTGTGTGGGTGTGTAATGGATCGAGTAGTTTCGTGAAAGAATCGTATTATGTGAATCAAACTTTAGGAATAAAGAAAACGTGGGGCGCAGAATGAAAGCTCGATTCGACTGGTTCGGGAAGAGAGTTGTAGTACATTGTTGCGGCAACTCCGATGACGGTACCCGATAACAATGCGATGCATGCGCAAAGACGTTCATGGAGTCTCGGGTAGCGTTATTGAAGTTATCGTAACGATTTACTGAAACTCTAATGTGTAGGCAGTCAAGTTAGTTTGACACGCCATGCGTCTTTCTGTAGAGCCCACCAGAGAGCGACTGCCGACTCTAACTCTCAATCTTTAATTTGGGCTTTAGCAGCATGCTTCAACGCGGTTTTGGCACACGCTTTTTTTGTGTGTGTGTGTGTGTGATCGCGTGCTTTCAGCATAGAACGGAGGGTGAAGCCACCATAAGAAGAACATTAGGGCCGCACATTCGCAACCTCTTACTCTGCAGCGCCCTCGGCAAGCGTGTTGTTGCCCGCGGCATGCGACGTAATCGTGCCGCAAACGAGCAGAATAAATGCGCAACGGGCTCATTGAATTCAGTCGCCCTTTGGCATGGGCGTGCTCGCGAGACCCCCGAAGGGTTAGCGACTCGCTCTAATGGCGGAGCTTCTAGCACATTCTTAAATCGCATCTGACCATAGTTTTGTTTTCTAGTTCGAATGAACGCGCGAATTAGTAAACTATAGCTGTACGGAGGTTCAAACACGGAACATTTGCGTGTCGATGGTGTTTCCGATGCGCAGGGACAATCTGGCCATTGCAGCATGCCCCTAAAGCCGAGCTCACACTGCAAACACATCGTACAAAAGACTGTCTGGCCACACTGCCTGAGGCACGTTTCTTCCTTGTATGGCGGTCGCATGGGTCTCACAAAAAACTGTCTGCAGAGATGTTCGAACTTCGAAGCTCGTATGAAGCCTGTATGTTTGAGGTCTATTTCTGTATGATATATCAGCAGTGTCACATAGGCTTAGCCGTGATCACTCACTGAAGCCCCCGTCAAAGAATGCCAGATCAGTTTAGGTCAGAAATGGCGGGGACCGGGACTGAACGCCTCATCACCGGGTTCTGCAGTTGGAGCTTCTGCTCCACGTACCACGAGTTGCTGCTCGCGGTCGCCCTTTCCCGGAAGTTTGTAGAAACTGCAACGTTGGGCTGGCAGCGCTACGCGGAACCTAACGGCAGGTGGTTGGAAGACCTGTGAGTCATTTGCGCTACGTAGCTGATGCGGGGATACTGTCGACACCTCTTTTTTTCTGAGAGCAATCTGCGCCGCCTGCTTCCTGGGAGGCCTTCTGTGTGCGGCGATATAGGACGGCGGTTTTGAGCTTGGACGCGGGGGGCGCTGCGACTGGCTTCTTTTCTCTGCGCGAAGCATATTCAAAAATGCGCACTAATAATTTTGAGAGATAAATTTTTAGCGTGGTTTTAATTGTTCCGGTTGGATAAGAGGTTTCTTTTGTGCAGTCGATGGCACCCAGATGCTTGAACTCGGGAGCATTGAAAAGAGACGTACCATTTAATTGACCAAGCCTATCCTAAAATACGACCTGGCATTATTAAGAGAGAAACAGGAAGAGAGAGAAAGAGAGAGAGAGCGAGCGAGAAAAAACTTTAATGATTATACTAAAATTTAACGCAAACGAAGTGACCGTTTGTATCATAAAATTTCAAAATTTAAAATGAAATGAGTACAGATTACTGTAAACGACTTAACTTTCGCGGGAACCTAACTTTCGCGAACATTGCGACATTAATAATACACATACAAAAAAAGAAAAAAAAAGATCCAGCGATTAATTTACTCTATATATATGGTAAGGAATACATGGGAAACCGCCCTCAGTGACGATATTTTGTGCCCGTAAAACATTCCCGAATTCCACACTTCGATAAATTCTCGAAATCACGAGCCGCGAAAATGAAGCCGTTAGAGTAGTCTATTTAAAAAGTACATTCCTCAGTTATCTTCCAAGGTCTACCTAGCCATTGGTATAGTAGTTACTCAAACAAACGTAGCGTGACAACTAGCAAGAGCTTTAGCTCGAACGGTTTTAACGACCTTCGGAGTGTAGTAGAATCGAGGTCGCTGCCATGTAATTTGTTTTGCCGTCGAGGCAACGGAGAGCATTCAACAGCAATTTTGTCTCGATCATTTAACTGCATTGATCGAGAATCGGGGTGTGTTCGAGGGAAGGGGAGGTCGAATGCAGCATGCAATCGATTATACCAAACAAGGGCTAGCTGCTTTCTGACGAAACCGACTTGACCAGAAGTGAGTTCAATGGGGCGAAAAACTCGCGTTTAACAGCGCTGCAACTTCCATCGTAATTTACTCGCGCACGAATCATTGCGTCGTGCCAGCAAGAATAGTCGCCCTACCTTCAACAAAATCTAGGTTCCTCAAGGGACGCCTTGGTAGCTGTACGGCAAAGCTCCAGCCAAAGGATTCACGTACGGATCCCGACCGGGTCGCCCGAAGTCGGGCCGTGGATGATTCAGAGCACCGTGTAACCGAGATTTTGGTTGTACGTCTACGGCTGTGGTCGAAACGAATCCTCATTTCTCTCTGTGCCGTACCAGGGGCTCTTCGTTAGTTTAGTACGTAACCCCCCCCCCCCCCCCCCCCCCCCCCCCCCCACACACACACACACACCATTTGGATTTACGATTCTCGAGGACAATGAGGACAACAGAGTTTTCGCAATGCATGCACGCGTGTTACAGCGAACACAATTATGGATTCGTGTAGCGAACTCGCAATCTTGTTCTATTGACACACCTGCACGCTGTTTGACGGGGCAGGTGACGGGCAGAAAGGTCGAATTGATCTGAAGGACAGAATAAAAACCTGCACATAGGGTTCGTATAATCGTCGTGCTGCTGTTTAAAAAAAAATCTGTTGTAGCTTAGCAACCACAATGTTGCGCTTCCCCCTTTTTTTTCTTAAATTAGATTTCCTTGCAGAACTTACAGCAACGAAAATCATTCGCTCCCCGCCCAAGCCTCCGTGGACATAATAGCGATGTTGCAAACAAGTCATCGCAGCTGGCGGTTGAGGCTATAAGAAATGTTTTATATGTTAAAGAGCCACGCCCTTTGACACCCCTGCTAACCGGCACGGCTACAAAGCGCATGAAATATATTTTTTTATTGATTTCGACATAAACCCTTATAGGTCAAAATAAGTCAGATTGGGTGTATGGGTGTTTAGGCCGCGGAAAGTTAGTGTGTCTTAAAACGGAGTTGTGGTGACCCACGTCCTAAATGTGAAAGGGTAACTTGACCAGGCATTTTACGGCCAGTGTTGACACACTATGGGAAGATTACCTCACGCTGTTCGGTAAACTTGCCACGCTATTTTTTTTTTTTTTCAAATTGGCTTTAAATCGGTTGTGCCTTCCCAGGCGGTACCGACAGAGGTATAATATTTTTAATTAATTTTTCTTCCTCGCCCTAATTTATGTCGCAATAGCTAACGTCTAATTCGCATTTGCTTCGCTAACCTAAGTTTTCAGCGTTAATGACGCCAAAGTGAGCGCACGTAGTTACACCGGAACAACTGCAATTTATATAGAAGCCAATAAGAGCGAGACTAAAATGCATAATCTCTTCATTAAAAAAAAAAAAAACTCATGTTAGGAGATAGGCGCCAATATGGTTTCTCTCGTGTAATTTACCTTTTACGTAAAACACTCATCTCAAGAAAACAAAAACACACGAAATTCGCATGGTTTTTGCGATAAGAAAAAGTGTTTTACATAAAAAGAAAAAAAATGTACACACGTGATTTGAACGAAATATGAACAGGCGGAATATATGCAAGGAAGCTATAGTTAGTTGCCGTTCGGCCTACGAAATATATGCCTAGCAAGCGTTTCGCAACACATGCATTTTAAGTAGTCGGCATCTATCTAAGCTACAAAACGACTCAATGCACGTTATAAGACTGCGTTCGCTTACGTAGAATGCCGGTTATAGTCACTGACAGAATAAGAAGGGCAGGGCGTCCCTTTCGAATGCACGTCCTCTGGCACGCTCTCGCCGCCTTCAGCCGTGCTTTGACTGCACGCGCACGCTCGAATCTCACGAGACGTTACCGAAGGTAGGAAGCTCGCTCCGGAAGCGGGACCGCTAAAAGACCTCCTTGGTGCTGACTGCTCTCTGCCGGCGCGGAGAGCAGCCTCCGAAATACGTTCGCATGCTCGCTGCTAGGTGGCGTTTTGATGTGGGCAACACTTTGTGTAATGTAAGGAATGGTGTCTGGGATAATCCTTGGCAATAGATGGCGCAAGCCGCCGCCTGACTCAAAGGAAACAGCCGCCACTCATTCACTTATCCAGCTAGGTCCATTGAACAAAGTTAGAGTACAGTGTAGTTAGACTGTAGCTTTAAGAGTGTTCAGTCCCTTATAGACCGATCTCACCAGTCTGGTTCGTTACGCCGCTGCTGCCGTCATGCATCGTGGAAACTGTGGCCTTTCTGCACGCGCGACAACCCCGCTGCGGGTCTGCTTGAGCAGAGCACGAGAAGTCACGAGCTGTCTCGTGCACTGTCACCTGCCTCCTGTAGACTACACTTATGGCGGCGTCGCGCATGCGTGGAACACTTGGCGAGATCGGTCAATAGGGAGTATTTACTGGCGGCCATAGCTGTGTGCGCGACTGCTGAGCGCGAGCTGACGGCGAGCCTCTGCAGTTCTTTTGCAACGTGCATCCCGCACCATTAAGAGTGCCGGTCTTAGCAGGCTATTAAAGTGAGCTCGTTCTGAGCTTGTTCTCTATAGACACTTTGCAGCAGCTGTGGATGGGCGCCGCCATAACCGACCTTCAATTTTTGTTTCCTCTTATTCCGTTCGCTTCACTCCACCAATGACACAGCAGGCCAGGTTATTATCACTTTAATTGCTACTGTGTCCTTATCCCCAGCATAGGCCCTTGTGGAGACTCGTCAACTCCCGCTTCAGTGGCTCGGCATCTCAGTAAGACAAGAGAAGGGCGGCTATGGCGGCTTAATTTGGCGCGTGTGTAAAGCGTCTATACATCGCCTTCAAATATGGCGTCCACGGTCATGGGTCCAAACAAACCGTTGCTAGGGTCGTTGTTATGGACAAATACATGTTACTCGGGTTCGCTACGAAAACCCGACCGTTCAAAAATCAGGAGTAGGATTTAAACTTCTAAAAATCACAGATATAGAAAGCTTGAATGTGATATGTGTTTCGACAGAAGTGTGCCGGTAATCGCTTGTTTCTGAAATATTTACGACTGCAACTTCCGGCCCTCAAGATGCCTGTAGCAGACGACGAATGCAAGAAGTATGGCGTCTGCCACACGCCCGCCGGCCAAGCCGGCGCCGGCGTCTGAATCGTGTGAATAAAGACGATATTCTGATATTGCATCTGTTTGAAATATAATGAGTTTCAGACGCTTATAAGAATTCATAGTGGGGTGCGATGCAAAATATGGTTTATGGAAAGTCCGGGAGTCGATCGAGTTGATCGGCTGCTAAAAGATCGCATTGCACCCGTGAGAAAAGCACTTCAGTCGATCGGTTTAGTTCCCAAATTTTGTTTGCGGACTCGCGCTATAGGAGGGTGCTTCGTACCTGGTTGTAACCATCGCGTGGAGAAATCATTTTTGCAGTTTCTTCAGAATCCCGCAAGACTCCAAAGCACAAAAAAAAAAACTGGATAAAAAACAAAACAAAAAAAAAAAAACGTAAGGTGACTTTAATACAGATTGTACTCGCATCGCAGGTTCGATAGAGATCTTCACCAAAAGAGCACATCCACAAAATTTGATGTGCACCAAAGAAAAAAAGATACTGCGAAATGGCGATAGGCATGCAATTCTTTAATAACCTGAGAGCCTCAATTATAATAACAACAAACGACTTACCTCGAGGGCGTACGATTTGTTTCTCATGCCGGCCTGCACTACGCCGGTAATGCACTTCAGGTCGTCGTCGTAACTGATCTGCATGGCGTGGTTTGATTTTACGGCATTTTCATCCCTCTGAACTAAGCTGGGTTCTTCACAGAAAAAACACGCACATTGCGGAGGCCTCTACGGCCATGGCGATGCACTTGTTTTTGTCGCTCGTTTACCGATGCAATTCAATGAAGACGCCCCCTGCAACAGAGGCCAGCGAACCTATTGTGTCGTCTGCTACCAAAGCAAAACGGAGTGTAATACTTCAGAAATGGCTTTCATCGTTGCAATACACTGAGACAACAAGAACATCTTCGTAATTAGATATCAAGAAGTTAGGTTGCTTACAAAAAATTATTTACTTGTGAGCAAAAGTCTAGCCTCATGTGGAGTCTCCATGCATTAGTCCATAGCAACGTCCCTAGCAACGGTTTGTTTGGACCCAGACGCCATGTTGTGACGTCATCACTCACGGGGTCAATTGCCCTTCGAAAAAGCGAAAGGAAATTCGACCTTGAAGGTCTCGTGGATCGTGGTCGACACAATGCGAAGCTTCCAAGCAAAGACGAATTTCGCGATCGATTGCTGTGACGAAACTCGGTTCTGCCCACCCACAACCTTTCGTGGAGCACAAGTGCGTGTGCGCGCGCAGAGGGACACGTAAAGCCAGCGATTGCCCCAGTCTTTCCCAGAAACCGCGTGATCCGGAATAAAGGAAGGGAGGAGGTGCTTTGTCGATTCAAGTTCAAGGTCTGCACTCGGGTTTCTGTGACAACGTCGACGGAGTGGGAGGAAGAGGAACATGCGGGGTTTGTTCGGCACGCCATCTGCGCTCATCAACTACAATGTTTATCCGCTACATCGTAGTTGGGTCACGCGAGATCGAGGCTCTGTGAAACCGTACAAGCAACCCGCAGTTTTCGCATCCGGTAGTCTGTAGAGCAGATGGCGCGCTCGTTTATTGCCTGTACAGGTTTATATACATAGTTACCAGCTTTGTTGGGGATGTTTGGACGGTTTAAGAACTGCTTAGGGATTTGTGCCTTCTATCTTATTTTATTTCGAAAGCAATATTCCACGGTTGTGAATTGTGGAGGCCGGAGGATAACATTTAACGGCTGCGAAGGGGTCGTTAAGCTGACTGGAATTTAGCTTCACAGCTTTAATCAGCGCACATTGGACGTCTGATTTCTAGTCGGCGTGATAAAACTTTACCGATTCTTAACATAACTTTAAAAAACATATATAACGCAAGTATTTGTTGACAATTTACGTCCCATTTTTCCGTTGACGTTGTATCGAAATTATTATTGAGTGCTACGTCTCGAAGTAATGAGAAGCATTGGATAAAAATCAAAATCATAAAAGTTGATAAAACTAGGCAGCGGAGGGGGCTTAGACCAACATCATCTAATATAATAAAGCCCTCCAAATGCCCCACTAGTTCTTTTTCCACGAAATGTCATCGCAGTCGGTTGTCGCCAACACAGCAACTGAACCCGAGCCCGATGTCAGACGTCCTTCGACGAGTTGACTGGACACGAGCCCCAATCAATCAATCAATTAACCAATTAACCAATCAATCAATCAATTTTATTCCTGGTAACTCTAAAGGTCTGGTTCCTACACTTTCGCTCGAGTGCGACCGACTGCGTTATTGCAACTGCTCGTGACCGCCCACGGAGGGAGGACACGCCGGCTGCATCTATCGGACAGTCCTGGTAAACTCCCGATCTGCGCATATTTCGCTTATCATTCTTTCGGCGTGTGCTTGCAATAATTCTGGCGTGACGTATATAAGCGACCATTTACTCGTGGATAGTGCGCACAGAGTTGATCTTTAAAAGGCTGCAAAACCTTCAGTCCAGTTTTACGCAGACTGAAACGGTTCCACCTGATTCATGACGCCAGTGCGCCAGTGCGTTCTCTCGTCGGTTACAAGCTCTTCCCACGCAGTCGATGCCATTAAAACGTAAAATGTTTGAACCAGCCTGCATCCTTGGTGCATACAGCTGGTTCATCGCGGGCACTGGTGGATGGAGCATGGATTCGACAGTATGGAAATGTTTTGCCGAACTACTGAAGTCGCCCACTTTCTTCTCTGGACTTGGTCCAAACGCTCGGTTCCGCTGAAACCGTAAAGCGGAAAGTCGAGTGATAATTGTGCGTGGTTGCAACCCTTTCTTGGAGGATTTGTAGACACGCACGAGCGTCTTATCTTTTTCAGATCTCGCATATGTTTTCCGCGTTGGTTGCGTGTCAACAGCTCACGCCTCTACTTCGCAACCTTTCGCTCGCGTCTGCTCTTTAATTATTATTATTATTATAGAAACATGTTAATAAGTAACAGTAAGAAAGCACAAAACAAACAGAGGGACAAAAACAGACATGTACAAAAACATGTCTGTTTTTGTCCCTCTGTTTGTTTTGTGCTTTCTTACTGTTACATCTGTCCCAACACGTTCGTCAAAGTCTTCATGTTAATAAGTATTTCGATTATAGTAATGCACCTACTTAGAAGTGCTTGGTCTCGTGTTTGCTGTGAAGTATAGACGTAAACGTGCCAACGTATATATAAAAAAAAATCATTAAAACTGCTTGTGTAAAAAAAAAAGTTGAGCTTTTTTAGTTTGGTAAAGAAGGAAGAACAGCGGAGATGGTACTATGTGCCGCCATCTATGAGCGACGGCGGCAACCAGACAAGGGTCACGTTTGATGTTATTATATATATATATATATATATGCTAATTAATAACATCAAACATGACCCTTGCTTGCTGCTGATTGTGCTCCAAGACGCGCGTAAAACATGAAGGTAACACTGGCAGCACACTGTAGCATCCAGAACAAAAATACATCTTACATCTCCGCAAATCAACTCGCAGGAACGCGCGCGAATTCACCAATTACCAAGGAGCTTACCCTCCAGGTACTTTTAGGCCACCTACGGAAACAGTGAATTACATTCGCTTCTTACAAAACGAAGACAAAATGTCTGTTTACGCACGGTTGATCCCGAAGCAGGGTGGCGCACGAGCGGCTCCCGCAAAATGCCCTAACTCTCGCTCCGTCGCGGAGAGCAGCCGGCCTTCCTGCCATTTGGATCTGCGACTCAAGCGACCGTGAGCGTTGATTTATTGAGCGAGATCTGCGAGGCGGGCACCGGGGCCACTCGTCGACCCTGGACCAACCCCCGACAGAACCGTGGATCGAGGCCAAGACGCGGACACCGAGACGGAGCGGCGCACTTATACGCCTACAATTACACTCCGTTTCAGCGTACGATGGACCGCAGACGGCGCTACGAGCCATCGAAGCCGATCGGTCAGTATCACGTGACCTTCCAGAGGGCGCAGCGACGCGTCGGGCGCGCTGTCACGTGGAACGTTCACGCCGCTGGATTGGCTGGGGTGGCTCGTAGCGTTCGACTTCGGTCCATCGCCAAGTGAAACGGAGTACAGAGTTGCTCGATAATGCACGAAGTACACACCTAAGTTTCCAATCATCGATTTTTTTTTGTTTGTTGGTGCTGGGATTTTTGTTTTCATATTTCTAGGCCACGGTGTAAGACACCGTGGTCTAGGCTGCACTTACACTAGAGCAACGCGCAGTGTACAGACAATTTCTTTCCCGATAGCCGAATGCTCCTATACGACGGTCATTGGTCCGCTCGCGTCGCGTGACATTTATTTGTGCGGCACCGACTTTTACTTCTTGCGCAGCAGGGATGCGCGCGCAAGCAGCTTGCTCCTGCTGCGAGCGGCGAGCTTCCTCGCGTGGCTCGTGCTGAGCCAACAAAAGCGGCTGTGATGCAATAAACGGCTCTGCTGTGATGGAACTTCCAGCGCACCACCGGCAGAGCGTCAAAGTTGAGTTGTGCTGCTCGAGGGTCAAACACATGCGAGTAGGGCCAGTAGAACGCACACCCTCGCAGCGCCCTTCTCTCCAGCCCGCAGTTTTATCCGTTTCCAGAGGCCTCCAGGAGGCGCAGCATGTGTTGAAGTCTCGAACGGCCACATAACGGCTACGCGCTCCGCTTTTCGCATTTCATTCGAACCCGATTGGTATATACGTACACCACTGCGCTACCTCAGCGACATTGGTCAGCGCCGGAAGTAGCGCTAACCTTGCTGATGCAGCGCTCACTTCGTTCTACATTAGAGGGTTCAATTACGTTCGAATCAGCCCTGTTCCTGTGTTGATGTAGCGCTGTGCTGAATGCCTGGACCGGTCTTTGGAGTGCGTAGTGAACAAGAGCTCGAGATCGCTGCTTTGAAGTGTCCTTCTGCAGAACGAGCACACCCGCTAGAAATGCACGTTTCAAAGTCAGGAGCGCGGGCTAGCTCGCGTTTGTAGCTTTGGTTGCAGTCTCAGACTAAATACCGGCAACCAGTTCGCGCTTTCCACTTTTGCTCCCATGGTGGGGAGGATCTTCTGCCTTGCAGAATCTCGAGTCTGGTCGTCGGCCTTTAAGGGTGAACGAAGTATGACCCCGCGTTACCGCTATCCACGAGTTCCGCGTATACAAGGATCGCGTCAACCGGCTACCGACTTGAAGGATAGACGCGGAGTGGCTCGAGGTTTTCAATAAGGCTTCATCTTCATCGTTCGCTAAGCGCCGCTTGGCGCGGCGCCCGCATGCCCACCGAGTCGGCGTCGGTGGGGTGACGCGACCGCGTTTTTTTGTTTGGGAGCGCGCGTGGGTGTCTAATGAGGCGGAGATCTCGGGTTGCATCAGCTCCATTAGAGCGCCAAGCAAGAAGGAGAGACGCCCGTCGTGCCTCGTGAACTTTGCTCCGCTGCGATGAAGTCGAAAATGCGTCGGCGGGGCGAACTCTCAAATTTCGTGCACGTGGGGACGACGATGGGTCACGATGCGACCAAAAGTGCCGCAGCCGTCAGCCTCTCTCGATTGGAGAAACGCCCCCTCTGACGTTTTGTATAGGACGTATTCACTGGACGCCATATTTGTGGGTGCTGTTTAAGCGCATGCTCAGAACGGGCTCACATCAATAGGTTGCTAAGACCGGCACTCTTGATGGTGCGGAATGCACGTTGCAAAAGAACTGTGGAAGCTCGCCATCACCACTTGCTCAGAATTCGCGCACACAGCTATTTCCGCTTTTGACAACGGAAATAGGAGTGTCAGACCGTCGGCACCGTCGGTGTTGGTTTAGGAAAACGGTGATTCCTGGCTTCCACTGTGATTTTAGCGCACCATCGAACTTGTCGTTCGCAAGTGATAATTCTAGTCGTGACGTCATGGTAGGAACCATAACCGAAACATGTCATAGCCAATAGACCAATCCAGGGGCACTTCTAATAATTGGCTTCTAGGCGCAGCCATCTATGTCGACTGGGCTGCGGAACTCGTTCTGAGCATGCGCGGTACGTTTATTGTGTGCGGAATAACAGACGCCGCGCATCCGTGTACTGCCATGGACCACCGTCTGCTCCGTTCCATGGGCGCGGCCATGTTTGTTTGTGCTGACGCCACGACACAGTAGGGGGACAGCGCTTCTTGCAAGATTTCCTTTGTTTTAGAAACTTTCGCACATATCGTAGTACAAGAACGGCATAAATGCATAGTCACGAAGCTCCAAGAAAAACACCGATGCCAGTAGTGCTGTAAAAAGCAAAAATCTTGTTTTATGCGCAGCTCCTCTTTTCGCAAGAGCCTGCGCTTAAGATTATTATTTCCCATTCATATCTCTGGGGCCTAAGATTTCGGACTGGTTTATAGCAATGTTACCGGAGCAAGCTCAGTTTCACAGCTCCGCCTGCGACGTGGGCTCAGTGGCGGTCACGAGAACTAGCAGCGCTGCAGTCGAGTCTTACTTCCGGATTGCCTAGCCCGCGAAGCTTCAATAGCAATACTTGAGCGTGGGCGAGTTGGTGATTCATACTAACACTTCACAGCGCAAGGAAACAGACGCACACAAAAATAAATTTCAAACACTCAAAGAAAGAGCACTGACAATGCGCAGACTCTGATATCTGTGGTTCACTTCATCTTCATCATCACACTTCATCTTTATCATCTTTTTGTGCTACTATAGACATGGAAGTAAAAAAAGGAAGAAAATAAAAAGAAAAGGAAGCTCTCAACGCGGTGCTAGTAGACAACGCGCGAGACAGGGTAGCAAGATCCGACCGCAGCGCCGCTAGTTCTCGTGACCGCCATTTGGGCCACTCGCCTATGCAGACGAGAATAGGGAGCTGCGAAACTGAGCTTGCTCCAGTAATGATGGTTTATAAGCATGTAGCTCCCAAGTTTGGCCATAGACCCGTTGCTCTCGGGCAGAGGGCGCGAGCGCGTCCGCAAGACGCGATCAGGTTATGCTGGCAGCACCATCCAAGCGGCGCTGTAACGTTCGATTTTGCACGCACCGCATTCGAATGTAAGCATCTGTCAGCATCTGTAAACGCGCAATAACAAACCGTCTAAAACAATTATGCAGCTCGCGGCCTCAGCGTCTCATACAACATTCCTTTAAACTTTATTATTTTATTGCTTTCTTTCAGAGCTTCCATGAGGCCGTATGTCTCACTTTCCTTGATAGCAAAGCCGAAGCTGCTTCCTAATTCTAAATCATGCTCCCCTAAACGATGCTCGCACTGCACGAGCGCGCGTGCTTGGCAGGGACACTGAAAGCTCGGAACTCTTGTAGCCTCTGCTACGCTGGTACTTATAATGGAACGGAGTATAGAAAACTGTAGTAGGGAAGCGTATTGAGGCATGTTCGAAACGCGAGCCAAATACTATATTTTGCTCGCCTGGAGCGTTGCTCTAAACTTGGGAGCTACGGGCCTATCGCCTCTGGAGAGCAAAATCGAATATTTTTCACTCATCTTATGGCTCCGAGTCATTGCGCCTTTTAACCTCGCTCGCGGACGCTACGCTGGCAGCATTTCATTGGTAGATAACGACTTCAGAAAAATAGATAACAAAAAAAAAAAAAAAAAGCTACAAGAAAAAAAGCACTCTTATCGTTTTGATAGGGCAGCGCGAGCTGTTTTTTTTTTCTTTTTTTTTAATTTGGTTAATTTAAGCTTTCTTTGTTCTTTCAAACGCTTTGTTACCGCGCGTGCACATATGTCGACGCACGCTTTCTAAACGACCGTGGCTTGTGCATGATCGAACGCATTAGATGATCGCGCCTTACGCGCGCTCTCACTCCCCCTGGCCGAGAGAAACGGGCCTATATACGGCGTGCAAGTTGGTCTGCTCCTTCCGCACCCCGTGCTTTTGTTTCCCCTTGACCCCAACCAATGACAGCGCGCGCTCAGTTGCTTCGCCATCAAGCGTTCCCTGCACGTTCTCTACGTTGCCCTTTGATTTTGCGTCAAACTGTCAGTCACGGTGGACATCATAGACTGAAAAAAAAAAAATCTGATTAGTTAAATATTTAACTAAAATTTACTAGTTGGCTTTTTTAATTAGGAAAAAGGAACACGTGGTTCCAATATACCTTTTGCCGAATTACCCAAGCATCGAAAAGAATGCCTGGAACGTAGGTACACGCGCTGCGCCTGCTGGCGTCTTCAGTTCTAAATGTTCCAAAGCAAAAAATCTAAAACAAATGGCACTTCGCACGCACGTTCCATGAACGCTTTTGTTTGGATATTTACATCGACTCTTTTTATTGGGAAGGCGAGCACGCGCAGCGGGCATGTACATACGTTCCCAACATTCTCTTTGATGCTTGGGTAATTTAGGGACAGGTTGTATTAGAAACGTGCTGAACGTCTTCAAAGACTCCTCAGTCCGTCAGTTTTTGAAAGACGTGTGAAGAGCGAGAGTGCACTAAGGTATCCGCTCGTGCAGCGGGCAAAAGGCTCGCAATGCGAAAACGCGAATTATATTCTTATCATCCGTGTTTTCGCTCATCGTCAGAAAACATATGTCAATAAAGAGGTGAAAAAGTGTGACAGTTTTATGGTTACATTATGATGAGTGTGTCACGCAAAGGATTTTGTTGTGCTTGCAAACTTTGGTCACTTTCAGCGCAAGTTGATGAAAATGATGCATACCCACATAAGAAAACTCGCGAAATGAAATCCAAGTCGATTCTTTTTCTCCAATTACCTCCCATGCTTTTGTTTTTAACAATAGCATTCCAACAGGCTGTGTATACCTGCAGGGGCGTCATAAAACTCGCCAAAGTAGTTACATTCTGGAGGCAAAGCGTCTTGAAAAGTGATTTAGAATTTTCCATTGTCCATCGCAGGAAGGCGACACCGTACTATCTCATACCGAGTGTTCCGTCATTCTTGAATGCAAATTCGACGATGAGATTACGCGTGGCTGCTTGCTGACGTCATTATTCCGAGTACAATTATTGCTAACGACGGCTGCACACGCCGCGACGCAATGCAACGTACTACGTCGGTTGAAGGTCGTCTTAACTCGAATTAATTGTACAAGGGTACTCGAAATATACTTTTATAAGGTCCACAACTAAAATTAAAAAAAAAAAAAAAAGCTATACTGCGTTCTACCTTCAGTCCGGGCGCAGTGGACGCCACGAGCCATCCCATCCGATCCAGCGCAGGGAAAAAATCGCATGACATGCCTGTTGGGCAGAGCGACACAGGGAGCTCAAGGTCACATGACAATCTCTTAAGGCTGGATTGGCTGGGATGGCGCCTAGCGTCTGCTGCGCTCGGACTGAAGGTGAAATGGAGTATAACACAGTGTTTCATGTGAATCAAGCACCTGTCAAAATTCTTTGTTCATAAGGATAGGAGCGCCGTGAAAATGGACGTGGCACATGAAAACAATTCAACTTTCCAGCGCCTCTCAACCGGGCGAAAACTGCCGAGCCGCTGGGTTGTGGGCACGTGCGCAGGATCTTACATTCCGCAGAAAAGAGTTACTGTGCATGCTTAAAACATGATCTATGTTCGGGTGCCCAACCTGCTTCACATACCTCCATAAAAAAAAAAAAGAAGAAGAAAAAACGTTGAGCCTTTCCACTCTGGTGAAGAAGGAAGACCAGCGGAGCTGTACAATGGAAACTAAGGGCCTGCCGCAAGTTGGCAAGCCAGAGTGGAAAGGCTGCCGCCATCTATGAGCGACGGCGGCAACCAGATATACGTAGGTTGACGCCGTCGCTCATAGATGGCAATAGGTGTCCAGAGTTCGGTGCCTTCATTTCTTTGCGGGGTACACGATCCATTGAAAGCTAGCCCTTAACAACTCCGCTGTAAAAAGCCAAGAGGTTTAGGTTGGGCGAACGAGGCGTTTTAGGGCGCCGTCACATCTGCTGATACATCAATACGAAAGACGTGATGTTCGCAGCTGGTATGACGACAGAATCACCTCCGGACAGGCCTCAAGCATATTTTATGCATGTTTGCTTCATACATGTATGTATGCTTCGAACATGCCTGCAGACAGGCCTTGTATGACCAATGTGACGTCATACCAGGAGGAAACATGCCTGAGGCCGTGTCTGTATAGACAGTCTTTTGTGTGATCTATTAGTAGTGTGTGCGTGGCTGTGGGGGTGCCACACTAACCCTAAGCCCACACAAAAAAAAAAAAAAAAAAAAATAAACTTAATTTTGTATAGTAAAGACACGCGGACAGTTTATCATTCGTGTAAAATGCGTTAAATTGTGTATTTTTACTATCCACGGAATGGTCATATTGAGTAGCAGTCAGGGGCGTCAACACGTACCACATCTATTTACCCGAGCGGAAACGAGATTAATGAAGGTTAATGACGTGACGTGCGTGTACAATGAAACCAAACGAGAGAAGGCACGCGGTCTTTTAAGCCTATGATCCGGAATTTGATCTGGTATTCGCGGCGGACGTTGGCGCGTCTTGCAAGTTCTTCGCTTCATCAAATACACATTGAATTCAGTACCTTTTATTTTTCTTGCCTAAACTCTGAGAAGGGAATACAAAAAAAAAAGAGAAAAAAAAAAACAAACAAACAAAAAAACATAAGTACGCTGCTTTCATTGCTCGGCAGTTGCATCAGCCCCTCCAGCGGCAGTTTCACGGGTCATGCAGCTAGGCATATGTTGACAGAAATAAACTTTCCTCATGTCAGAGTTATGTAGCTAACAACCAAATGGGGAACTTCTAAAATATTTTTTTATTCAATTTGTAGTAATCCAGCCAGCTGTTCGTGATCCCTGTGGAACGTTAAATGAATTGGTTCATTATCGTTATTACGAGCCTCGATTCTTGAACATCCCTTTCCCCCCCTTTTTGTATAAAAATTTAATAAATTAATAGATATTTATGCGGCGGAAAGTCAGTCGATTTTAAAATATTTACTGGCTGGTGCCTAATTCGTAGAAAAAGAACTTCGACGCAGAATTCCACTCCAATAATGTATCATGTAAATTGTTTATTGCATATTGTCTTCCAACAGCCATGGACCTTTGCCATGACACTTCTTAGAAAGCACGTTTCAAACGACTCCCCCCCCCCCCCCCCCCCCATACACACGCAATATTTTTTTAAAGTGTTTTATCGGGTTAAATTTTGAAAAGTAATTATCACTAGGTAGTTGTTACATCGCTGGAGAACAACCGCGCGGGACCAGAGCACCATAAGAATAATTGATGGCGCAATAAACTAACATAGTTCATTCGCTCAGGGTCACATGGAAAATCCTGGTTGCAATCGATCGGAGAATTGGAACAAAAATTAAAATGCAGAAACCCTTTTCCAAGGAAAAGTGTTTTTTTAATAGTGGTATCGTGCTCGTCGAATAGCGCGTCACCCGTTTTAACTGCCCCGTATGCTTTTGCAACAGACAGAAATTCCCCGTGATCCCAGTGATTGAGTCAAAAATGAAACCAGTTGCTCGCGCAGCCCAAGAAAAATGCTGCAGCTAAATATAGCGAATCGCCAGGCCTTCAGCCTATTTCCGATGCATATCTGAAGTTTTTTTTTTTTTCTGCATTAACCTTTAATTCTATTTATTTTATTTTTCTGCCTGAAAAAGATCGAGCGTCTTGTGTCCTTGACAGCTAGTCGTCCTCTGAATTCCAGTCTACGCGTTCGCCTTCGCCGTCCAGCCGTAACCTCTCGGCGCCTACCAAGCTACCTAAGAACGAACGTTATCCTTTTAAAGGAATAACGTTCGTTGCACAACATTCGCACTGTTCACTATAGACCAGTGTCCGATATCCTAGCCCCCAGCGATAAAAATGGGAAATAATCATCTCAAACGCAGGCTCTCGTGAAGAAAGGGACGCCGCATAAAAGAATATTTTTGCAACACTCTTGGCATCGGTGTTGTTCTTGAAGCTTCATGACTCTGCATTTCTGACGTTCTTGCACTACGACATGTGCGAAAGTATTTAAAAAAAAAAAAGAAAAAAACAACAACAACGTATTCTCGTAGAAAGCGTTGAGAAAGCCCGGACTCCTACTGTGTCATGGCGTCAAAACAAACATGGCGGCGCCCATGGAAGAAAGCATACACTGGTCTATACGGTTGAACATTTTTATGAAGTCACCGCGTGCGCCTGCTGTATAGCCCTATCTAGCGTTTGGAACCAACCCCTCCCAGATAAGGATAGGGTCTATTCTGAAAGAAAAACACTGATACAAATCCAGAACGCTTCTAGGCGGCACCCGGCGGTACATACCCAGTTTAAAAATGAACACAGAAAACGTGATAATTTAGGACAACGTTATTAGGCAGGCGACCAGGTTGCAAAACCGCATTCCATAAACTAGGAGGCGTTGCTGGAACCGACACTGTCATGCTGAGCTCACCGCCAAGTAAAAGTGCAACGCAAAAAAAAAAAAAAATGTTACGAGTTTTTTTTAATAGTGTTTAGTATTTTATTTGGGTTTTTAATGAACTGATATGGAAACACGGGCTGACGTAGATCTTGTCCAGGGTTGGGCAGAAATACTGGAAAATGTATTTGGAAATACAAATACTGGGATACATCAAAATAGTAGCTAAAATACTGATACTAAGATACATTAGTAAAAATGTATCGCGATATGTATCGGAAATACATTTTAAAAAGAGGCAAAAAGTATTTGGAAATACAAATACAGGAATACATCTTAGGGAGGGCAGAAATACAAATACAAAAATACTGATAGTGCAATACATTTTCCAAATTTTTTGAGACGCCAACTAAGATGAAGCTTGAAGTGGATGTTTTCGATCCCGAAATTACTTTCCTGTAGGCCTGCCACTTTGCCGTGAAGGTAGTGGTTTCGGACGACAAGGAGTCTTCAATGGGCCCAAAAAAACGTTCCATCAAGGGCTGACCGCGGTCCCTTCCATGACATCTTTTCTGTGTGACGAGGGAATCCTGTCAACATTAATCAGATGATGTCACCGTGGAATGAACTAATATTCTTTATCTGTAGGTGTGGCCTTGAACATGAAACTTTACCACGCTGCTGTATGAAAGGACAATACGTACTTTCGTTGTAGGTTACCTGGTTGAAGATCGTGCATACAGTGTCATTTGGAATTTTTGAGAATAGTGGACCACCTGAAGCATCTTGGTATACATGTCTTATCTTCTGTTACGGTTGAAAAAACGATACGGTAGCATCCTTGTTCTGAAAGTCCTTACTACCGACCCTCCGCCACCGACGCACGGATTGCAGTCCTCAAGTTTTGCCTAGCATTATCCAAACAGAGACCTCGTGGATTGCGAGCTGATATTGCCGGCACAGGTGCGAGCTGTCCGAGAAACGGCAGTCTCGAGACGAGTCGCGGGAATACGTAGTCTGGGAGGGCACAGAGAGGCCACCGGGCCTCCTTCTGAGTTTCGGATAACCGGAGTAACGGGTCATGTTCACGTCGGCTGATGACGTACCCTTGAGCCGTGCAATGTTATGGGCGCAGCCGCAGATGCATTCGAATATGTGTTGAACTTCACAGCCTGAGTCTTCCTACTATTTCATGTCAACCACCGCCACGCTCGTGCTGCAACGGGATGTGACTCAGTTTTGCCGGCTGGGTGTACTCTGTACGCTAAGGCGAGATGGGCGGTTAGCAGCGGGCATTGGATGCCATCAAACAATGACTCAAGAAATCCCTACCTAAGGACCTGCGGCAGAAGATGCTCTGACTCCACTCCTGGCACGCCACCTGGTTCGAGTCCTTGACTACGCAGCACTTCTCAGTAGAAAGAAGAGGACGCATAAAAAAATAGTTTGCAGAATCAAAAGTAACCAGCATAGAAACACTGGCCCCGCATCTCCTTGACTCTGGTGCCCTCAGAAGTAAAAAAAAAGAAAAAAAAAGAAAATGCGTTCGAACTTTTTTTTTTTTTTTTCGTGGCCCGGGGGGGGGGGGGGGGGGGGGGGGAGTATTTTTCAAGAAATGTAACGAAATACACTTTATCCTGATTGTATCGCGATACAAAGAAACATTCAAAATGTATTTCGATACAGGAATACAGATACTGGTGAAAAAAATGTATCGCGATACAGAAATACAGATACGAAATGTATTTCTAAAATACTATCGCGATACATTTGTATCGCGATACTGCCCAACCCTGATCTTGTCCTTGACTGATAATCGCCTTTATTTTCTTTGTATGTAGCCCTGCAAACTCTTACAAAAACGTTGTGATCGCGCAATCTATGCAAACATGCGAAATTAACTTTGTGAACGTATTTGTTAGCCCTTTGCCTCCATAAAGCGTCGAAAAATTTTGCAGTTATGTAGTATCTTTATAGGAAAATTGTTCATTGCTCAAGCCGGGGAATCCCACACTTCCTTGGTATTCCTAACGCACCTTAACATCTCTTGACTTTTTTTTTTTTTTCTGTTCGCTTGGCCAAGGTGCTTGTACTTTTTATATATGTCCAACGCAAAATATCAATAAAAAAAAAAGAACGAAACAAATTATCAGATCTTTCAAGATAACTCATTTTCAGGTCCACAAGATATGGACACTATGCCGGACTTTATTAGCTATAACACGCGAACAACAGCCGCTCGGTAGCACCAGATAGACCTCTATAACCAATGCTCCTTGAAACACCGCGCGAGAGGCTTTTCTGCAATCCATGCAATGTGCAATCCATCGTGTTTCGGGAAGTGCTTGCCATGTATCATTGTAAGCACGAATATGCCATATTTCGCGTGTTTCTGCAAACAAAGTCAGACACAGCCCCGTGGAAAGCTCGCCTCTTTTTACTAAACACGTACTAATATAAAATCAGTGGCGGATTCAGAGAAAAGGGGGGGGGGGGGGGGTCCGGATGTCTTGACCCCTCTCTTGAGTTCTGCACGTTTAAAAATTTAGGGCGGGGAAACGGGGGAGGGGGGGGGGGGTTCTCAAACATATGATACGCTGAACCCCTCCCTCTGGAGATACCATGCGTCCACCCCTGTATAGATTCAGTGCGTCTACAACGGGGATCCATCGGTCAGTGCCGGTCACCCGTGGGCTAACCATGAGCGGTTGCTTTCTTGCTCTATCCGCTGCAAGGCACAAGCGCAGTCCGTGAGTTGCGGCTGGACTCCGCTCATCGCCAATACTTTTTCTCGCAGCCTCTTTCCTGCTCAATCCGCATTAGGGGGGACCCGTCTTTGACCGCGTTTTTCGTATGGAAGCGGTGCGGGCAGGCAAACCATTGTGTTGCTGAAAACGTTTGGAGCAGATAGACCAAGTTTGTGCTTCAAAAACTGCGACGTCAAAAAGGCCTATTTAAAGCACCTCTCAAGGCCTGGTCCCACTGCTAATCCATCGTACAAAAGACAGTCCGCAGACCCTGTCTGAGGTCTTCCTCGTATGACGTCACACTCGACATAAGAAAACTGTCCGCAGACATGTTTAAAGCATACAGATGTACGAAGCCAACACCCTTCAAACATACTTGAGGCTGTCGGCACTGGGCATGCGCAGACGCTTCACTCTCCCCTAATTTGGTTTCTGCGCTTGTTTGCAAACAGTGCGTTGGTGTACAGACCACCGCAGAGCTTATCACCCAGGCAAAAAAAATGCCTAGTCACTGGGATCATAATATGCTGGAAGGGAGCCACTCAACACGCTCGGAAAGCCTTCCACAACCCAGGAGGCAAAGACGGAAGCCCGCAGAAGGCGATAATCGGAAAGGTCTATTATAGTACGCCGTTCATCAGCGTGCTCCGCATGCAGTCTGGAGCGGCGCATCGCGCGCCGTGTCAAGATCGCGACTGGAATTACAATGACGGAGGAAAAAATAATTTGCGTTTCACGCTGCCGATAACCCCGATTTCCGGTCCGAACATTTCACCCGACGGAAGTCCGTCTACTGCGTGCAGAAGGCGTAAGGTACGGGGGGTGACAAGGAAGCCGACGACGGCGCGGCATCGAAAGACCGCTAACCTTGAATCAAAAAGCGGCATGCGACAGGGCCGCTACTCCGTTTTGTCTTACGATGGACTGTGGCGGACGCTAGACGAGCCACACCGGCCAATCCAGCGTCGCGAACGTATCACCTGACTCCGCGACGTTCCGCCGTTCCGAGGGTCCCTGCGCCCCTCTTCAAGGTCCCGTGACACTCGCGCTCGCATGCAATTGGCTCCGATAACTCGTAGGGTCCACTAGGGTTCGTCGTAAGGCGTGAAACGGATCGTAGAAGAAAGTACGATATGTAACGCGGCGGCGCCCGGAGGGCAGGGACCGTGTCGTGCGGTCGGCGTCGCGGCGGCCTTCTTGTTCGCTCGCTCGACGTGTTCCCGTAATCTAAAGCTGCAACAGCGAAGGGAGAGTAGGAGAGGACGGCCGAGGCAGCCGGTAGGGCATATACTGCAGACGAAGCGCGCCCAGAATAAACGCTGGCATCGGCGTTACGACGAGCGCTGAAAGGGGGCCCGGCCCCTACGTCATCGGGCCGCGTCCAATCAGCGCGCTCCGCGCAGCCACACACCCGCGGGTTTTTTTTTTCTTTCCCCGCTTCACAGTACGGAACGGGCGCGCGTGCGTCTGTTTCTTTTACTCGCCGACAGCCATCAGTGAAATACGCGTTCTTTGGTCCTGGGATCTCCAGCTGGTGCAGCCGCGACGCCCCGGCCTTGCCGTCTGCCCTGACCATGCCTTACATCCGCAGACCCGTGAGTCGTTTGGGAATAGACCTTTTGAAGTTTGCTGCGTGACGTCATCCGCCGAGCCCCCGTACCCCGAGACTCCGCCCACTGGGGAAACGTTGTGTGTATGTGTACCGCGAGGAGAGTCGCTCTTTGTTTTTCCGGATCGGGAGAAAAGGGACCTTTTTTTCTTTCTTGTCTTGAGGAGCATTCTAATCGGAGCTCGATATTGCTTCAATTAGGTATACAATCTTAACTTAAAATTAAAAAAAACAAAAAAACGCATTGTTTACGCAAAACCGCATTTATTGTTTTTTTATTTTTTTGCTTTCAGTACGGAATTTGATAGCTTTCGTTTACTTCCGGTCACGTCCCAGAGGTTTCCCAAGTTAACTTGCCGAATAGTCTCGTGTCAGGATCATTAGCGTTGCGGTTGGAGAACGTTCACACGTCTGATTTCATAGGTTCCCTTCGCATTCACAAGAGGAGAGAGAGGGAGAAAGAGAAAATATTTATTTTAACACGCCACTTAGTCCGGCGCTCCAATAATAATAATAATAATAATTTTTATTTGCACGAGAAAGTATGCCCACTCAGCGGCGTGCAAGGCTAGACAGGAAGGTTAGGTGGAGTGATCCAGCTCTCCGAGGTGTTTGGGTGTAGGTCGGGGGGCAGTTTGTGCAAAGTGGCAGATATGAGGGGTTGACCAAATTAATCCCTGGAGAAGGGGAACGAGGGGGAAAAATGAGGGGTTGGTTTGCGTTAAAACCTCACACTGCCCATACCTCATACAAAAGATGCTGTTATCGCTACAGACATAATGGCAGCATTTCCCGCGGACAAGACTCACGCATGTTTGGAGCATGTTTACATCATACATTTGCACGCTTTGAACATGTCTGCAAGCAGTTTTAGTATGACCAATTCCTGAGCCTCGTTCACAAACAGCACACGTCCGATTGGCACAATATTACCAACCCAATAAAATGCCGCAGAAAATATGTTCTTATAGAACAGCGAGGGGAGAACGTACACTTTTCGACCGTTTTGCATTTGTTTTTTCTTTTATCATTTCATAACGATAGGAAAGCTTTTTATATACTTAGACGTTTAACAATGTTAGCCAATTCTCAGAACACAATTCGGACTAACTCGCTTCGCGGTATTGCACGAATGTTTTGTTCCGACTTTGTTCCGAGATTCTTCGTTGTTCTTGGTATAGCCGCGTTACACTCCCGTTCTTACAAACGTTTTGTGGCGGCAGTTTAGGAACAGCAGCGGCATATAGGTACTCCGCAGTCGCAACGCACACGGCCTGCTAGCTCGAGCACATGTGGCCGTCCGCATGCTTCGTGCTCTGACGACAGCAAACGGGCCCACACACGCGCTTTTGCTGCGTGGCCCTGAAGCAACTAGTCGCACACAAGTCATATATTTCTGTGCCGGTAGCGAACACTGAGAGCACGAGCGTCACGGGCGCCTCGTCTGTGATCCCGGAATAGCGATGCGACGAACACGAGTCGGTACCCCTTCATCTATCCCCCACCATCTTTTTTTATTTTCGCTTTTCTTTCTTGTGTTTCATCATTTCTTCTTTTCGTCGCATCTCGTGCAGACGATACAGTTTCCTCTTACTGAGAGCCGTTGTCGTCTGACGATGCCCATAAAAATTAGAATATGTGAAGTTGGGTTTCGGAAGGCGTTAGACAGCCAAGATACTGAAGCCAGGTCTTCTTTACAGACCGCCGTTTTTTTTTTTCCCTTCATGTTTGCAAAGGAATGTCGTCTTTTTTATGCCCTAGAAACTTGCGAGTACTTGCCTTTATCAAGTTCTGACTTTTTTTATATGACTAAAACGATACATCAATGGTGAGCAAAAAAAAAAAAAAAAAAAAAAAAGAGTACTGTGGAATAACGTGTTCTGATAGTTTTTCCTGGTAGTACCACTCAAAACATTAGAGACGAGGAGTGGGGTGTTTATTTAATGAATGGATGGAGGCTAACGGCTGTACTTTTTGTAATTGGTGGAAGCTCGTGCCACCTAGCCTATAGGCCCGTTCACACTCTTGCGACCGAGTACGACTGAGAGAGACGAGATCTCTTACAACTTCTTAAATGTTTCTAGAATGAGGGAACACACTAAAATTGTGGCGCCATCTATGCGGTGACCCTAGGACTGCATTTCACAAAAGCGAAGGTTTTGCGGGATTTCCGAGGTCAAATGTGCGTAATACCCATAGAAAGGCTCGTTTATAGCATTGACAAAAGTTTTTCGAGCCAAAAAAGAAAGGATATTGCGCGAGAAATAAAAAAAAATATGCCGGACCGCCGAGTTTACACTGCTTCCCAATAGATGGCGCCAGTGCGTTCTCTGGTTTAAGAAGTTTTAAGGAACCCAGGTTTAAGAGGTCGCAAGCAGTCGCAAGAGTGTGAACGGGCCTTAAGTCTAAAAAGATGAACACATGATTCCTCCCGCCCCTCTAAGCCTATGCTCTCCTCATAACTATCACCAGGCAGTTTGGGATATCATCAAGATGGCCTTTGAAGCACTGAAAAAAAAAAAAAAAAGCGGAGAGTAGATCTATTTTATCCGCAACGCCTCGCTCGCGCACCGTCCACGGTGTCACGGCTGTACGATCCACCTTAGATTTTCCGGGCAATACGGCGAGCTAGTAATCCAGAACGCGTCTTTTGGCTCATTCGAACGTATAAGGAGGGGGAGGGCCGATCATAGGATAACATGGAGAACGCGCGATGATCACGCAGTCCATGGTGGGCGCCGCCGTCCTTGATTAAAAGTCGAAGGAAAGCGAGGGCACGATGCGCTCAAGATGCGGACAAACTCGCACGTCGTATAGCTGTCGTGCTGCGTCGGTCAAATGGCCTCTTTTTGCTGTGGTTAGATGAGCGGAGGCGAAAAGTCAAACGTCGTGCTACCATACATAGAACCGAGCTTAGCTGGTAGAATCGCAGCGGTCGCCATCTTTTGGTTGGTTTTGATCTCGATGTGAGCTGTGTCGTACTACGCGTCGAGCTGTGACCGAGCGAGCGTCCGGTCCATTAACTACAATTATCATTTAAAAAAAAATATTGTACCCAATCAGGTACAAATTGCGGCACTAACGGATTCCGGGGAATCATTTTACCGCATCACATTGTGTCAAGGGGAGAGCACGCACGACCTGTCCAATCGAGAGCACGTCACGCCCCCGGAAAATATTTCGCACAGCTCTAACGAACGTCTCACTAATACAGCTGTGTCTAAAGTTTCTTTTAGCACGTTTCCGAAATTTTCTTGCTGGAGCTTTTATATTGTGATGGCGGTGACACATGTCATGTTATACCGAAAGAGAGAACACTTCTTTCTAACCTTTGTAGTGGTTTAAGAGTTGAAAACTAACGAAAGTAGAGGGCCACAATGAAGTGTAATCGGTTACATTCTAACTCCTTTGTTTATTAAAGTTTAGCAGGGCAAAATAGCAACAATAAAACAAGTGCACACCGCACCTGAAGAGCGCGCATTATTTCAATTATGAAACTTTGCAATCAGCACATTGACGTTCGTAGACGTACGGGCATGTTTACATTGAAGTAGCCTAGATAAGTGAGAGACACAATCAAATTTCGAACATGGTCATGATAGGACTTCTCATATGGCACACTTCACTTAAGTCACACAGTTTATTTTTTTATTTTTTATTTTATTTTGAAAGCGTTTAAAGCGCTGTTTCCACGGAGACGAAACACTGAAGGACACAAATCAATGCTCTCAATTAGCGTAAGCGTTCCCATTGTCGAACGAAGCGATTAGTCTCGGGTCATCCTGAACTTTCGTTCATATGGCAATATATAGAAGCTGTAATGTAATCAGTGTTCTAGGCCTTACCTATATAAAAAAAGCGAAATACGTTACTCGTTACTTGCAAATGAACGGGACGCGTTACCGACCTACGTTACCTCAGAATTATATGAACGCGTCACCGCTATCGATAAAAAGTAACGCACGTTACTTTTGGGTTACTTTTTATTTATGAATTAAAACTTCTTACTGTTTTGACAATGAATGTGTGCATATACGCGCCGTTTTCAAGAAACATTATGTCCAAGCAGACTTTCTTGGCACTACAGAAAGACAAAAATAAATGGAAGTGTAACATCTTTGGGTTCTTGAGAAGTTGTAACGAATAATGTAACCACGTTACTCAAAATAAGTAACGTAAGTACGTTATTCGCTACCGTATATACATATGTAACGAGTACCTTATTACGTTACCGGAAAAATTAACTCGTTCCCGGTAACGACGTCACTTGTAAAGCGTTTCCGGAAGTACTGAATGTAACACTCTGTAATTTTTTTTTTAATTTTTAATTTTAACTTACTCATCAACAGCTTAACGCCTCCTTAGTGGTGCACTTATCAATACGTCAATTAGTAGTAAAATGTTAAACAGGATAAAGCGAAATGTTACGAAAAAATAATAGTCTCAACACACTTCCGAAATTTACGCTCTTTATCCAAAATATCAAGACTACCGTTCCCACAGATCTGTTCTAAATGGTTATCTAACTAACTGCAACTATATAACTAATGTAACTAGCTAAAAATTAAACAGCTGTGCGATAGCTTTTTTTTTTTTTTTGACGCTCGTTTGGAATTTTTTACATTTGATAGAAACCATCTCTGTTACCTTCCGTGTTACAAACAAATGTTTGTCGTACATCCGGCCTGTCACGATCCTTGTCTGCGTAGCGAGGTTAGTATATAGGGAAGAATCAATATGGTGTTCGACTTTATTGTTACGCTCTCGCGCGCTCAAGTTGTGCCTTGCGGCTGAGGGCTGCAGGTTTTCTTGGAAACATGCAGAGAATACACCTTCAGAAACACGAGAACGAAACTCGAAAGGCGAGGGAGCACCGAAGAGACATTTGCAAGTATACTAAAAATAGGAACAAGACGTGTACAGAGATTGTTTCGCTCACTTTCCGTTCATACATTCTCCTTCATGTTGAAATAAGCAAATGAATCGTGTTCTTATAATATAACGTATGTTGGCTTCTTTGTTCCCCAAAGAGCTGAAAGTGGAGACTCGTTGCTAGTTGTATTTTTGTCGTTGCGCGATTCCGATGTTCTCGTTGAGGCATACCTTGGGGTGTCCTTCGGTCGTGAAGCGATGTAAGCTGTTGTCCACTGGCTAGATTTTAACTAAATAAGTTAAAAAAATATTCAATCTGCAGTACCAAAACTTTTATAACCTCTGTTTAATAGTTTCTGTCAGTCTTCCACGTTTCAGCATGTCAAAGTAAACTAGAGAAATCAGCCTGCAAGAATCAAGTTACAACCTTTGGTATAAAAAATTGACGAAGATTACCAAAATTAAATCTCCTCAAATAATATAATTAATCAGCATCCTAGAGGAGCCCAAGACTCGCAAAATAATATGTTGTTGTCACCTTCATTGGCACTCGTCTGAATATCGGCTGAGGAATCTCGCCGCGTGTTGGCGTCATTTCTAGGTTATCTATTTCTCGATTATGGGCGGGGCAAATGCGTGAGCTCAGTAAAAACTGTGCTTTAAAACAAAATTTGAAACACGAAAATATGCACTAGGCAAACATTTTACGCAAACATGAAAATTACCAACAAAAAAAAGTGCGCGAAGTACAGCGCGGTTGAATTTATTTTTCCTCGATTCACGTCTGTTGCATTCCCGGCTATCTCTTCGTTATCGAAGCGGCAGCTTCAGTGGCTCTTATGCTCGTAGGTAAATTCCCGAGTGCAAGGCAAATATTGGGTTTTTACTTTCTCGGGCAACAGAGAGAACATCTTTCACTCGTGGCTGTGATCTGTGACGTAAAAAGAAAAAAAAGTTTAACAGGCGTTTTTTTTACATTTCTTTTTTCTTAACAGACTAAACGCAAGTAAGACGGGAGAAATAAACATGCGTTTCCATCAAACGTTTACGATTGCATCTTCCAATAGATGACGCTTATTGCCTTTGCTTTCCAAGGCATGCACTTCGCAGGAAAGCCCTTAACGTGCAGATGAATCTATTGATCAAATCCACTGTAACCGGCTGACTGATTTGCATCACCTCGGAGACATAAAACCAGCTGTATAACTTTTTTATGTTTTCTCCCAGGCGTGCGTGGCTCTTTCCGAAGTGTTTCTTGACTGATACTCCGTTTCCCCTTACGATGAACCGCCGGCGGACGCTAGGAGTCATCCCAGCCAATCCAGTTTTTTGAAGACACATCCCGTGACTACACGCCGTGCCGCACTCTGCTCGCCTCCAGAATCGGCCACACTGACTCTCATGGGACATTGGACTGGCTCCGATGGCTCGTCCGCTGCGCTTCATCCTTAGGTAGAAACGGAGCACAGACAACCGCACCAGAGTTGCTTCGACAGACGCGCGCCAGACAGCTTGTCTGACATCAGTCTAGGCGCGTGTTCGGGGACGACGGAACACTCCGCGTAAAGTGGCTCGACAGGTCGATGGGGGGTCACCCTGCTCGAAGGCCGGTAGGAACTAGGTCACCGAGTTGTCGACGAACCCTCCCGGCTTTTCTGAGGTTGCGCAAGTGCCCGTGGAAAGCTGGGATGTAGTGAAGAGTCTAACCCCACCTAGCCTACCTACAGTCAGTAGCTCAAAAAGCTATACGCCCAAAGAACTGTGAGCTTTGTTGATCCGCCGTTCATGTCGCCACGGCTCTGCCATTTCGTTCAGCAAAGCTTCACGTTTTTCTTTTTTCTTTTTTTTTGTTGGTGACAGTAGAAGCAAAACACTGGTTCACGATTAGACATTTAACCAGTGCGGTACCAGTGCGGTACGTATGGGGCCTCTATAGTGCATCACGGAGTAGGCGTTGATTATTGGACAAGGTTTGATGTTTGACGAGATGTTTACTTGGAAGATGATCATTGAAAAAAAAAAAAAAAAACTGATTTTTTATTATGCAGGGAGTATGAAGAAGTTTTTAAAAAAGCTGGTGCTTCATTTCTTGCTTTAACAAGATAGAGGGAACCGAGGCTATACCAAAGTTTGCATTTTTATTCAGACGAGTAGAAATGTTCGGGAAGGAGGCGCAGGGGTTACTACAGGTAAAGGAATGCCTATTGTGACAGCGTACATAAGCTTTTCCACTGTGAAGGTTATGAAAGACGCAGGATCTAAACAACAAATATAACTCACCCGCACCTGCAGTTGAACATTTGATTGCAGGGGATAGACCGATCTCACAGGCAGCTTCATGACGCCACCGCTGCCCTCATGCATCGTGGGAGCTGTAGTTTTTCTGCCCGCTCGACCACCTCGCCTGAAGGTCTGCCCGAGCAGAGCACGAAGCGGCACGAGCTGTCTCGTGAACTGGCGTCCGCCTCCCATTAACTACAGTTATGGCGGCGTCACGCAGGCGTGAAACGCTGGGTGAGATCGGTCTAGTGAACGTGAAGTAAAGATCACTGGGGCATTGAAACGCACACGTACGGACATGCAGACTCTTCTACACGCATGCACACGTGTGCGCACAGACTTACATACACAAGCGCATACACGCATACTCACATGCACACACTCATAAAAATATTTTTTTTTTTTTTTAGTTCGTCTCCTTTCTTTGTTTGGACCTCCTGTCATGAGCTGCGAAAGTGACACATTCTTATATGCTAAACGAATGCCTTTGTTTTTTTATTCAATATTCAACAAGGTTTCCGAATGTCGCCCCTCAAAATTTCTCTGGAGCAAGGCATTCGCCATTGAAACTAAACGGAACGTGTCCTGTCGTTATTTACTTGTTCGATTAGCATTTTGTAATTTTGGTGTTAAACATTTTTAATCTTCAAATTCACTAGCTGTCTCATCCCCTAGCGAATAAAGCCGCTGAAAATTAGCGTTCTCAGAAATCCTCCGCAAGCGTCTTGGGACGTCACTGATTGCCGAAAGCCTTTCCGCGTGCCCTTTTTCCTCCTCACCTGCGCACTTGCAATGCGTCTTGCAGATGGCAGTATGACGTAGTGTGACGTAGTTCTGCTGCCGGCTTCCTCTTTGTCGACACGCGCCGACGCCTTTGATCTAACGCCTCCATCGCGCGACGGCGCACACCGGCGCGGTAATCCAACCTCCATTGTAAACGTACAGCGTGGACAGATTCCATCTCGATGGAGCTCCGCGGTGGGTGACATTCGAGGTGGACTGGAGCCGTCGGAAGACGCGGTCTCGCCACGGAACAAAGGGTAGAGGAAATGACGTCAAACTGGAGGCCACGTTTACGAATCGGAGCCTTCCCCGGTCGACCGTATGATATCAGGCACCGGAAGGGGCCGCGCTCAACGTGCAACATAGATAAAACCGTAATAAAAAAAAATAACTATGGCGCTTTGGCTATTCGGAAGGTAATTACGTTAGCACTGCAAGTCCATAGATTCTTAGGTCTTCCCTGTAGTGCACGATTGGTTCAGCGATGATAGCAGACGTCCAGAAACACGACGGACATTCACGACGGCGAGCTTTTGACGATGCATGATTGGTCCCATGAGTTCGGGGCGTCGGTCGCGTCCGGACTTGACGTGAAACGACACGTCGTTGGATTGGCTTCGATGGCTCGTAGCATCCTCTGTGGTCCTTCGTAAGACAAAACAGATTATGGAATTGTTTCAACCTCTCCAGTTTCTCTCCTGCTACTTCAACGCCGGGCCTCTCTTGCCCCCTCTTTTCCACCATCCCTCCCCTCTCCTCTGCTTCCCTCCTTGCCCGTTTCGATCTAGATGAGCATCGTACCGGTGTGCGGTCGTGTATCACTGCTGCGTGATGCACGTTAAAGACCCCAGACTGGCATTGCGTACTGCATTGGTTAAATTTATCATCTACTGCTGAGCCACCGGATGACCACTGAGACTAACTTTAGGTTGTCTAAACATGCAACACAAAATTATTACTCTCACAATACGCCAGTTGCCAGCAGAGTTCCAAGAACTATCATACACCCTTAGTAGCTTTAGTGTTCAATCGGTGTAGAGTAATCATCCTTGTGTTACATCCAAATTTATCTATGAAGCTCGTCGATTCAAAATCACTGCATTTAGTTAGGAACGTTAAGAGCTTCCAATTCACTCACATACTTTACGAGACTTTTTTATTGTTTATTTTTAGTAGGCATTTTAATTTAAATAGAAACCGCAACAAGTTAACCGGCAGGCTTCGTCCAACGTCGTCACGGACAAGGGAAGAGGGCATGAAAAGCTGGCGTTTCTCTAAATACGAAAGGCATAACTCGCGAGCTCGACGAAAGCAGCTGTTCAAGCCGTTAGTTGGCTGCGACAGGTACTTGGTCGCTTTTTGATTTCTTAGGCGATTTTTTTTCCAAGCTTGAGGTTTGTTATAGGGTGGTCCGATCTCGCAACCAATACTGATATTAGCGGTTACGAAGGAACAGTGCCGTGGACGTGACTGCGCTTTAATAGTCAATGGAGGTATCGCAGAAAATGTTGGGGAGCGTATCATAGAGCAATCTTAGCTTTCATTTAATGTATTGCCATGCGTAACATATTGACAATAACTTTCGGATTTTAATACACGTGAGTGGTGGCGTATGGCGTGAGATCATGGGGGTTGGGCTGGTCAAGTGCCGTTTGACTAAATGGTAGTCATGTCCGCAAAATTCTCATCAGCACTTGACAACTTTCGTCCAACGCAATCTTCGCATAACTTTCCGTTCGTTTAGAGATAGTGACCGCGAATACTTTGGTGGCTGTCGACAGCGGGGTTTTCTGCCGCGTGGATCGGAAGACAGACAACAGAATGCTGAACGAGCAAGGGGACAGCAACTTTTCTTCGAGCCATGTTTAGCACGGGGAGAAGATAAAGAAAAGTGTCTCGAAAGAAGCTCGATTTCGGAGCGTGAAGCATTCTGTTGACTTTCGTTGCGTCACTCGCTTAGAAGTTCGTTGACTGGACAAGAACCAGCAGTAATTAGGATGTTTCCTGTAATAACAGTGTAAGGAGATCAAACTTCCACTTCAGAAATGACTATAGTTCTTCTGATTTCGAGGAGCTCTTTCTAATTTGAGAAAAAAAATCGCCAAAAGAGAAATGCAAAATGATGAAAAGTCGCAAATTCGTCATGAACCAACTGTCCTCACAGAATCGCAGAGTCACTCGTTGCAAAGTGCAATAACAAAACGTTGCACATCTCCGGTGCTTCTAATCAGAAAGCTGCAGAAACTATAAATAGGACGCGCAGCACAATCGACGTGGTCGATCTACGACAAGTGAAACGCAACCAGAAGCGAAAGTTACATACCACGATGCTTGGGTGCGTAATCGTTCTTCTAATACGAGGTAAGACGCCTAGCAAAAGCAACTTCATGCATAAATCACAACGCGGGAAAATCGTCAACGTGGCGCCATTTAGATGTACGAGTAGACGATACGTTCGACGCAAAACAGGCTAACTTTGCAGCTGCTACTCAGACAGTGAAGCAGCGTTTACGATATGCTTTTGTGTGTGTGTTTGTGTTTTTGTAATTATGAATTAGAAAAAAAAAACATGAAGACACTTTTTAGTATTTAAAATGTTTAAGGGTAGTTTTACTTCTACCTCCATTCTTAGACGCGTTGTGGGTTTCCGGATATGCACGGGGTGAAATCAAAGCGGCGTTTAGGATTTTGCGCAGTTTTCCCCCGTGGCGACATGTAAAATGGCGTCTTTCACACTCCCGCATTTCCCCGCGGCACGCAAGAGCAGGCTGTGTGTAGATTTGTACGCGGCCTATTCTTGTGCTGTGTATCATACTCGGCACAATCTTATTTTCAAACTCTCCAGAACTTTCTTAACGAGCGCCGGACCAGGCGTGTAGAAATAAAGTTTTTTCTCTCTCTTTCTCTCTCTCGCGAGTATTTTAGGTGTTCTATATAAGTGTTGCTGTGTATTACCATCTCGAGTAAAACTTTTAATATACAATGCATTATTTAATTTTTGTATATCATACTGTCGTCTAGTTTGGGGAACTACAACCGGTACTAACCTTAATAAATTGCTTTTGCTGCAGAAGAAAGCTATTCGCATCGTCACTAATGAGTCGTCTTGCGCACATACTGAACCTCTTTTCTGTAAACATAGAGCAATGAAAATCAAAGCATATTTTAAATATAAGCTAGCAATAACGTAGGTGGTGTCGCTTAAATTTCCTAATAATCCATCCAGCAGTATTGATTAAAAACAACAACAACAACAACAACAAGGTGTCTGCATTGAAAATTTAAATAAGAAGACAATGCGCAAAATATTATTTTTCTAATAACATATTTATCGGTGTGGTGTGTATATGTCTTTTTTTTCGGTTTCAAATAATGTAATTATATCCTGCCGACCGATTTGCCTCTGGGGGGCGAGGGCTTCGTCAAGCTGCACTTCTGCAGCTTTTTCTCCTGCCTTCATCGCCCATTTTTTCGTTATGGGAGTAAATAATATGGATGAATGGAGCACCTTTACGTTGCCACATCGGACTAGAGCCAACGGCACATAGACCGGTGTCTGGTATTGCGGAAAAAGAAAATTTTCCACTATATTCTTGCGCTGCGCGAAGTAGTTCGTACAATATTTGGTTGTCGAAGGAAGAAACAATGCTCTTAGCGTTTGAAACGAGTCTGTCTTGATAAAATGAAGTAAACTCAATCCGAGATGCGCCTACATATATCCGAATTAAACACAGGAAAGGGAAAATTGGTAACGCTCCGCAAAGAACCGAACTTTTTTTTTTTCTCTTTGTCTTTAACCGCGAAAAACGGCAGTGTAATTCCGGCTCAGCGAAACGGCACCTAAATTCCGGTTGAGCGAAATGAGCAATATGTTCCCATTGGCAGCGACGCGTCATAGTTCCAAGGAACGCCATTCCGCAGCAAATCCCTTTTCCTGGCGCTGCGGCCCGCACGCCGGTAAAAGGGAGAGGGTGGCGCGCGCTCGGCAGCAACTCTCCCGTGATGCGTTTGGGAGGTGGGGAGTGCTTCGGCCGATTTTGCTCCTCTCGGCGCCGAGGAACATGGCGGCGCCTGAGGCATCTATATCGCCGGCGGCCGCAACCTCGGCAGTAGCGAAGCGTGGCCTTCCACGCCAGTACACCGCAGACGAAGTAAGGGAGCGGAAGAACGACATTCATGCCTTCGCCATTCACAACTCATACAAATACTTAAATGTCCTCTTTTTTTTTTTACTACGGCGTTTGAGGCGAATATGAGTATATAATAATCAAAGCATGCGAACATCCTCCTCTTTCTCCATGGAACGTAATCGCAGTCTGATGACGCCAACTCAGCAATTGGACCCGAGCACGATGCCGAACGTCCTTCGACGCGTTGATTGGACACGAGCCCCAGCCGAACGCTGACGCAGCACTCGTGTCCAATCGGTGCCTTTTTTCGATCTCACTGTGATGACGTCAACATTCTAATGCGCAGGCTTTGGTTATTCTTAAGGCCGGCTCAGACACTTGCGCTTGAGTGCGTTTGACTGCGTTGCGTCGAGTACCGAAGGCGAGTCACCGGCACATCTGTGCTTCGTATAAAGCGTGGAATCCGATTCAAGGAATTATCTTGGCACGCGAGATAAGCAGCAGGGATGTCCTGGTTTCTCGCTACCGCAACGCAGTCAAACGCAACTGTCTGAACCAGGCTTGAGGAGGCGCTCGTTAGGCTGCCGCAACTCTGCAGATGACAGGTCTGGTGCGTATGTGCGTTTCTGCAGTGTTTGTGCACGCGTCAGAGCTCACCAGTAGAATCTTGCACGTAAACAAGAAAGATAATGCAAAGAGCGCTCCTTAAACCACTTTGCGGAACCAGCGAGACATTCGAGTTAGGCTAGACATCCGCTGCAACGCTGTCTGGGCACTTCAGACAGCACGATTTGCAAAGTGGTTACAGTTTAACCTTAGCGTCTCAAGAGAGCAGCCTTCTTGCAAGCCGCGCCCTGTCGGCAAAGAACGCGTACTCGCCGCGCCTCCAGAGAGAGAGAAAAGAGCAATCCTCCGTGACCACACCGGCAGATCGCCGTCATCCGTCAAGCTGGAGATGGAATCCAATCACGAGTGTGCGGGCATTGCCGGGCATTGCGCGCTGTGGGAGACCGGCGCTCAGCAATGCACGCCCCTGAAAACCAGCCTTTCGCTAACCTTTGCACTTGAACGATCAATAAAGAAGTAAAAAAAAAAAAGAAAAAAGAAAAACTTAGGGGGTGGTGATGGACTTTGTAATGAGCGTGTAACCTAAGAGTAATTCGTAGGGAAGGGCGATGACCAGTATTTTGCGAGTGTACGAATCTCCGCTTCTTTTTTTTTTTTTTTGTTTGTTTGTTTCTGATGGCATCACTAAGTCGAGGAGCACATTTGCAAGTACAAAATACTGCTTTCGTTCAACTCATCGCACGTTATGTAATGAGCCTATATACATGGTGTTCTCGATCACTATTCAGTCGTAACATATATCCTCCTCCACACTAACAAAGCCTGGCAGTTCGACGACGGAGCCATAGAGTGCCTGGTCGCAAATCTGGAGCGCGAGGATCTGGTAGCATAGAGCATCAAAGAGCCATTTCTCGGGGAACCTGGACGTCCGCGCACGGCCTTTTCAGCGGCGAGGACCCGAAACACACTTTCGGGTCCTCTCCTCGCGTCTCGCCGCAGCGTCTCGCGGCAGTGGCGAGACGCAGCGTTTCGGCGTCTTGCCACAGCGGGGCGCCAGTCACGTAGCTCTCGTCTCATCCGTTTTCTGCCGCTCCACCTTTTCCATTTCGGCGGCCGCTTCTCGAGGCCATCTGCTAGGCTTTGTTAGTATATAGGAGGCTATGGTCGTAAATAAAATCGGTATAAGTAAGCCGATGAACGGAGTGCGATTCAGCTTATCACGACTACGTCTTCAAGTGGTGCTCTCATAATATTCAAATTTTGCGACTGTAGATTTTTGGAGAAATGGAAACAAAAGAAAAATGTCTTATTCCTACGCACAAACAGAAAAAAGAAAGAAAAGAAAAACGCTTGAATAACGTTGTTACTCAAAGATGGCACCACCCGCGCTCGGATCTGCAGCACCAGCTTTAGGATGTTTATCTCGAAGAAGTTAAGCTTCTGTTCTATGTGGTGCCATCTTTGATATATAGCGTCGACCAGACGGTTTGACGCTATTAAGAAGATTTTCTCCCCGTGCAGAGGAATAACTCAGTAGTAGTAGTATAAAACGGTTATTTGACCCGCTTTAAGGGGGAGGGGGAGAGGAATGAGTCAATGGCATCGCGGCCTGGACTCGCGGTATGGGGGAAGGGAATTATATATGTACTTCTATGCCAGCTTCGTGGATATAATCCAGAAGCGTGCGTAGAGTTTGATATTGCTTATCTGGAGGGCCTGGGGGAAAGACCCAGTCCTCCATGGATGTCACCCCGTCCTCTATGTGCTTCTTCCTTGTTGCCTCAAGGCCTTTGCAGCCCCATAACAGGTGAACTAGGTCGACCGCATGTTGGGGGTCCTTGCAGTAGCAGCATGTCGGTGGTGTGCGCGCCTTTTCCCACGCTGCTCTTCTGTTCGGCGTGCAGGCGGTATTGGTTCTAATGCGAGTTAAGAGCACCCTCGTTCTCCGCCCAAAGCCTCGCGGCAGTGGGTCGGAGATGGGTGGAAGGTGCTCCTTCAGCGCAGTACGGGACGAAAGTTTTATCTGCTGCTTAGCTTCGTCGGGGTCATAGTCGTCTTCGTCTTCGTCATCTTCGGGTGAGGAAGATGCGTAGCCGTGATCATGGAGGTGGCAGGGCGGCTTCTGCGTCTCGCGGAGTGTAACTATTAGCGCGCGAGCTGCAGAGTGGGCCTGCTCATTGCCAGCTATGCCTGCGTGGGCGGGCGCCCAGGACAGCTGGACTTTTGTACCTTGCAGAGAAAGTTGGAGGGCCATCTTTTTTATGGATTTTGCTCTCTTGCAGGGGCTGTTCCTATTTCTGCACTCGGTGAGCGAGGCTACCGAGTCCGTAAAAACGTGGAGCTCTTTTGGTCTAATGGTTGTGTCGTTGAGGACTGTTTCAATCGCATATTGAATCGCTCCGAGTTCGCCACCCTTGACGGAGGTGCTGTTTGGTAATTGTTTGGAAGATATAATTCCTTTTCCTGGTATTGCCACTGCGACCGTAGCCAGTTGGTCTGGGAGTGTCGCGAAAGCCGCGTCTGTGTAGACGGCTAGCTTCTCCGCCGAGCTTTCCCAGGTCTGTATTCGTTTGTTGTGGCTACTGGCTTGCGATTTCTGACGGTCTGGATGTCTCAAGCTCGCGTTCTTCGGGATGGGCTTGCCTTCTACGAGGTCGATGTAGTCTAACCAAGGAGGGTCGTTTTCTGGGAAGTCGGGAAGCGGGAGTTTAAGTGCTTTAATCAGACTGAGAATGGTTCTGCCGGGTCGTGAGTGTTGCAGTCGTTCACGGTGGGCGGCAGATCGTACCAGTACAGTTTCTTGTAAGTTGTTGAGCTGGGCATGTTCCATTAGTGTCCCTATTGGTGTGAATCGAGGTAAGCCGGTAATTACCCGTGCAGCTTGCCTGTTGATGGTTTCCAGTTTTTTCCACTGGCTTTTTGAGATGTTGTAATACGAAGCGCAGTAGCAGACTTTTGATACGATGAGTGCCTTCACCATCTGACGTGCAATTCCTTCGTTCGCTCCACCTCTGGAGCTGCATATCCTTCTGATGACATGGATGATTGCCTTGCATTGCTGGCTGACCTTGGTCATCCAGGTTCTGCACGAGCCGTCTTCATCGATGTACATTCCGAGTATTCTGATCGAGGTAGATGGTTGGATTCTGTTGCCTGCTAGCGTTAAGTACATCTGACTGGCGATGCCAGCTTTTCTTTGTTTACGGGATGCGACGACCACATAGGTCGTTTTCTCCGGGGATGCAGTGAGGCCGACCCTATTGAGATGGGTTTGCACTTCGTCCAATCCGGCTTGAAGAGTCTGTTGTTGGGTTCGGGTATCGCCTGTCACTGTCCATAGGGAGATATCGTCTGCATATATGGTGAACTTGAGGCTTGGGATCCTCGATAGGCGGTGTGGGAGATCGGCCATTGCCATGTTAAACAGTAAAGGCGAGAGTACAGAGCCTTGTGGTACGCCGACCCTGTTGGGTCGTGGGTTGCTCATGTGGTCCCCTATTCTTATCGAATATGTCCGATCCTTAAGAAAAGCTTTAATAAAGTTAAGCGCCCTGCCCTGTATCCCTAAGCGTTCCGCCTCCTGAATGACAGCCCAGTGGGGGACGGAGTCGAAAGCCTTTCTAACATCAATGGCGACGATTGAGCGGATGGTTTTGCCCCTTGGCGCCCTTTTCTTGGTGATGTCGTGTGACATCAAGAGGAGGCTTTCCTGTGTGCTTAAACAGGGTCGGAATCCTGTCTGGGCTGGATGAAAAGCGCCGGATCTCTCTAGTGTCCAGTTAAGTCGATCTAGAACCATTCGCTCCATGAGCTTGCATACGCATGAAGTGAGTGATATCGGTCTGAAGTTGATAAGCGTGTCCTTGTCCTTGCCAGGTTTGGGGATTGGGACGACGGTCGAATGCTTCCATATTGGTGGCAACTGTCCTTGTTCCCATACCGCGTTAATTTTTTCGATAAGCTGGTGTTTAGCGTCTTGTGGGAGGTTGCGCAGCATGGAAATGGTAATTTTGTCCGGGCCCGGAGCACTGTGTGCCTTCCCGTTGTGGAGTGCCGTTTCCAATTCACCCAGGGTAAAGGGTTGGTCCATTGGATCCGCTGAGTTAACCAGCACTGGAGTATACGGGTTCGGAATTGAGTTTGTTGTCGTAGCAATGGGCTGCGGGAAGAATTGGTCTCCGGCCGCATCTGCGAGGTCTTCTACCGAAGTGTCAGTTTTTAGCGCCAGGGTTAGAGGGGCCTTCTGTTCTCTCTTTTGTCCCAGCATGGATCTGCTGGTTGCCCACAGTTTCTTTACTGAAGTTTTCTCCGACAAGGACGCACTGTAATCCAGCCATCGTTTCCTGTCCAAATATATCGCGTGTTTGCGTGCCGCGATGGTGTGTCTGGTGACCTCTCTGAGTGCCGCTGGTGTCTTTGGGCCCCTCCTATATCGCTGCAGCGCTCGGAGTCTCCTAGCCCAGAGATTCAAGAGGTGAATATCCGGGGTAGGTGCATCGGCAGGTATGTTGGATCTGGTTGTAGCCGCTTTCAATGCATCGAGCATTGCTGTCGCAAAGGATTCCTCTTGGTTGTTTTCCAGGTGTCTTCTATAAAGGTCCCAATTGACTGTATGAGCAAAACGCCGGTTCTTTTCGGACTTCTTGGAGTTCACCTCGATCTTTATTGGGAGGTGGTCACTCCCCCACGTGTCGATGTTTACATTCCAGGAGAGGTTTTCAGTCTTTCCGTATATCCATGTAAGATCTGGACTGGTATGCTGTTGTCTGCTTGTCAAGCCGAGTCTCGTTGTTGAGCCCGGCGTGTTTAGTAGTGTGTACTTGAACCGTGTCATGTCCTCCAGGAGTTTCTGGCCGTTCATGGTGTCTACTTTGTAGCCCCAGCTGGTATGTGGCAGGTTGAAGTCTCCTCCTATAATCTTTCGTTCTTTTGGGTAAAGGATGTGTAGTTGTTCTATCCACCCGTTGTCTCTTGGTGATTTGCTGCTAGCCCCTGGCCTGTAGTAGACAGATGCGATGATTACGGGTGTTCCTTGATGCGTTGCACGGACTGCGACGACTTCTTGTCTGTCTGTGCACCATCGCATCAAGTCAATTTGATGTTGTGGCCAGTCCGATCGCAAATACACCATGGCTTGCCCCTTGGGCACGTCTTGGTTGGGCTTGCGGCCTGATGGGATCGACGGGCTGGAGTATGAAGTGTAACTTGTTAGGTTGATGGTGGTTGTCTTTACTTCTTGTAATAGAATTGCATCTGGACGTTTTGATGGTCTGTTCAAGTGTCTTGCGTTGAGTTCTGCGGCCCGTAGCCCCAGTCCTCTGCAGTTCCATTGAACAATGCTAATCCCTATTTTTATCGACCAAGTTTGAAAGCGATAACAGTGAGCTGTTGGCTCAGCGCTGAGAGTTGTTTTTCCAGCCTTGTAAACCGGACTTCGTAGCTGTCTCTCTCAAAGGTGGGGGTACCCCGGACTAAATCAGCGTAAGTCCTTTCGTGCATCCGTGGGTGTTGGATCGGATTAAATGGAGGTGGCGGCGGCGGCGGTGGTGGTGGTGGTGCCCCCTTCTTCCTCCTGGACTCTTGATTGGGTTTCGCGTGCTTCCTTGCCCTTTCCCTCAGTAGCTTCCCGATCTCTGTCTTCTTCGGGCAGGCATTGCTTGTCGCCAAGTGTCCATTTTTTTTGCAGATCTGGCAGTACGGGGTCGGATTTGGGCACGGGTTGGTGTTACCTTGGTCATCTTGCGTTTCCTCGTGGTGTTTGCCGCACAAAGAGCAGACCGACTCTTTGTGGCAGATGTCTTGCTTGTGACCCGCGCCGTGGCAGTTTGTGCATGTCACCGCCTTGGCTCTATATGGGTACACTGGGGTGATGCAAAGCGCGTATCTAACGAACCTTGGTAATCGATTACCCTCGAACGTTATCATCGCAGTGCGTCCTTTCCTTCCCAGAAGTCGGGCTGTGACGATGTCGTGAGTGTCACATCGGAGCCTGTCCCGGAGAGAGGTGTTGTCCTCACCCTCGTCTACTTCATATATGACCCCTCGAATTTGGTTATCTTGCAGTGTTTTGTAAGCTTGTACGGGAATCTCTTCTTCGTTAGCAACTGGAATTCCAGTGATCTCCAGTAACGCCTTGGCGGTAGGCTCAGATGAAGTTTGTGCGGAGATAGTATTGCTCTCCTTCTGTAGCTTTACTGATATCTCCTGTGATTGTGTGCCTAGCGTTTTTGTGAAGGCTTCCTCCAGGGTTCTTCTCGGTATGGTGGTAAGGTCTGTCTTCGTTCGTGGTCGAAGTATGACAGTGAAGAGCTGGCGTGGGGCCTGTGCCTTGCCTTCGCTTTCAGTGGTCTTCTTGCGAGTGTATCGTGCCCGCTTGATGGTCTTTTTGGATTGGACCAAAGACCATGCTGGGCCGTCGTCCTCTTCTGTGATTGAGTTTTGCGTTGCGGCGGTGCTGACGAGAGTGTCCGCTGTCGCCGCCTGTGTTGAGAGTGACGTCCCAGGCGCCATGGCCGCATGCCGCTTGCGGCTCTCGCTGTCGTCTTGTCGGCCATTTTTCTCCTGTGTACTCGCCGACGAGGTGGCCGACTCTTTTTCATTAGATTTAGAAATCGGTGTATTCTTGAACCGTGGCTCTATGGTAGTCTGCTTGTTTCCTGACGCTTCTGGCCGAGAAAGATCGTCTAGAGCTTGCAGGAACATTTCCGTGATTTCCTCTTTTGAGGCCTTCCCTAGCAGAGCGACTAGGAGCGATTTGATTTCGTTCGCGGTACTTTGAGTTACCGGAGCTGGATGTGGTTGTCTCGGTGGTGGTTCCGAGTTGATGGCCGGCAGGGCGGGCCAGTTGATCGTTGTTTCCGGTTTCGGAGGATTCAGAGTTGGCGTCGTAAATCGGAACACCGCATTGGGGTTGGCGGTCACAGCTGCGGTGTCCATCGTCTCCATCGCAGCGGTTAGGCCTAGCAATGCACCGGCTCAGATCGCTTTAGTGCTGGCTCTTTGGGTGCAGAAATTCGGCATGTTGGCCCCCGGTATGATATACCCTGGTCACATACCTGCCGAAATCTACACTTCGAAGCAATGGTCGGTATACTTCTGTCTTAAAACGGAGTCAAGAAATTCGAAAATTTCCAGAGCAGTCGAAAGAGCAGGGCGTCTCAGTCGGGCTTCTTTTTCCTCTTCCGGAATAACTCAGGAATTTGGAGTATAGGCTACACGCGCCGCCTAAAGGCACCTTTGTGAAAACCATATTTGCAGCACATTCATTCACTTAATTATACGTCTTTCTTTCTTACGACCGAATAGCGCTCGAGACGAACATATATGGTTGCAACATTGCGGATATTAAGTGAACGACTGCCAGGTGGCCGTCGAGATAGGTGTTCCATTGCGACATACCTCTAGTCTAATTTTCTATAAACAATTGCAATCATGGCACCCCGACTGGTGCTCCATGGATGCAAGCACGTGCGACGTGCGCGTGGAAGTGGCTTTGGCAAGCTTGGAATTGCACGGGCTTGCCGGCACGAGCGAAGGCATGGCGGCGGCCAGTCGCCCCGCTTACAATCGTCTATATGCTAAGCCGACGTGTTAACTCCGAGAAAACAACACCAATGTCGGTCAAAGTTATTTTCTAATTGAATGCTAAGATTATGCTCCCATCAACGCTTCCTCCAACGAGTAACCATATATACATTTTCTCAAAAACAAACAAAAAAAGTTGCGTGGGGTAAGGGGAGAGAGGCTACTCAGGCAACGCTGGTCACAGATAGGACACGACGATGGCGTCAACGTTCGGCTCAAACTTGACCTGAAGCCAAGCGCTGAGGCACCACACGGTTCCAATGTATGTCCGGCGTTGGCCTTCGCTTGTAACGCAAAAATGTCAGCACTACGGCCTTGTCTTCTAGGTGGTGTTAACCCAGGCGTGAAGATCCGAGGGAGAGGATGATATGAGAGGCAGCGGAGACGTCAGAGGGCCGAGCACCGATTAAAAGAATTAGTGAAAAGATGAAAAAAAAAAAAAAAAAGCCGTTGTCTCCATTCATTGTCTGCCTCCAATCAGAGCGAACAAGACCGTCGTCTGCTATTCACGCAGTGCCTCGCGTTCGGTCGCCAGACTTCGGCGTTCGAGCGCGTTCGAGCGCGTTCGAGCGGCGAAGTAGGGACGAAGGCAAGAAACCTTTGCGTCTACTCACTCTCCTTCCAATCAGAGCTGGGTGTTCTGACGGCCCCGCGTGCTCTCGTCTCCTCCCCTCCCCCAATTTGTCTCCTTGCAACGCATTTTTGCCCAGCGTATCACAATCTTAATTTGCTGGAAATACCGGACCGTTTCGACATCACTGCCGTCTGCGATTAGTCGCCCGTGTTTCAGATTGTACAGATGGTATGATCGGGCTAGACAGCGGCATTTCTTACGTCCCTTGCTCCCACGTAAAAGCAATAGGATATTTTTCTACCGCGTAGGGGGCGCGATCTTACCAGCCCTCCCAACTGCCTGAACCACCCGGAACAACAGTTCCGACCATTGTGATTGAAACTCTGTGCCACTGTACTAATAAGAAACAATTGCTACGCGCTGATCATAATGCTTTTGGCTGACGATAAATAACATCTTGTTTTTGGAAATTTGTTTTTTCGAAGAAAAGACGAAAATGACGGGTTCAGGCAGGCGACCTCAAGATTCTAATTAAATTGGGAACTCCTCCGATTTGTCCCCAGAGCGTAACACGGTGAGATTGGGGTGCCTTCGAGAAGGAGTTAAAGTGCTATGGGAGGGGTGACATCTCGGCGACCCCAGCGAGCTGCGGTAGAAGGGAAGAACAACGCCCCCCCCCCCCCCCCCCTCCTCTCCCGCTACGTGGAGGCCGTAAGAGAGCGAACTTTTTGACTCTAGCCCGACCGTGACAAAAAGAACACTGCAAAGTTAGCACACCCACATAGTCTTGTTAAAAATCCAAGTCTGGAAACCTGAGCGCGCTGGTGAAATAATTACGCCTGAACGAAAGAATAACACCAATGGACAAAAGAAATAACACAGTTTTTGAAAGCGATGTGCCTTATTTGTCTTTTCGTCTTTTTCTGCTGTTCGTATGTAAAAAAAGAAAGCATGTTAGCCGTAATATTTCACTTAAAGCGACCATGAAATGATCTTACAACTTCTTCCTCCTGAGCTTTAATCCTCAACTCAACAGCGATATTAGAAATCACGTGCTCGTGACGTGCTTAGGCACCGGAGGCAATGACTCCAAGCTTCCACCGTGCTTTTTAAGCACACGATGAAACTTGAGATTTCCAAGTGATAATGCCGTCACAGCACACGTTGGCCACGAACGCGTATTCAAATATTCGTCGACGGATTGATTGTTGACGCGCGCAAAAGTCCGAGTTACTCAGTGCTGGTGTCCAATGCGTGAGCTGAGTTTGGCTGACGTGCTTTGGGTAACGCGAATGCATCACAGTGAAAGGGCGGGAAACTTTCAAAGGAAAGGAGGTAGGAAATAGTCGGCTATATTTTCAAATTTTCGTACCGAAAAGCAGGCTTTTGGCTCTCTATGCTCGTGTAGTAGTTTTATGTTGGCGCACTAATAAACGATACGCGATTAGTAAAATTCCAGTTTATCCCAGCCGAAAATTCATTTCATGGTCGCTTTAAATTGCTTACCATTCAAAGCGGGTAACTAGAACGTCACCGTTTAATGAAAGAGTCCCACTGCGAAAACCTCCACACAGGAAGTTTGATACGGTATTGAAGTGAACGTGTTGGTATAGTGTAAAAACTCGATAAATAATTAAACGTAGGACAGCACACGGACAGCGCAAAAGCCATGCTGTTCGCGTTTCGTTCGATGCTTAGTTTATTTTCACAGGGTGACACAAGGAGGCGCCAGGCTCTTTAAATCGACCGGAAAATTCGGGTTCTTAACCTATCGCGCTACGACTTTGTGCAGCGTTGCCCACAGATGGTGCATTTTTTTTTGTAAAATTTTCGAAGAGCGAATTTAACCGAGGAAAAAGTAAGGAAAGAAAAAGGCTTAGCTCCTATAGAAACGCAGCGACGCCACCGGTCTGCAAACAACACGGCGCCGTTTCGCACGGGAGACAAGAGATGGCGCAACAAACGCCGCCAACGTACGAGCATACGGCGCCGAGAGCAGGCCTTTTTAGCAGACGATCTTTTCGACTCAAAAGCGGCGCGCGTTCCGCAGGCGGCGACAGTCGCAGAAACAAAAAAGACAGGCGCGGTAAAGCAAGGAACTGCAGTTCCTTTTCTGCAAAAGGGCTGGCTCTCGGCGTCGTCTGCTCGTTCGTTGGCGGCAGTTGGCGTCGCGACCGCTTGCGCCATCTGTTGTCTCCCGTGCGAAACGGTGCCGTGTTGTTTGCAGACCGGTGGCGTCGCTGCGTTTCCATAGGAGCTAAGCCTTTTTCTTTCTTCACTTTTTCCTCAGGTAAGTGCGCTCTTTGCAAATTTTACAAAGAAAAAAAAATGCAACATCTGTGGGCAACGCTGCACAAAGTCGTAGCGCGGTAGGTTAAGAAACCGAATTTTCCGGTCGATTTAAAGAGCCTGACGTCTCCTTGTTTCACCCTGTAAAGTCTTTTAAGAACATGACTTCTGCCTTAAGAGAGTGTCCTTCCTCCCCCCCCCCCCCCCCCCCCCCCCCCTCAAAACTCGTTTACCGTCGGTCAACGTCATGGTGAAGGCGGAGGCACTTTGAAGGCAATTCGTCTTTTTTATTATTCTTTGATTCCAAAGACTCCTTTGTCCCAGTACCAAGAGTCACGTGGAAACCACCCTCGGCAACTTATATATATATATATAAATAAAAAAAGACGAGACCTGCGATTTGAAGGACCAGAGGGCTCAGAGAATTGCACCGGCGTATATGTAAAAGGAATGGGTCATTAAGGGCGTCGCTTAACCTTGTCTAACTTGCTTGTGCCTCTATACTCCGTGCAACCCTAAGCAGACGGTGAGATGGAAGCTACGTGCTCGTCGGACCAGTCATACGCCCACCTTTCCCCACATGGTTCCGCTCCCGCCCATACCTGCGCGCCGAGAGCGAGGTCAGGCGACGAAACGGAAGCGGTTGATTGGTCCGTCAAGAGCGTAGCTCCCGCCGCACCCTCAGCTTTGGGCTAAACAGAGTGTATACGGGAAGATGGATCAGGGCGACTGACTTCTCCGAACGGGGCGTGTCCTGGGAGGCAATGGCTTACTTGACGAATTAGTCTGGCGGGCTTAAGGGGTTTGAGATTTTAACTGCGACGCAAAAGCGTAAAAAAAAAAAAAGAGAAGCTGTGCATGTGTATATGTAACTTGAATATGCAACGCAATCACGCAAAAACCGATTAATATCTCTAGAGATGTTTTAATGTATCGTTATTTTGCATCATCCAGTTACCCACGCTTTATTATAGTTACAGCTTAACTCTGGGAAAACTGATTGACAAAAACGCCGTAGGTGTATTTGATCTTGTCTATACTGCTTTGCCTCGCATTGCCTCTGTCTCAGCCGTATATTAAATGACGTTTATTGCTGCTTGGAAGCAACTTTATTAAATGGGTACAGCGAGGAAAACCTTAGCGTAAAGTGCCGAATTTGATTTCCCAAGGACTGCTCATTTTGAATTCAGGGACATATTATTTATCACATTTTTCTTCACGGGGTATTTAACCTACTGTTTTTGTTGGTGGTTACTAATAATTTTTATCTGATCACTATAAAAAAAAATCCCAAAATGTTATCCTCGAGCAGGATAAAATATATCGGCTTGCCACGATTCATTCATACACCGAGAGCATCGAAGCTGCTCTAGTTAGGCACTATGGCATCCGTCACCTGAAATTGTTTGTAATCGTAAATACACAGCCAACCTAAATATCTTACTATTATATCTTTGTTTTTGTGTGTGGAAGTAAAGTTATTTATTTTACTCTAGATGTAAAATATACCGGAAGGTACAACTTCACACTGCATCATCTTTTCTCAAATCATTAGTCTCTAATATGATACCACTTTGTACGCTTATGTAAAATGCTGTATATAGTCTCTCCTCCCTTTTACTGTGTGACCGATCGCTCTTTTTATCAATGACCTCATCTGAATAAATGTACATAAAAGATTTGTGCAAGTTTCATGAAACTGGAACTCAGAGTCACTTCTTGTATAGGACACTGCTAAGTGTAGGCTTTGAAAAAGGACCCTACATTGGGGAGTTGTTTCTTCTTTCACAGTGCAATGATGCAACATGTTTTAATAGAAATGAATGCCGAAATAGAGTATAACAGGGTACCCAAATTTTAAAAAAATCGAAGGTGGTGTTTTTTTTTTATTCGCATTGGAATTTTTCTTTGATTTTTTTTCCCATGTTTGCCTAAATATATTGTAACTATTGTGTCACTCAGATACCTTATATATTTTTAAATATTAGCTATATATTAGTAAAATAATGTCTGCAAGTTATGTAATAATGATTAAATTATTTCATGAGATACAGATTTCCAAAGTTTGCCATTTGTCGTTCGAGCAGGCATGTTTGGCAATTTTTAGAAAACTAAATAAAATTTTAATAAATATTATTACTTTATATTACAAGCAAGTTGTACCCATAGTTTGTTTGTAAAAAGTTTGAAAATTCTCCTAATTTTATTGTTTTAATTATTCACTTTCAAACTTGCCCGCTCCATCAGTGCGCGTTATTGCAACTGTCCACCTCTCCCTGCCTTACGATTTTTCTTGTCTCCAAATTTTTTTTTTCTGGTCAAAACTAAGTGTGGATTCGTTTATACCAGACACTAGACAATGTCATATAAAAACATCAGTTGATTTAAAAATGTCGACCAGCCACCCTTTGGTCGATCTTATCTGAAATCACCCACCTACACCGATATCTCTAAAAAATCGCCGTATTTGTGGAAAAAAAGTGCGCGATTGAACACGGCCGACGAGACAATGCCACGTCGCGAATCTCGTTCCCTTTCCTCCTCGCTACGTCCCGCCGAGCTGGTGGACCGAAGCGAGGAGGAGAGAAGCGAGGCCGCTTCCCCTCATTCTTAAATTTTCCAGCAGGACAATAACGTCAAAGATTCGCTTTATCGCGCCCTTCTTTTCCAAAAAGAACTGGCATCTGTTTGAGATATCGATATATGAGTGATGCTTTGGAGTTCGTAGTGTGCAGGTCAACGCTTTTGCGGCCTTATTTCGCGGAATCCAAATTTCGGCTCAGTATCCCTTTCTAGTCGCTAGGGACGCGACGGTTAAATCTTTTTCCCCACGTATAATATTGCCCCTGAGCTCTTTTAAAGCACACCGATAAAGTTGAATATATTTTTAAACCCATCCTCTTGTGTGTCCACGCAGGGTCTGACGCGGCACCTGGTGTTCGCCATCGCGGCGGCGGCCCTGGGTTCGGCCTTTCAGCACGGCTACAACACGGGCGTGGTGAACGCGCCCCAATTGCTCGTTGAAGAGTTCATCAACGACACGTACAACCACCGGTTCGAGGAGAGCGCGGGCGAAGGCACCGTCAGGTTCATCTTCAGCATCTTCGTGGCCATCTTCTGCGTGGGCGGCATGATCGGCGGTCTGCTCACGGCCTTCGTGGCCGAGCGCTTCGGCCGCAAGGGGGGTCTCCTCCTCAATAACATCAACGTGCTGCTCGCAGCCGTCTTGATGGGCAGTTCCAAGGTGACTAGCAGCCGTCCGACACGCCAAGGCAGACTCTATTATTTTCTTTTTGAAGTCTTTAAACAAAAGCTTTCTCAACGCGCTTTGTTTTTGACATTTCCAAAATTTGTGGTACCAACAATTATCGATTTCGAAAGTTTACTAGGTACATCTTGAAACCAGGGTTTCAATTTAAATGAACTGCGTCTTGGGTTCTGTGTATTTTTTTCCTATTTATTATCATGACGACAATATTTATTGTAATTATGAGGAATGACCGACAGAAATGTGAGCTTGAGTGTGTTGTCTCATACTGCACTGCTCTCGAGTGCTCGATCTACTGTTATAAAAAGGGGTGTATCTCGAAACAACCCATTCTTATTTGAACCCTTCTCGTTTGAACCCATTCGCAAAATGTCCTTCTCGTTTTAACCTTTCGCGTTTCGACCCTTTCTCATTTATACCCGTCTCATTTGAACCCATTCTCATTTGAACCCTTCTCGTCTGAACCTATTCGCAAAATGCCCTTGGCGTTTTAACCTTTCGCGTTTCGACCCTTTCTCATTTGAACCCGTTGTCATTTGAACACCGTGGTGAGGTATAGAAAGAAGGAAAAACAGTTGAGGATGAAGGCTGAAGATGAAGCGAAGCGGCACCATCTCTTGCATAGCACATGAAACAATTTTCCTTATGCCTGCGTGCCACCCCGAGTCTGTTGACGTAGCTGCGTGGTCACATGGTGACGTGGTTTCAAAAGTGCTAGCGCAGATTCGGTACTTCATTTCTCTTCTATCGCTGTATGTCGTTAAGATGTCGTCGTTTGGAGCGGATGGATCATTGTGCTGGTCGTGTGTTATTGCTTGTAATGGCCAATTCGGATGGTCATTTTCTCTGAAAAAAAGTTTTCCCATATCCTCGGCAAGGGCGTTCGCGTGGTCAAAGGCTGGCGGGTGCAAGCTTTTCGGGTTGCGCTTCTCAGGCGTGTACCGGCAATTTACCAGCAGAAGTTTTCCCGAGCTCCAAGAGTTCGCGGGCAGCTTGTCTGCCAGACTGTATCCGGTATCGTCACATCCGAATCGGGATAGGGAACCAAACGAAACAATGCTCGCTGAGGCGACAAATAGCGGGTTCGAGTGGCAAACGAAGCCATCGAGACAGGCACCCTTTTGTGCTCTGAGACAAGATAGCAAAAACAACGAAGAGAAAGATAATTTATGTTTCAAGGAAAGTCAACATTTTTGGAAGAATTTATCCAGCCTGAGCAAGGTATGTTTGCTCTGTGACACGGGCTGCATCATACATCACTTTATTTTACAACTCTGTAATAACAAGCTATTACACCGCTGAAAAAAAAAGTATGCATAGTGATGCAGTTTGAAACTTGAACACGCATTACAATTTCAAGGAGGGTGGGTGCAATGAGAAGACTGAGGATTCCAAAAAAAGTACTGAGAGAGTTTTAGTAGATCCTTTCGATAGCCCCGATAAAGATACTATGCATGCGCAAGGGAGGCGGTGGCGGAGTATCGGGTATCGTTATCGGAGTCATGGGAACGATCTACAATAACTCTCTACTTACAGTAAACAGACATGGAAAGCGACGCTGGCAAGCCTCCGTGGCAACAGTTAATCGAAAATCCAAACGAAGTTTATTGAAATTTGACGCGCGTGCGGCCAGCACCACACTGATTTATACATCTGCCCTTCCATTGATTTTATATTTTAATATTCTGTCAGCTGTACAAACTGTGGCAATGCCAATATTTTGAAAAGTTTTGTGAAACCGCTTCTGTTTACACACATCTCAAAGAGTCGTAATTTATGTTGTTGGCGTATGCAGCGTGCTCATGGTACCATAGAATGATCGAAGAAGAAGTTAACAGAGTTCACTCGCCACCCAGTCAAATAAAAACGCCAGTTGATTGTGCTTCGCATTCGGGTTGAGACGTGATGCGCCGCTGGCGCGTTTTTGGTCGCCGGTGCCACAGGCAAGGGCTCGAAGGCAATTAATTACCCGAATTCGCCATAAATACCACAGAAAGATTGCGAGATCATGATGTTGGATTAATTTGGGTTCGAAATGAGAGAGGTTAAAATGATAAAAGTCTTTCTGACAATGGTCAACACCGGAAAGTATGTTTTGAGAAAATTTGAAATGAGAAAGGTTAAAATAAGAAAAGTCGTTTTGAGAAGGGTCAAAACCCGAAAGTTTGTTTTGAGAACGGTTTAAATGAGAAAGGGAGAAACGCGAAAGTTGTTTTGCGCTGGGTTGAAATGAGAAGGTAAAAACGAGAAGGTAGAAATGCGAATGGGTTCAAATGAGAACCACCCATAAAAAGTGAATTACTCTATACAATGCATTTTCTTAATCTCGGCGTTTTGACGGTTCTCTTGAAGCCTGCGTAGCAAGTAAATAGTAAACAAACAACAATAACAGTATCGAACACACGCAAGGCAGAGGCACGAGTTCTGAAAACTCGAAGCTGGTTTTACCATTGTAGCTACCCCACTACGATGCGGGGCTTCAAGGGAAACTAGAACGGGACCTCGAAGGCACGCAGCAGCTGTGACCGGCGTTCGCCAAAAGACCATTGCGGCCTTAGAGAAAATGTTACAAAACGAAATCATAACGAAACGACAAGGTAGTACTTTTTGGATCAAGGTTTTCATAACCAGGTTCGGGCAAACTTAGCCCACATTAAGGCGTTGTCCGCGATCTCTCCTCTATTCTTAGCATTTCCTCGGTATCGTAGTCGTTCCGTCGTAACGCTCCGTGCGACAACCTTCGCAGGCTGCCCGATCGTACGAGATGCTCATCCTGGGCCGCTTCTTCGTGGGCCTCAACTCTGGCCTGAACGCCGGCCTGGCGCCCATGTACCTGACGGAGATCTCGCCGCTGCACCTTCGGGGCGCCGTGGGCACCATCTACCAGCTGGTGGTGACCGTGTCCATCCTGGCCAGCCAGATCCTGGGCATGCCCTCGGTGCTGGGCACGACGGACCGCTGGCCCTACTTGTTCGCCATGACCATCGTTCCGAGCGTCTTCATGTTGGCCACCCTGCCGCTTTGCCCGGAATCGCCTAAGTACGTGCTAATCAACCAGGGCAGGGACGTGGCCGCCCAGCAGGCCCTCACCTGGCTCCGCGGGACCATCGAGGTACACGACGAGATGGACGAGATGCGGGCCGAGTACGAGGCCATCAAACTCGTGCCTAGGGTGAGTGAACCTCCTCTTAGGGGTCCCAAGCCCCTGAAATATTTCACTGAGGCGGCTTGGTTGAAACAAAAAAATAAACGCGAAGCACAGTTGAGACAGCTTGAAATTTGTTGTACGGGTCAGTCTGTCTGGTTTCAGATGACGTCGTATAGGGTCCGATATCGGTCAGTGCGAGAGCGAGAGTCAGATCGAATATGCCTCGCGGAAATAGCGATTGTAGCGTTCGTAGACCGTTCATCTGCTAACGCGAGCGAAGAACGCGGTTCATCTTCTACGAAGCGACCTTCATAGGCAGAAATAAAACAAGAAAGCGCCATACTTCGTCTGCTAGCAGATCGGGAAAAATTCGATCGTCTGTTATGAACCGAGCGCCACGGCGAAATGAGTGGACGCAGGCTGAAATTGGTGATCGTCTGGTAATTGACGTTGAAAAGCCATTGGCAACTCGCGGTTGGTGTACAAATCTAAAGTTGTTCTGCTGCGGTACACAAGCTGATATTGATCGGTGGATGAAGTACTAAGGACAAGTACACCAGAGGCCGTGAGACCTTTTTCGCTATTTGTGTGTTGGTGAGACGTTCTCATCCAAATGTTTGGGCCGATTGTGAACTCGCGAATGGGTCAAAAATGTCTCATAATTTGATTACGCGCGAGCTGTAGCGCCACATCCAATTAGGAGCCGAGAACGCTCTCGCTCTCACCTTGACCAAACTTTGACCCCATGAAAAAGAAAATTTGACCACGAGTGGTTCCCGCCCCGAGGTCTTTCGCGTGCATCGCCCAGTTGTACAGCTCATATCCTCCGACCACACAGTTAGCTTCCATTCCACGTACTGATAATCTGAAGTCATACTGCCGTTCGTGCATTTGATAGGACTGAGCAGAACTGCTTGTGATATGAAAAAGGCACCCCCAACGATAGTTTCCAACAGTAGAATTGGAGCAGAGCAGTTTGAAGGCTGCATTACGCGTGTGCCCGTGGGATAGCCTCTACGACTGAATTGAGGCTGTCTCAAACACAGTACTTTAAGCTCGTTTTGAGCAAACTTCTCGCTTTCTGCAGTGTTATAGGACTCATTCGCTAGGCTGGTCTCACTGGGCATTATTTCCGCCGTTGGACGTTTTGGTGCAGGAATATTTCTATTTTCATTATAAAGAACAATCATTCATACATGTGTCGTTCTGTGTTTGTCTCTTGTCCGTATCCCTAGTCTCGGGTTTACAACTATGCTGGAACGATATGGTTGACTCACTTGCTTTCCGACAGGTCACGCTTTACGAGATGATGCACAACCTGACACTACGCATCCCTCTCGTCATCTCTATCATGGTGATGCTGTCGCAGCAATTGTCCGGAATCAACGCGGTAGGTCTTGTTCACCTTCTGGCATAAAAACCTTTCTGTTGTACATAAATTCAGCTACATAAAAAAGACAACACATTTCAGTGGAAGACCAGCTTAATAAACAGGCGAGCCGGTTAACGTTACGCATGTCTAGACGCGTGTCTGTGTTTCTCCCTTGTTTTTTGAAGCGTGTGTGCTTGTCTCTTGTCTCCTTAACGTCCGTCGCCAGTAACCAAATGAAAAATCATGCTCTTTATTGCGCCAAGCGCAAAGGATCGAGTTTTGAGGTCCTTTAAGTCAGAGGCAGACGACGCTACGAGCTAATCAGACCAATCATGCAGAGTCAAAAAGCGCAAGTCATTTGATATTTTCTGTTTATGATTGATTTAGCGATGATAGAACACGTACATAAATACGAAGAACACCATGATAGGGCGTTTTTGACGCTCTCTCTGATTGGCCCTGTCAGCTCGTAGTGTCGGTTGCGCCTGGACTTAATGTGAAATTAAGCACAGTCGGCGCCTGGTCTGTGTGTCTCTTCCTCTGGTTCGAATTCCTTTTGCGTTCTTTTCTCGCTTCATATGGGAATTCTGCACGGACCTACACTCTAAAAAAAAGCCGGTGAGTTTGCTTTCCCGCATAACACTCGGACAGCCAATCACAGCAACTTACGGAGGCAGCTCAGCGAATGACAATGCCGAAACATATGTTTGGACCAAAAAACGCAGTCTGAGTTGTGACATTAAGCAATGCAAGTGTGACGTTTTGCACTGCTTAATGTCACAACTCAGACTGCGTTTTTTGGTCTAAACAGGTGTTTCGGCATCGTCATTCGCTGAGCTGCCTCCGTAAGTTGCGCTGATTGGTTCTCCGAGTTTTGTGCGTGAAAGTAGACGCACAGACATTTTTTAGAGTGTAGCTTGATGCGTGCTCGTGTTGGGGCTGGTCGCACTGTGGCAAGGTCATGGGAGACAGTGTCAGCAACAAAGCGCAGGTGTTGGTTTCGCGCCATAGCGCGCGCGACCAATTGGTGTTGCGCCTCGCGGAGGCCTGGTGTGGGCAGGATGAGGATTACGCAGCCTACCCCCCCCTCCCCCAATCCTCTTTCCACTGCGTAATAAGAGGTGCTGCTCAGTAGGGTAGGAACTACGTATTAGTATACTTCAGCGCGAATTTTCTGCCTTCGCTAACGCTTCGTCACACGCTCAGCCAATGACCGGTAGGAGACAAAAGAATGCGCACTGGGGGGCTATGTTGCGCTTTTTGTACTCCCAGGAGACTAGGGAGAGGGAAGTGACGTCAACAGCGCAGCAAATGCAGATTGGATGTTGATTTTGTTTTCTTCTGTCAACATCCAATCTGCGTTTGTTCTAGTCGTTGACGTCACTTCCCTCTTCCAAGTCTCCTGGGAGTACAAAAAGCGCAACATAGCACCCCTGGAGGCTGAGGTTCTACTGAGTTCTTAACTGTCGCCGACTATAGCAGGCGCGGAGGCATTTCGAAGCACAGCTCGTTAAGAAGCCTATGAAGCGATATCGCACCTCCATTGCATCTGGCAGAATGTGTAAGCAAGGCAGTGTTGTTGTTGTTGCTGCGTCTGCAGGCCATTTTCTTCTCGACGGACATATTCCGCTCGGCGGGACTGACCCCGGACGTTGCGATGCAAGCCACCCTGGGCATGGGCGCCGTCAACGTGCTCATGACCCTCGTCTCGCTCGTCCTGGTCGAGAGGGCCGGCCGACGGACGCTCCACCTGGTCGGTCTCGGCGGCATGGCTGTCATCACGGTCATCCTCACGCTCTGTCTAGCACTCCAGGTAAGCGCCTTCCTGGTCAAGTCTCGGGAAATTCGCAGAGACGCGAATAGTACTTGTATATGCTGCTTACGCACTTATTTCTGGGCACCGCTTATGCTTTGTTTCAAGAAATAATTCGAGGTCTCGAAGGTGTGAGTAGAACCAATGGGTATGTTAAAGCATCAAATGTTTTTGCAAGGTATGATTCGTATTACCCGAATTATTCTTGCCCTATAAGAAGAAAAGGAATCTATATGGATCGTATTCGGCCGATAATATCATATGAAAATACAATAACATATATTTTTTTTTGTTTTGTTTTCAAAGAACACATTTAATGTTTAGATTTGGTGGCCTGCCATACTTTACCTGCCAGATGACACGCATATATTTTGTTTTCTTTCACCTATCATTCATTCGTTTTTGCAATCGGCAATATTTTAATTAAATAGATGTCGCGCGTCACCGGCAATATTGTGCGGTTTATTTGCACAATACGTGGTTAAGATAAGGGAGATTGTCTCGAATCACTTAGGCTTGTGCAGTCAAAATACTATTTTTTTGTGTTTGTGTGTGGATTTTTGAATGACATTATGGGACATGGGTCGTATGGCTGAATGATTTTGTCGGAGAAGGCTAGAAGTTAAATGAAACGAGACATGTTCCGCATTTAAAACGAACGAAGCAATGAAGGAACCGACTCGCAATGTGCGGGAAATTTGGCTAAACTTGCGCGCCTTCAGTCGCTTTCCCTGTGCTCAAAAGTAATGTCTGCGATGGTGACTAAGGTTCCACCTCTTTTTCCTCGTGCTCCGCAGGAGAGTGTGCCGTGGCTGTCGTACGTCAGCATCGTGGCTGTCATCGGATTTGTCGTCATGTTCGCCACTGGGCCAGGTGAGAGCTCACATTTGCGTCCTCCATAGAACAATTCCAAAATAACAATCGGGTATTAGTTGTGCCTTTCGGGAACGTGGGCCGTTCTCGAATTGACTCTGTTGCGTATGCTTGCTACGCGCGTGTTCTGATATATGGTCATTGACAGCCAAAGAAGCGTAAGGCGTGCCTAGTTGTGTTCACGCTTCGTGATTGGTTCTTCGACGTTCTGGCGAACTAATGCCATTTCCGATTGGCTGCAGAGAGATAATCAGATGTCTCGCCACTCCCCGCCCTTTTCTTAGGATGTGCGGGACTACAGGTTAGGACTACGCTGCTCACAGCTGCTGCAGGACTGTATAGTATACTTTGTCGCTCTGCAGTACCAGTTGAAGCGCACGGCCGAGTATATAGTTCAAATACATACTTTGGGGGCATCTTTGGCGATGCCGGTACGATTTTATTACATAAGCAGCTGTAGAAGCACTTCCTGTCGGAAGATCGCCTGTATTCTATCGGAATCGACCTGGGAACGATGATAGGGTGTTAATACTTTGTTTGTTACTGAAACACAATGTGCAGAAACTAAACTACCCCCCCCCCCCCCCAAAAAAAAAAAGAAAAACAATTCTAATTGAGGTTTTTAATTTTTTTTATTTTAATTTTGCACAAAAACTTTTGGCCGAGAGTGGGATGTTGAGAGTTGTTTTTGTTCTATTTTCCATGGTCACGTGCGGTATAGACGAAGTGCGCAATTTATTTTCGATGTTTTCGCCATCTAAGGCGCGTTCTCGTACTTAAAAGTAATAAAACTTGCGAAACGTAAGTTCCATTACCATAAAATAGAAAATACGCGTTGGCTTAAAGAACCTCGAGGTTCTGGGCTACTATAAACCGTTATTAATTTGTCACTGCGTGTCATGCTATTGATTTGGTGTTTGGAAAAAGTCGCTTTATTATTCCATAAAACGTTCAGACATTTCACTTTGTGAAAGATATTTGGAGGTGTCAAGAGGCTTCAGCCTTAACGTTGTTATGCTTCTCAACTTGGTATAGAGAGGTGCGCTGTATAAGCAGAAAACAGCTTGATTGGACTCGAGAGTTCTGCAGCAATGCTCAATTTTCAAGTGATCTTTTTTATATATGACAGTCTGTTTTCAGTTTTTGTTTATGAAGTGGTTATGGCGTTGTCTGTCGTCTGTGTTTTGTTGGTCTGTTTGCTGCACCTTTTCTGTGGGTATCGTGATATTCAAAATTAAAAAGAAAGAAAAAAAAAGATCTATTGTTTACGCAGTAGCCATTCCGTGTCAGATTATAGATTTTCATTTACCAAAAGGAAATGAGGACGTTGTCGGTTTTAAAATATTCTACATTTTATTTTTAATTGGTTCCGTTCGATCCACGTAAAGGACCCCTGGCTAGACGTGATACTGCGCTGTATAAATTTCTTACGTACAGCGAGGGCACCAGACGCCCTTTGGGGCTGACTCACTTCCCGCCGTCCAAACACGCGACACAATTTTCGTGGGCTTCACGATAGAGGTGGCAAACGTCGGAGACTGTCGTGTTCGTGACGACCCGGTCCTCGCCCTCTTTCGTCCAACCAGGCTCCATTCCTTGGTTCCTGGTGGGCGAGCTGTTCGGCCAGGGTGCACGGCCCTTGGCCACCAGCATCGCGGTGGGCGTCAACTGGAGCGCCAACTTCGTCGTGGGTGTGGGCTTTCTTCCGCTCACGGTGAGTATACCGTATGCCAACTGGAAGAGCTCGATGCACTTGACTGAACAATGAGAAGAACCATAAAGCCGCGACCACACTGCTTACAGACGCCCTGCAGACACTAGGGAGTTTCAGGGAACCGTTTTTGCCCATCCCATAGGGTACGATGGGCGCTCCGGGACGCATTGCGCATTCACTAGGGAGTTTTAGTAGACCGTGTTTCCCCTTCCTCTAAACCTACGCTACGACGAAACCGCCACTGCGCCTGCGCGCTTATGGCCATGGCGGTAGAGTTCCGGGTAGCGGAGGGGCTTAGCGGAGGGGGAAACACGGTCTATTAAAACTCGCTACTACCGCAGAACACTCGCATATGCGCAGTTTGTACCGGAGGGCCCACCCTACCGTACCGGGTGTGCCAAAACGGTCCCCTAAAGCTCGAAATACCGGATTATGTTTCTTTTGCTCCTTCGGAAAGCTGTTCCACATTGGGGAGTTGTAGTAGATCGTTTCTCTCCTCCGCTACGGTATCCCCGAAGAAAACGCCGCAGCTGCGCATGCGCGCCGCCAGCCTTGTCTGCATAGTTCAAGGTCTTGTGGCGGATTACGGAGCGCTATCCGGGTGCTTAGCGGGCTGCGAAAACGGTCTACTACAATTCCCTATTATCGTAATGCGCCCGCGGAACCGAACTGGGGCACTGGCAGTGCACGAGCACGATCATCGCCGGCTTGGGTTCGGGGACTCGGTGCGTCGGTACGGATTGGAGTTCGAGTCTCTGACCTCTGACTATTTAAATTAGTCACTGGAGAGCGCGTAGCAGAACTTATTCTTAAATCTGGCAACTGCACTATTCTAACGGACTAAATATTTTTTTTTTTTTTAAATTTGAATATGTCGGCTGAGAGTAATATTTAAAAAGGCTAATTAATTCGTTAAATAGGTCGTTACGTTCTTGCTTTGATGTCTACCGGATCCGCTAGCCTTATCCACAAAAAAACAAAAAAACATCTTTAGTAATTGCAGTTAAAAAAACAAAAAAGACCCTTAAACCTTTTCGTATACACAAGTGAATATAACTCGAAGACCGTCCTTCCGCACTCATGCTTAACGGAATGTACGTGTAGCATCGCCGGCATTGTCATTATCGTATTTATTCTTCGAGGCATACCGAGTACACCCTATCGTCTTAACCACATTGCGCAATGTTTCCTACTACTGCCGCTGTTGATATGAAGGTGCATCCTACCGCCGTGCATTGGCGCAAGCCTTACCGCGTGATTAAATCTACACAGCCGAGGTGAGAAGTCGTCCTGTACGGTCTCATATTGCACTGTTACGCGAGGATGCCTCGCTGCAGAAGCTGACGCACCCATAGAGGATTCAACGGGTTGTCTAAGAGTTACAATCTATGGATCACGCGCGGCCGCAGCACCATGATGATGGTGCTTCTTTCGCTTCCTCATGCTGTGCCTTTCAGATGACTCCGTGTTACTATATCTTGGTCCGCTTTGGTGTCTATTGCAGGGCGTGCTGTATCACTACACCTTCCTCATTTTTACGGCGCTGCTGCTCTTCTTCTGGGTCTTCACGTACTACTTCGTGCCGGAGACGAAAAACAAGAGCGTGGAAGAGATCTCGGCCCTGTTCCGGCAACGGGCCTACCACTGAGCTCCCAACGGCCGGCCAGTTCGGCCGTCGTCTAGCGCAATAGCCAGCCGTCGCGCCCCCCTGCGAGCGACGGTCCAATAACCGGGATCCGGTGCCGTGCAATAAGCGCGCCCCGCACCGGCCAACGCAATCTACGTCATCCCCACCGCGCCCAGGTGCATCGTCGTCTCGAATCTCAACAGCGGTCGAAGTGGCGTTGTCCCTTAGATAAGATCCTTCGCACCGTTTATTTTATTTCGTTTTGGTGCAGCTAGGAAGTGTCATGGAAGATGTGCATTCGTGGACAGACGAGAGTGGAATGCACGAACGCCGTTGTTTCTCTAGCTCGCTGATGGCGTCACTCAGTGGCTGCATGTGTACGTGGAGTTTGCATGAGTTTTTATATCTTTCTTTAACACTTGTTTCACAAGCACACATTTTACTTTATGTTTCAAAGTAGCTTCTAGTAGGAATGGCGGAGCGCCTTTATCGCGTTGAACCTATCTTTGTCCGCGAATTGTGGTTTGGGAGTTGTTCGCACGTCATCAAGGAAGAGTGTGGTAGCTAAAGGACAATGTCGGCAATCGTTGTCTGTGTGTATGGGATTCTTGTGAGAACTTGTAGAAACGCTCCCAAAGCTGTGAGAAAGGAGAAAAAAACACATATGGAACAGCCTGCTGAAACGTTACGTCCATGCTTCGTATATCGGCATGCTTTAGCTGTTTTTTTTTTCTCTTCTTTTTTAACTCGCGCATTATATTTACACTTGTTGTTTTAGGGCGCGGCGCTACTTCGCTCTTGTCATTTATCTAGGAACTTTTTTAACTGTTATTTCGGTCATTGCCGTTCTTAACGTCGTTTTCTTTCTTTTTTAGGAATTTCTCATTTTCCATTGGGGTACGGAAGCGCGAGAACAAACAGGACCACAGTCGCTGGAAGTCTGTGATCACTCTTTGATAGAGAGCGAGGAAGAATGTAGTTAATAGGCCTCGTAGCTGAGGCGTCGAGTCGAGCCTGTTGGTAGCTAGAGGCGCGTCAACGAACAAATTTATTTGTTGTCCGTAACCTTTGCCACCCTTCAGATAGCGGGCAGAGTTGATGCGCACACACTGTCCCCACTATTCGTAGGCACGACTGAGAAATATACGTGTCGTCGTGTATCAACTCCGTCGTTCGTTTTTGCTGAAATAGTCTCGGGAGAAAGAGCGCGCGTAACGGTGTGTGGATTGTTCAGTGTTGTACTGAATGATGTGAGAGCTTCGCAGGACTTGTCGTAGTGGCTTCTGCCACGTTGGTACGCGTCCCTCGCACCACTGAGATTACTCGGCTGGGCCTGCGGCCTACTACTTACGTTGCATGTCGAGATATTTTCGTTTGCTTTGATGCTCTCAGCGAAACCGAACTTGTTGGGTGGGCAAGGTTACTACCTCGCATTTCCTTCCGAAATACGAAGTGTGAGCTGCAGGAATTGTGGACAAATTTCTAATGTCTTGTTTCGGCGGATTGCGACAGCAAGACGGTGGTACTGGCGTCGGATGGACTCGTAATCCCTCAGAGAGTGAATCTGGAGGTGACTAAGGAAAGGAACAATTGTGTTTTGTGGATGGTGCTCATTTTGAATGTAGTCGACTTTAGCAGAATGGAAACAGGCGTGCATAATAATGTTGGTGCAAGATTGCATGACCTAGGTTACGCGAAATGTCTCATCAGACAAGTTTGGTTTTCTCCAGCATAGTGATGAGCGCAGTGTCAAACAGGGGGTGCTATGTTTACCCTAGGAAACCGGGAAATGTCAGTGAAAGGGAGGCCACTGTTTTTTTGCGAATAGTGATTTGAACATCGACACTCCGCATCCCGAGTGGAGGAAAGCAAAACCGGCGCCCCTCTGACCTTTCCAACCTGGTGGCGCAAACGTAGCACCTCAAAGAAAACGGATGGACCGGCGCGCTATATGGTCGCGCAAAAGACAAAAGTAAAAAAAAAAAAAAAAAAGAGTCGAAAGTTGTACAAATTGTTCCCATGCTATTTATTCGCGTGAATGCTGTGTCGCGGGTAGACAGGAATACTCCTTCGTGGCGTTCACAGGGAGACTGTAGTCCCCAACCTTGTGATGATCCCCCTTTGTAAACCTTGTCCTTTTTTTTTCGTTTTGAAGACGCCCATTGTACATTAGAAACGTAATAAGAAAATCTTGTACATTGTTGTTCCAGTGTGTCGGCATAGCCGTGTGATTCCCGTACCCTGTCGCCTGCATCGCAGTGTTAAAGGAAAACGCACTGCGGTTCTCCACTTGCATAAAGCTTGTTGTGTGTGTGTATGTGTGTGAAAGCCACGATGTAGGTGAGGTGGTTTGTGACTCCGACGCTCCAACGCAACTTAAGCATAAAACAGAAGGGACAAAGAGTGAAGGACAATGTTTAGCTGCTTTCTGTTAAAGTTACCATAATTTATGGCAAGTTTGAGATTAACTTCCTCCGAAGGTGTCTTTCAGAGCAATGCGTCACGTGCCATTCATTACCTTTTGCTATAATTCGTGGAAAGATTTGTAATTCTCCGGCATGTTTTTACCCAATCTTCGGCGCATGTCATGTGCCTGTGCAGCCAAAGTGCTCTTGAGCCTTAAAATTGAGGAACTGAAGCATGTGACGTACTATCAAAACACAAGGTCCGTAGTGCAATATCTAGAAATACGTAAAAAGAAAAGAAAAAAAAGTTTGATTATGTACAAAATATATAAAAGGGTGGGAGAGGTCGCGACAGCAGAATCGAAAGGTTTGTTGTCGCTGGTTTCGCGTATGGAACAGATTTCTATTGAAAGTGGCGCCATGTTAAACTTGCGGTCAGTCAAACCTCAGTTTAGAGATGTTGCTAGCAGGTGACACAATTCGCGCGCCCGAAGAAAAAAAATTTTAATATGATAATATGCAATGAAACAAAACAATACTCATAAGTTACAGCTTGGTATAAAGCATGTTGAACATTGCTTTGCTTTATATCTCTTAAAATTGCACAGACGTGCCAAAATTGGGTTCCTCTTCAACGTGTCCTGTCATTTTCAGCAAGCCAATAACGCTTGTGCAGTAAACCAATATAAAAAAAAAAAACAAGCGAGCAAGCGAAATATTAACAATTTTTTGATTGCTCGCGAGAGAAATAAAAGGCAGAAAAATTGTGGTTACTGTTCGGAACACAAAGCTGCCCAATTTCGTCCTCCTCACTTCACTCGTCCGGTGCTTATCGGGTTTTCCTCCTCTTCGCAACATTATGTTCTCTTGAATCTGTTCTCACCATATCTATCGCGTCATAAGCAGGAACATTCCTGTAAGCAGGTTGTGCAGCTAACCGTTAAAAGCGTTGTGCACCTCATTGCGTTTCCGTTTCGCATGCTTCGCTGTTGATCGACTGACTGGTGGCGTCACCCGCATAGTGCATCTTCCAGCTAGGGCTTTATAGATGTGGGGAAAAGGCAGTGAAAATAGTGGAGAAAGGAAGATCATATTTTTGGAAGATCTTCGATCAGGCGACAGGCGTTCACGGAGTATGTACATAGAAACCGGGCAGCATTTATTTTTGAGAACATGATTGATTAGGACAGCTATACGGATGCGCTAGGGAGCCGGGCATCATGTGGCTGGGGGAGTAATCCCTTCGCCGTAGCCGGTGTCCTCGCACGGGGATCATGCTGTTTACACTGTTGAAAGTAGTTGTATATACGTTGCGGTAATAAAAAGAAACGAAAACGTGCACTGTACTGCGGTTCCAGCTCTCTTTACTTGCATGCTGTGTACGCGCCACGCGGATTGGTTGTGGCAGGTATGGGATTGGTGTCCGGGGGTGATGAATGTGGCGTCGTCGATATGACATTTTCTAATTGACCGAGGAGCCAATGAGGTACCGTCGTGTCGACAATGCAAGAACCACGGTCACTTGTCCGCGGCTAACCCTTGCGTTCTTCGACCGTGAGCAGTAGTAGACAGCTATAGCATGATCGAGCGTTTGAACGAAGTTCCAACCTGATGAATAAAAGGAAAGGGAAGACCATGCTTTGTTCTGTCCTCGTTCTGTTTGTCTCCTTTCTTTTATTCCTGTGCCTTTCCTGCAGGCGTCTATCCCAACCTGACCTTTCTACCTTCATTGACGCTGTAGCTTCATATTGATTACAGAGTTCGAGCATTGCATGTACCCCAAAGAATTAGGCGATCTGACTACTTAAGCGCTTAATGGCAGAAAGTTTTCCCATAATACCTATAGCTAGGTTCAGGGGTGACACACGCGGATATGACAGCGAAGTCCTAATCTCGTATTTGAACTACGGCAGCTACGGTAACCGTGCAAATGCTCACCGACTAGAAGCACACCAGACAAAAGCTCACGCGTTTTTTCACAGACTCGGACCAAAAGCTTCCCTATTTTTTTTTTTTTTTTTTTTTTTGCTACCCGGGCGAAACACGGGTTGGGATGAAGTGCGGACGCGATGGATATTGAACCATTTTCAGAGGTCTGGTACGCCATCCCATGCAGAGGTGTCGACACATAAGCCATAACAGGCAAAGGAGCAACGATTTGGGACTAAAATTTAGGTCTCCGAAACTGAGTAGGGCTGATAAGATCAAGCTTGCTTGACTCAAGGTAGCACCTTTGTGCCAAGGCCAAAAAACTTCGTGAACCGAAGTTTTTGAACCCGAAGAGGGATCGATGAAGCGAAGTCACCCCTCGGTGACCTCGCTTTTTCATTGTGCTTATGTCACGCTAGACGCGCACATAAAGGTTAGGCACAATGTCTCTTCATTACTAATGCATGTGTTTTCTTGGATTTCAGGGTAACATTTGAAGTGAATGCCTAAGAAAATTAAATTGCTTCGGTCATTGTGCGTCGTAAATGTATTTGAAATCAAGGATTATCTCAGGGTGATTTGAAAGGGAAATTGAAGCAAAACCGTAATATACGCACCAATGAGTTGCGAATTTTTACAAATATTTTGAAGGAACGGAATTGGGCCTTTTGGATAAGTACAATTCAGATAACCAATTTAGAAAGCTGTGCGGGATTTTGGATAGGCTGACGTTTATTCCGCCACAGCTTGTGCCCGAAGGACTAACCTACGTCAGTGAAAAGTCTACGGGTTACATCGGTATGTCAACGGCTCCTTCCGTTATACTTCTGCTCCTCCTGCGGCGGCACCCAGAGCGAATTCTTCCCTTTGCCTGACTGTGCGCCGACGACGTTCGGAGTTTCCCCTGAAGCGGTGGAACATGTACGACGCCACTCTTCAAGATAAAGACCAGACGAAAAACACCTGCGACGGATGGAATATTAAGTTCCAGAAGCTTGTTGGCCACGCCCATCCAAGTGTCTGGAAGCTGATTGAATTCCCACAGCAAAATCATGCGCTCGTTGCCACGGCATTGACACAAGCCAGGAGAAGTGAGGCCCCAGTGAAGCGGGTGCGAAAAACCACTCTGGCACCTGCAGAATCGTCTGAAAAATATTTGCGAGGGGTTCCAGATACACCGAGATCTATTAAAACTGCTGGAGCTATACTAAGGGACTGTATTCGTTCCTAACCAATCGATATATAAACTTGTTTCTTCTCTAGTCAGCAAATCATGCGCCTGTCAGATTTAGTTTATCGTTGCATTTTAGTGCCACAGGCATGCAGCTAAATTGTCCACACTCGCGTTAATACCAACATGAAAGTTTCTCTTGGTGAGCTTTTGTCCGGGTCTGTGAAAAAATGGGTTGCTTTTGTCCGGTGAGCTTTTGTCCGGTAAGCTTTCGCACGGGATTCGGGAGCTACAAATTTTGCGCTATTTCCAATGAACGATAAGAAATTCGCAGGGTCAGAGGTATAGTCTTTCAGGGAGAAACAGCCCTGCCCGAGAACGATCGATCTTCCTTTCGCTTCAGTGGGCTGCGGTGAATAACGTAGGGCGAGAGCCCGAAGTAAATAGGTCAGTTGATCTTCAATGGCAAAAGCGCGAACAGGCGAATGAGGTAGGCGCTAAAGAAGGTCGGGAGGCGTTTTCAAAGAACATGGTCATTCTATTGAAAAATGCAATGAAAGGTTAGACTATTCTGGTTTCCTCGCCGATGCGCAGCTCTCATGGGCATCGCAGAAGTCGTCCTGTTAATAAAATATTGCGCTTGACGATGGCACTAGCGTCTCTCAGAAAGAGAAAGGGCTGTTTGATTCACGGTAGTGGGTATAAGCGTCCAGAATGTTTTGATTTTGTTTTGGGTAGATAACAGCGATGCTGACTGCGACCTTGATAAAAGGCATCCACCAAGACGTGCAGTTCTCTGATGGAGCTGTGAATATCGCTGTGTGTCTGCCGTCTTCAGATGATGGAACTAGCGCACCTCTGACGATTGAAGAGTAGACTTAGATGCGGCCGGTTGGAACTCGTGCCCAATCAGTGAGAACACGCCTCCTAGCCGAACGCTGACGCCGTAGTAATGCCAAGTCTCTAGACTACCCCGGCCTTCTTTAGTGACGGATTAAAGCTCTAAGGCTTTCTTATCTACCGTGTGCTGAGCAACTCCGTAACCACAGCTGTCGCCGCCGCCGCCGCTTCGGAATTGTAGGCGGTACGTTCTACGGCGCGTATGCAAAATACCCCGCCAAATGACGTGCGGGATTTATTGTGTTCGCAATTTGGATCCATACTATTCCCTCTCATTGTGGTCGGTTTTTTTAACGTAGATGTTTCCAAAGACGGGTATTTGTTACCTTGTTTTGTCGCCGATAGCATTAAAGCCACCCTCGTCACTGACGTCCGTTAACCCACTACCACGCACGGTATGTGCATCGATTTCGTATCTGCAAGGAACGTCAGCATTCGAGACTTAGCGTACATTGCGGTTTACTACACGGTTCACAAGGCCGTCCTCGCAGTTGCCGAACTATACTATACCACAAAACAAGAACCAGCACTTTTCTCAAAAGAAAACGTGAAGAACAACCCCATTCTGTAAGAGCATTTCAATAACAAAACATGTCTCGATGTCATTTTCGACAAAAGCACATTTCGTCAAAGCAAATTTCGTAAAATCATTCCTCAAAAAAAAAAAAAAAAAAGAAAACCCAAAAAACACATTTTCTAATGTTCATCTTCTACAACTATTCTACTAAAAATAAAGCTCGCAAAGCGAATGTCCTAAAATACATCGACTAAAAGCAAATCTACTAAAGCCTATCTTTCAAGAACGCTACAGCTGCCGCTCTGTCAATCGCAGCACACTTTTTGGGGTCGTTTGCAATTCTTAAAAGGGAAGACGTAGTGGTGCGCGTGCCCTGGTCGAACGTGATGGAATTAGACTCTCGCCGCGGAATGCTACCTCTACGAGGCTCAAGCTTCCGAGAAATCCCAGGTTTAGCATTAAATCAACCGACATGACATGTGACGTGATGGTTTTATTGACGTTCGGAATCACCATAACAGCCGTTTGCCCAGTGCACATGACATTGCACGAACGTCGCAGAGTGCTATTGTGTTGAGTAGTGTTTCGACGGCTTGGCAATCTTTCGCGTGACTAGCTGTGCTATAATGTTTAATCGGTTTTCGAAAGGATGTGATGCACTCGGGGCGTATGTTGTTTTTAAAATAAATGACACCGTGAGGCTAAGGCAAGTTGCCAGTATGCCGTCTTAGTATTCACAGGGGTGGATACCACGGGGAGCCCTTCTTCGATGGGTTACCAACGACTTTGGATTGGTTTCCGTGCGGGCGTCTCACCGCTTGTGGACGAGTTTTATTGACGAAGATGCCAGAGAGCCACCGGAAGAAATATTCTGTCCATCGTCTAAAGGCTGATTCACACACTTGCGTTTGACTGAGACCGACTGTGCGCCAACCAGTTTCTAAGCAGCTTGTGATTACGACCGGCCGCGATGCTGTGCAGCCGGTCGCGAGCAGTAGCGAGCAATCACTAGAGAGTTTTAGTAGACCGTTTTCGCTTTCCCGCTCCGCTCTATGGAAAGCGGAGTCGCCATCGCGCATGCGCGACCCGCTCTGGGATTTGAGCGTGGAGCGTCAGCTCCGCTATCGTCGCCATTTTAAGAAGTACGTTCCACTCTCAGTAAAGGTTCACTAGATGGTGCTTTTCTGGAAAGGTGGGTGCTCGCTATTTGAAATCATGCTTGGGAGCGCGCTTGACCGTTAAGACCCGTTCACACTCTTGCGACCGACTTCGACCGAGAGAGACCAGACCGGTTTTTAAGCCTTTTGCGACTACTTAGGACCGGATGCGATGCAGCGGAGCTGGTCCTAAGAAGTCGCAAGAGGCTTGAAAACCGGTCTGGTCTCTCTCGGTCTAACTCGGTCGCAAGAGTGTGAACGGGCCTTTATGAACCTCGCTGCACTAAGAAGCTGCGTAGACTTTGTGTCAAAAGGCGTCCCCCAGAAAACGTTTCACGGTGGTCAAGAACCTCTGGCTGCTTCGAGAAATCGCTGGCCGCAATCCTTTCACGGCCCCTGAACGGTGGGAACAGGTGCTGCCTTGTCTAAGCCAGCGGGCTCGATTTTTCTATGCGAGATGACGACGACGACGTTGAGAGGATGAGACACCGGGCGACGGCGGTGTCTCAATCTGAGCCCTGCGCCTCGGTTCCTCGGAGGCGGCAGCTTCTACTTCGGCTGGAGTACCTCCTTGGAGCATGATTCTTTGACCCCAGTGGACCCCAGTGAGCAATAGCGCCATTATGTTCCTGGTACTCCTTCATGCACTGATCGAACCAGAGTGTCGAACCGAAAATTTTATCGGTTCGGTTCCGGTTCGGGTTTACGGCTTTCGGTTCGGTTCCGGTTCAGTTCCGGGGAGCAAAAAATAACGGTTCAAACCGGTTCGAACCGGTTCGAACCGGTTTGAACCGCTAAATTGATAATATATTTTCCGCGTTGTTCTGACACTATACACTATTTACGCCGTGAAACAATCAACTATATAGTTTCTCCTCTCATCTGTGCAATTAACTTTTTTTTCAAATACCAAAAGTATGAAATTCATTTTTTTAAATTTCTTAACATACATAACGGCGTGTTCATACGACATAACATACACATTACCAGCAACATATATTTACCTGAATCCAAATGTTTCAGTATAACAGTAAGGAGCTGAGCTTGTTGGTACATACCTGTAAATTGATCAAGTTGGAATTTAGAACTATACTGTCTTTTCCTGTCCTTTCTTTGTGTTAAATTCTAAAATTCAAGCTGATTTATTCACACAGTATAAAATGTTGACGCCAAGTGTGGCATGGTCACCAAAAATACCCGTGATTGGTACAACTTTGTGTCGCAGTATTAAAAGTTAAATCGTGATTGTGTCCTCGAACTAAGGAATTAATTACTGCACAAAATTATGAAATGGGCGCTTCGTGGCCACATATATCGTGAAATATTGTTTACTAAATATGTTTCACAATATATATATATTTATATGATGACGACACAACTAAGCAAAAAGCAATGAAATTTTCAAAATGTCACGAAAGTTCTAGGATAATCCCTTTCAGTCTATTTTTTAAAGAAATGCCGAGCGTCAATCAAAATGCTTGTTGTTTTAACCAAACATTGCTTACACTCAGCACCGCGATGCATGCGACTAATCATGCAGCAAGGGGCAATCAAAACTGTTCAGTCTAACCTATATGCACATTCACACTCAGATCGAATCTGGCCCAAAATAGGGCTTGCCCACGTTAGTTAACATTTTTTTATACGGGATAAGCTGGCATAGCCTGGCTATTGAGGTTTGCTCTTGACAAGAGGCCGGTCAATTTAATTTGCAAATGAGCATCACCCTTGCTAATTGATTATTTTAACGCAATAGCACTGAGGAGCTCATGTCGCAGAAAAGCCGATTTCGGTGGCGTGATTGGAAAATCCTGAATGATCGATAAGGTAATGACGTCAGAGCTACACGCCCTCGCTCAAGAATTTCAAACAACTCACAATGCTCACGTGAAACGTGACATCACGCATGGAATGAGAGTGATTAAAACATGACATGTAACGTGAATTGCAGGTCGCCGTATGTCTCTAATAATTTCTCTTTGCCTTAAAGAAAAAAAAAAAAAAAGAATTTTAGGAGGGATTCGAACCCACGACCCTTCGGTTGCGAGTCAGACGCTCCTGACTAGGCAACCGAGGCACGCTTGCGCGGAGAGTAAGGAGGCAATTTTAAAGCCGAAGCTTAAGCGTCCCCCAAGATACCTTCTTTATTAAGTAAAACGAAGTAGTATTTAAAATTCTTCTCGGCATGGCAGCTACTTAATTGGACATTTTCTGACAGTTTGCGTGAGTAATCGTCATGGTTCAGCTGCGCGCCCCTGTTTACTTTGTTTTTGTCCAGCCCAGAGACACATTGAAGCAATGTTTACCACCTAGAAGAGGCAATAACAGGCTTCTATATGTTTAAGAAGTTATATATGTGAGGAACAAATTGTTGTTTAAATTAGCTTCAAAATCAGAAATGTATGTAAAGCTGTCCCAAATAACCTTCAACGTGCCTGTCGAGGATACAAACGCCGGAAAAGATTGGCAGAACACCGTTCAATTAATTTTGGGGGGCATAGCTTTTGGGTGGCCGGCCATTTATTTATGTTGTCAAATATTCAGTGCAATGTAATATATATTTATAATGATCAATAAATACTACCTTAAAAGTTCACATAACCGCTTGAGACCGACACGGAAGGAAGATACTCGAAACTACGCGAGCTGTTGAGTCTGCGTAAAAGTGTTTTTCTGTTTGCTGATTGGCAGTGTGAAACATCGGGTTGCAGGGTACGCCAAAAAGGAATCTGTGTTCACATGACCGATCTGAAAGCAAATACTCGAAATGTTAAAAAAATAGATAATTAATGTTATTTTCCTAAATAATCTCTTACGGAACGCCTTACTGCAAAAAGAGATGCGTAAAGGTGCACGCAATGAAATTAATAATTTTACATGAATAGCGCGATGGACCAATGAAATTCTTAAAATCTTAATATAAATCTCATTTCATCAGCTTGCATGAGCTCGAAACTTCGCAAAATACTACCTCGCGAGGCTAATGTTACATTCGGTTTTACCTGCACTTGTTTTGGGCCCTCGCTTTACAACACTGTGCTTCAATAATCATGCGCTCTAACATTTTTCTGGGCTGCCATCTATCATCGCGAGACCGCAAGAAATACTGGAAAACTTTACAAGTAGGACATCTATTGCTAGTGTTGCGAACATCACATTTCACCAGAAAGCTGAACTGTTTAACATGGCATGCACGTGACGTCATCATACTGTATGCTAGTAGTCATTGTGGCTTCTTGCTAAGAAAATCAAATTCGATGGTGCAAAATGCACGCTGCAGGAGGTTCAACCTCAGTGAAAACCAAGTATTTGAAAGGCACGTATTATTATTCATAGTGCATCTTCGCGAAGAACTGCGCGGCCGTCTGGCACGACAAAAACGTGCATTTTGGCAAGAGTGTTTTTGCAAACAAAGTAGTTTCCGGGCCCACGCTTTTTGGTCTCCGCCAAAGATGAGGGAAAGAGGAACCTCTTTACAACAGAGTATGTTTTTAAAACTACCCCCCCCCCCCCCACACACACACACACTCACGCACACACACGCGCTTATTTTTACAGCGGAGCTATTAAGGGTCAGTTTCCCATCATGTCAGTCAGCAAACAAATAATGACACAAAACTCTGGACAGCTACCGCCATCTATAATTGACGGCGGCAACGAGACAACCGGCTTCCCGGTTGTCTGGTTGCCGCCGTCGCGCATTAATGGCGACAACCTCTCCAGTCTTTGCACTCTGGCTTGCCGACTTGCGGCCGGCTATTACTTCATTCCCACCATAGTACAGCTTCGCTGGTGTTCCTTCTTCACCAAGGTGGAAAGGCTGAAAGTATTCCTAAGGAATTGACTCCTCCGTTTGTGTGTGCTAAATCCACAATTTTATCTGTCACTTGTTAACAGCAACCCTCCATTGTTTTTTTTTTATTATTTTGCACCCCGCGAAGTTTAAAGCGGTCATCAAATGATATCGGGTTGGAATGTTCATGACTTTTCCGGGGCGTACTTGTACTCTGACCCAAGTATACTCGCACAGGCCACCACTAATTCAGAAGCTTCTTTGTCGCGGTGAAATTGCGAGGATTAAATGAGGCCATTTCTTTTAGTCTTGCTTTCGCAAAAATGGATGTCGCAATTGTAGGATCAAAACCACCCGCCTGATGACAGTCGACCGCGGCTCATGGATGAGACACGAGAACTGCGTGAGCACTGTACATCGGCTCGTAACAATCAATGCCTCGGCGGACACTCGGGTAGTGGCTTGTGTCCAACCACTGCGGTGATGAGATTAGCCGAACTCTAAAAATGCCTGGAGCTCCAGCAGGCGTTTTCTTCCTTTCCAACCCCACCACGGGGGCATGATTAACGTTGGCGGCCTCAGATAGGTACCAGGCCGGGAGGCCGCTTCTGGCTCCGAGTTGAGGGGATCAACGATGCTCATATTTCTCTAATTTTTTGGCCACTGCCATTGCCTAAAAAAAAGAGCAAAGCCAAGTTTATTTAGTTATTAACGTTAGGAAGTGATATTAAGCAGCGTTATGTGAATGTATAGAAATATTTTTATTGTTCCTTTAAGCAAAATACAGAGGTGGTAGAAACCTTGAGAACGACGCTCGTGTGAGACTAAGGCCGTGTTCCAAAATTTACATGATCTTACTCCAGAGTAAGGGTTTTGTTTTCTGGCGTTCCAAAACCTAGCCGCGTCCAGCACTTTTCAAACTGTGATGTCACGTGACATGACCCGCGGTAAGATTTGGAACACAGCCTTAGAGCGACTGCCAATGTTCGGCTCTCCCTCTGAGGTCAATATTTTTTTTTTTTTCTGTTTTTCTTTCAAGTATTTTTTTCGTACACACATGTAGTTCTATGTAACGCCATATTAATAAGCCGCATTTAGTCATTTCAATAGTTCTATTCTCGGGGAAATCTTTCGGATGCAGTTCAAAAATTGGGCAGGAGATCGAACTATAGGGGGCGTTCTTACCCGTTTATTTCCCCACACCTAGGTGTTTACTCAACACAAGGCCTCTGCACATGCGCACAGGCCTTATGTGCATGTCCATGTCATCTTCGACAATAGAGCGCAAGGCACAGTTTAATGTAAAAAATACTAATAATCGACGAAGAGACGTTAAGTGTCGGATCTATCCTCAGAGAATGCGAGCTGGGCCCACTTCGGCTTTTGTGCTGAGCTGGGACCATGCATGCTGCATTGTTCATGCAGGCCAGAGTGGAAACAAAAGAGCCCCCCCCCCCCCCCCCCCCCCCCCCCAAGCAGCACAGAGTTGGCCAGTCATCGGCCAGTGGCTGGCTGTGGTCCTTGGCCAAGTGGCCAGACAGTTGCCAGAGACTGGGCGGTGACTGGCCTTTATCTGGCCATTGGCCAATGGCCACTGGCCATCAGCCATCGGCCAAGCATTGGCCAATGAATGGCCACTCTCTGGCCACTGGCAAAAAGACCATCGCCAGACAGTGGCCGTTGCTTGGCCAAAATCCGTGCTGCTTGTCTTCTTCCTCACCGGAGAACACGAACTCCAGCCGAACGCTGACGCCGCGTTCGGTTATGTCGGCCGAGCGCTGAGTCATTGTATTTATTGTCCCGATCCGTGTAGTTCTAAAGTTAACCGCTTGGGGCGTCACGGTCGCTCCTCCTCCCCAATAACGAAAACATTTTTGGGTGCTTCAGTAATGTAAAATTGGTCGTGCAACATTTTTTTTTGTACTTTCAATAAATACTGTTAAGAAGTAACCCCTGACGTTGATAGCTTGCGAAAAGAAAAAAAAAATAGCAGATGCAAAAGAAAATAAAGAAACAAATAGCTGTCGATCCCCTCCTCAACTCGCGATTTGAACAAGCAGCCACGTGATCTGACGCTAATTATATACCGTCAGTGTTCATCATAGTCATGCGCTAGGGTTTAGAAAGCAAAAGCTTGGGCTGGAGCTTCAGTTATTGTTAGAGTTGGGCTATTATCATCTTTAATTGAACACGAGCCGTTGCCCGAATGTTCGGCGATGCTGATTGGCATGAACTTGAGCACTCGATTCGGGGCTATCAAAATTGTTTACGTCGCGGTGTCACGTGACTCGGTGCAAAATTGTGATATCATGTTACGTCACGCTGTCAACAAGGTTAATACATCTAGTAACTTTCTCAAATTAAATCGACTTGACGCAGTGAGTCACGTGACGTCACAGGGTCACGTGGCATTACTTGACAGCATGTATTGACACCATGACGTCACGTGACAACGTGACACTTGGTTAATCATAGTGCCAATAAAAAGCGCCACGAAAACCCACAGTTTACCATACATTGCAATTCTGTATGTGACAATTTGAATAATAGATAGAAATACAGCCGCCAATTTCATATTCCCATATGTTCGTTTTGTGATACTAACAAAAACGAAAAAAGAATACCTTGAGCCGTTTTGAACCGGTTACCGTTATATTTTTTTTCGGTTCGGTTCCGGTTCAGTTGCAAGATGGCGGCGAAGATTTCGGTTCGGTTCAGTTCCGGTTCGGCTAAAAATAACGGTTCGGTTCCGGTTTTCGGTTCGGTTCGGTTCCGGTTCGACACCCTGGATCGAACAGCGTGCAAGATCCTCATAGCTCGCTGCTCACCCGCCCAACCCGCCTCCACGAAGTCTAGACTTCTGCGAATCGGACTGCCACCCGCCCCAATACCAACAACCCATGTCGTCGTCATCTTGCACGTATATACTCATCACATTACCATGTTCCCTAGACGCGGCACCGCGGGCCTCGGTGGTACGGGCTGCTGCTTTCCGCGATGCCGCGGCTCTCCAGAGCCAAAAATTAAAGTTTAAAGACGAAGGACTAAAGCTGTCGGCAAACGGAGAGATATTTTGTTTGGTTACTTCAGGCAGCAAGACAGTGAAAATTAGCGAGAGCGAGTGCTCCATTTATATCTTTACTTTTTTTTCCCAATGAAATGAGTCTTTTCTTCTTCGTGTGCTTCGGTTTGTGATATGGTGCCTTGGTGTTTATGTACACTGCGCGACACTGTTAGCGGGAGCATTCAATATCCTGTTTTCATTTTTCACCTTAAATTCGAGGGGCTGACATTTGCCTGTTGGTGTGGAATAAAGCGCTCGCTTGGGGCACTAATCTGAGCGACAAATTTCCAGCTTTTTCAATAGCTGTCAAAGAAATAAACTGCCAATAAAAGCGATTTTTTTCGTGTTCGTATGAACAGTGGAGCGCAGTGTACGTATCTGCCTTGGGGGGTGACATGAAACCATTTTGCTTGACTATACACTTCTTTTTATTTTTTTTGTGTGTTTATGAAAGTCCGTTTTTCAGCTTAAGCTCCTGCCCAGTTTCTGCCTCACTTGTGCTACGGTCTTTTCTTGCAATAGAAGGCCACGCAACATAGTCTACTCTTACAATGCTGAATTCAACGGTAACACTGTAATTTGGTTAGATGCAATATTCACACGCACATCTGAGAAGTAAAATGGGAGTCGTTAGTAAACGTTTTTTTATTAAAATATTTCTAGATGCCTTTCAGCCCAGTTGGATGGGTATTTCGCTCAGTACAAAAACTTGAACATGATTTACTGTGATAATTTTATGCATTCTAATATTAAACAAAAAAAAATGAAAGCCGTTTACAACTCCCTGTAACGCCGAATTAGAGCGCAGCTCTTGAGGAGGAGGAGGGAAGGGTACTGGGGGGTGGGTCAAGTGACCTCGGGGGGCGGGGGGTCACGTGACCTTGTGGGAGTCACGTGACCTTGGGGCGTCACGTGACGTCGGGGGGTCACGTGACCTGGGGCCACGTGACGATACCGATGACGTCATCAGTAGCGTCACTGATGACGCCATCAGTGATGATGATGACGATGCGGATGCCGGTGACGTCATCAGTGACGTCACTAATGACGTCATCAGTGATGATGACGATGACGATGCGGATGCCGGTGACGTCATCAGTGACGTCACTGACGACGTCATCAGTGCCTATGACGTCAACGGGGGGTCACGTGACCTCGGGGGGTATCCCCAGGTCACGTGACCCCAGGGGGGGTCACGACCTGGGTAACCATCGTGACCCTCGTGAGGGTAACCCTAGTAACCCTTGTGAGGGCAACTCTCGTGACCCTCGTGAGGGTAACTCTCGTGACCCTCGTAAGGGTAACTCTGATAACCCTCGTGACCCTCGTGAGGGTAACTAACCCTCGTAACCCTCGTGAGGGTTACGAGGGTGAGTAACCCTCGTGAGGGTAACTCTCATAACCCTCGTGACCCTCGTGAGGGTAACCCTCGTGAAGGTTACCCTCACGAGGGTTACTAACCCTCGTAACCCTCAAAAGGGTTACCTTCACGAGGGTTACCCTCACGAGGGTTACTAACCCTCGTAACCCTCGTGAGGGTAACCCTCGTGAAGGTAACCCTTTTGAGGGTAACTAACCCTCGTAACCCTCGTGAGGGTTACGAGGGTAAGTAACCCTCGTGGCCCTCGTGATCCTCGTGAGGGTAACCCTCATGAGATTAACCCTCGTAACCCTCACGAGGGTTACGAGGGTTGCGGTTACGCCGACGCCGACGGCGACGGCGACGGCGACGCCGACGGCGACGGCGACGGCGACGCCGACGGCGACGGCGACGGCGACGCCGACGCCGACGGCGACGCCGCTCAAGCCGGGAACGGGCCCCTAAAGAGCTGCGCTCTAAAAAAAAAATGCCTATGGTCTTTGTCGGTTTCGTCCAGCCGTCAAATTATGCCGTCTGCGCACATCACTGCCTGGTGCTTCACGACGAGCACCCTCTTGTGGTCTTCTTCTAATTTTTTTGATGGACGGCAAATGGGCATGCTGTGCGGTCAACAAAACCCCGACAGTTGTTCAGGGGTGTTCCCCTCTCCTTGATGGCCTAATAAAAAAGACAAAGAAAAACACTCTTACAACACGGCAGTATTTAAACACTACCAAAACATGTGATATGGGACATGTTACTCCTCTAAGATAAAGCGTATTTCCATTGTAGGGTTGTAAAAAACTGGGTATCGTAAATTAATATGTATATATAAATAGTTTAATCCTGCTAAGGTTTGAGGCCGTCAAACTGTGCATGCGAGGCCTGCTACGCCGGAATTCAAAACGAAACTTCTGAAAACTGTTCTAATCTACCACTATTCCTTTGAAGTCCAGGGTTGTGTTTGCTAAATTTTGCATTGTTTATGCCTGTCTGGTTTTCACCAGACAAAAAATTGACGTGGAATATTCTTTCGACCGTTATCGGTAACTCTTTTCAAAACACTACCGGGTAACATACTCGGCCGCCATATTTTGGGCATCGCTTTTAGTGCGAGACTTGTGACTAGAACCCATTTCATATTCAGTATTGACGCAGCATTCGTGCCTAATACATTTAGACTCCCATCCGCGACAAACAATGACCGTAGCTCTCTTGCTCCCTAGACAGTTGGCCAAAATAAGGCGGCCTCGAAGACTAGCGGCACCATCGGTTGCACTTTTAAAAAGGCTCCATTCAAGTTTCTATTATTTTCTAAATCTACCAAGGAAATTTAATGCAAACATTTCTTGAGGAAAGTTAAACAATTCAGAAGTTGTGAGCTAGTGTGAATAAATAAAGCTAAGAGGAATGGTTTCTTTGGTGCAGCTTCCGAGCGCTATGCTCGTGGTCAGCTTTCAGTGGCATTTTCGACAGGAGGGCCCAAGCACAGATATAATGGGCGTTCAAGCACGCGCACCCGTACATCTGACTGCATAGCCATAGGACGTCCACAAAACGCGACGACTTTACCGACGCCGTGCTGGTTGCAAAGTGATACTCGGTCACTTCGTTTGATTATGCTGTTTTGTGTATACATAGAACTCAAATCGAATGGTTTACTTTTTACGCGCGGGGCGTACGCTTTACTTCTTGATTCGACCTCTTTCAAGCTGAGGTCACGGTCAAAAACATCGACGCGTATTGAGTAAGTGCAGCCATCTTGAGATCTAAGCGATCACGCTAAGGACGCTGAGGGCAGTCCGCTCTACAACTTGCGAAGCGGAGCGCACGCTCACTCCGCTAACTATACGCTCCAACTCAGAGCGGGCCACGCATGCGCGGTGGGGACGATGCTTCTCGCAGAGCGTGAAGTAGAGCAAAGAGGGCTCATAAAAGTGGCCTACTAATACTCATAGATTACGAACGCGCTCGTCGTGAATTGTCGTGACACTGCCCATGTACACGTTTGGCGTATAGAAAAAAGTAACTTTTCACCAGACAGAGCAGCTGTGCTACAAACAATGGATATGCGAAATTTACACAAACCATGCAGAGTTTCACCTGTGAGCACAGCTCTAGTTTCGCCAGGGTCAACCACCTATGTTCAGCGAGCAGGTGGCCGAACCTCTCGTTGATGTGACCCACGATGAGGTTCACAGAACTGAAGAACACCGACAAGTTCCGTCCAAACGCTCATACAAGTACGAACAGACGGTTGGGATAGGCCAGTCGAGGAAGAACCATGCAAAGCGTCTCGCCAGATTGGCAACACCCTGCGCCGATCTGTCCGGTGCTGGTATTTGGAGGCCCGCATGCAGAAAAGCCAGGTCCTTCTTTAAGCAGGATTGCTTCCTAAAGGGTTTCTTTTCTACGTTGGAAATATCCAGCAAACCGCGTTCAGAAAGGAAGCTTCGGCGCTTGATGGCACGAGGGATACGAATCATAGATTCGATGTCTCGCCAGCTTAATCTAGTTAGTAGAAGTCTCCTTCCTTGAGAACAGCGGGGATTCATCGTGCTGATGCCTTACTAGCCTTGAGCAACACTGTACTCGTACTTCGCAAAAGAATGCACTCGCAATGCGCAAACTTCGTCCTTTTCTTTTATTTTTCTACTTCGAATAAGTAACTCTGTTTCATTTTTAATTCGAGTGGAGCAGAAGCTACAAGAGCGAGTGCCGGCCTTTCAGCCTCCTTGACCAGCACGCTCGCTCGTGCAGTGCAGGTACCGTTTAGAGCAACATGCTCATGCTTATACCTTCGGCTTCACTCGCACACAAGGTGGAACGATTGTATTTATATTTTATAGCTTAATATATATTCGGGTGTGTGCCTACTCTTTTTGTGTTTATTATTGCCGCCTTCGTTTTTAATACCTCTACAATCACGCTCCCTTTTACTCTCTTGGTGTTAACGCTTAGGTTTTTTCGTCTTACTAGTACTATAAACGTCCACTTGTGGGGCTACGCAAGCAAATTTTTCGAACCCGCTCAAAACGCTCTTACGCTGAAGAAAAACGCTCTACTAAAACGCGTTTTTGGACCTCCGCTTTCCATTCCGGCGAAGCGGGCCGCGCATGCGCAGTTTGGCACCCTCAGAGCGGAGCGGAAGATGGAAACGGTCTACTAAAACTCTCTACTATCACAGGCTTAAAGGCCGGTTCACACATGCAGCGAAGCGCTAAGTTAGCGCTACGTGAGCGCTCCAAGGAGCGCTCATGTGGCGCTTCCTAGCGCGTGATGTAGCGCTCGGTTAGGGCTTCAGCAGCGCTTTGTTAGCGCTCTGTTAGCGCTACAGAAGCGCTTTGTTAGCGCTCTCACGCTCCTTGTGCCGTGCTTGCTGCTGCGGAACAGCGCGTGCACGGCGATTCCTTCGTTGTTGTGTTTCCTTTGGCATTGAAAGAAGAGGAAGTAAAACAGCCGCCCTCCAATCAAGGGGTCGGGCAGGCGATCCAGGGTCATGGACTCTGCGCGACTAATTGATTGGGTACGACCTCATCGCTTTCTATTCGAGATACGTGACCCTGGTTTCAAAGACACGCAGTTAAAAATAATCGCCTTCGAAAAAGCTTTGTGTCTCGGTCCCTCAGCCTATGAACAAGGTTCGTCGGGTACCCGCCGGTATCTCGGTGGCGAAAGATTTCGCGCACCCAGAAGGCTCTTCTGGGCGTTAAGCCGTCCACACACATATGCACTAATCGCGTATCTAAGAGCACTTCTTGTCGCATTTCTATTTTGGCATCCCACATGTCCGCCATGTTGCTGCTGATACACACCCTACCACAAGAACCGGAACCGCAGTGCACGTGCTAATCCGCAACACCGCGGTACAAGAAGCGCTACTGAAGCGCTAACACGGCGCTACTGAAGCGATAACAAACCGCTACTGGAGCGCTAACAAGGCACTACTGGAGCGCTAACAAGGCGCTACAGAAGCGCTAATCACGCGCTATGTTAGAACTAAGTCACGCGCGAGGAAGCGCCACATGAGCGCTCCTTTGAGCGCTCACGTAGCGCTAACTTAGCGCTCCGCTGAATGTGTGAACAGGCCTTAATGGTGCCATTGGAGGTGCACTGTTCACTGGACGTTGGATAGGCGGCGTCGGTGACATCCGCCTTGGACAACGTCAAGTATCAGTATGTTCACATAGACAAAAATCGATGGTGGAAGGTGAGTGGTGGAGACGGGAGAGGTGCAACGGGGTAGGCTTGTCTGTTTAATGGTCACTTAACTTATAACGATTTTTTATATTTTTTTTAGAAGTGCATGCAAGAACACGTACGTCAACATCAGAACATGAACTTCCCCATCCCCCCCAAACTGCCCTTAAAAAATAAATAAAGAAATATTACAATATTTAGGTCTCCAGATTCATTCTGAACATCGCGACGTGCTTCTTTTTTGTACTTCGGAATAAACGCGCCAAAATACAAGCACATTTGGGAACTGCTTCTCACTCTGAGCGAGTATCAGGACGTAAATTTAACGCTAAATATTTTTTTTTTTATCGGCTAAAGTTTATTTCGTGGCGTACGTGTCCTATCCAGGTGCTTAGCCAAATTGATCAGTCCTGTGTGGAACCACCGTACAATCGCAGCGGTAGCTGGAACACTTTTTGTACTCGAACGTATCCTGATGCATCTTGCAGTAAACTTTTGATGACCTCGCGATGATGCGCGCCGTTTCTTCTGCTGCGATCGGCGTGGAGGTGCCATCGTCAATGTTTGCTCGGACAGAGACGTATTAATTTATTTAATAACAGCAGCCTTCGACCTTGAAGGCTGCGAAGGAGGGTTGTTTTATGTTTTGTCAGGGACACATACTTAATCGAGGGTTCAATGACTACAAGACGAGAAAGGAACAAAATGACAGGAAATGGAAGTTTTGAAGAGTCTTCGTCCTCCTCCATCAAATAATAGCAAGTAAATGCTATTCAATTTTTGGAAAGTAAGTAGGCATGCCATTTTTCATGGATGGTATTAATGAATGGCTACTGTTTTGTACCCGCCAGGGGGTGCCACCGGAAGTGAAGGACAATCGGGTGCGAGTGTTGGCAGCATAGAGTTATTATAATAAACGCTAGAGGCTCAGCTGGCGCTAGTGTGGTGTTGCATTTTGAAGCAGACAGCAAGCAAAAAAGAAAATGACTTCCGGTAATGCATTTCTATGGGAAAAAGCGAGAGCATTTTCTCTCTGCGGTTGGTTATAAGTAGGGTGTGCATTTTCCGGTTTTAACCGAAAAACACCGATAAACATCCGTCGGTGACGAAAATATAAAATCGGTTAAAACCGAAAAACACCGGTGGTTGGATATTTTCGCCCTGGTTAAAACCGAAAAACACCGGTCGTTGCTAGTTTCCGACCTAGCGAAACCCTTTCCTCGTAGAGGTTCGCCAAACGTATTATCTCGTGGATCCTGCATTCTTCCAGTGTTTATACATGGCTTGCAGGTGGCGTCAGTCCGCCCTCCTTTCTGGGGGACAAAAGCGTCTGGTGAACGCTGTGGAATTGCTAAGCTCTCATACGCCTTTCCCCTATTGTGTCTCCCATGGCCCCCTTTTGTGGAAAAATTAACACAGTGGAGGGTAGGCTCTCACGTGCCTTTTCCCCATTGTGTCTGGCCAAGTGATGTCGGTGCAAGCCATGTATTCAGAGGTTGCTGTGGATTTTGGAAGACAATGCCAACGTCCGTGTCGTACAGGAGAGTGCGTTTTCATAATTGCGGGTTGCGAACCGCAAGGAACGTGCTGCCATTACGGCAGCACGTTCCTTGCGTGTAGATGCAAGCATGAAAGTGTGCTTGCATCTACTATAATAACCAAGTGTGAGAAATAGTTGCTTACTAGAGAAGGAGTGTATGAACTATGTGAATAAAATTGGAACTCTCTGTCTGTGATCAATCGCTTTTTTTTTCACCGATAATCACCGATTTTAGCCTCGTCGTGAGACGTTCCACCGAAATACACCGGTGTTTTGAAAATAAATAAACACCGAAAAACATCCGCCGATTTTTCTCACAAATAAACACCGGAAAGTACACACCCTAGTTATAAGAGCAAACATCACGAATAATTTGTACGTACTAGGCACATTGGAACATTTCTCAGTCACGCAGACGAAATAATTTGTCAGTACACAGCATTTTTATTTGAAACTCGTGGCGTAAAAAACTATGCTAAAACCGCTTCTTACGAGTATTTATGTACACTGTCGGACACTATTAGCGCGAACACGGCGTCGACACTTTCCAGCATGTGGGATATATACGTGCCAAACGAACGAAGGACACGTGGAAAACCAAGAGAGACGGCAAGAACTACGCAGTAACACTGGATAAGTAAATCCTTGTGCATGCAGACGATCAAAATAAATTGAAAGCCACGTAATATAGTCAGATTTGCAATAAATAAGTATTGCTTTATTTTTTCTGTTCATGAGTATGTGCGAAGACACTTGTTCTGGGTTCAAACCATCACCCGCACGCTCCAAATCTTTGCAAATAGGGGAGCCAGAGAGCAGGTGCCCGATAAAAACTGCCCGACATAGGAAATAATAAAAAGACACACCTTTCGTAGCTCACGTATTTTATTTTGTTTGCGTTCGAATGTTTTTTTAACCGACCGCATAGATGCGCGACAGAGTCATTTTCATCCAATGACAGGACGGGCATATTAGAAATAAATAAGCACCACCGAAATGTTAGCAAACCATGAACACACTCTACATTCCTTTCCATCGTTAGTTTGCTTAGAATCGTCGCTCGTTTTTACATACCTTCCTTGCAACAGAGGTTTGGGCCTAAAATAGAGCGAAGTTTAACATCGTTCAGCTGTAAAGAAAAATGCTGTAACTAAAGCAATTACACGTTCACAATACCAATAAAGGTACATACTCTCCGGTACAACCGAAATGACAAAAGTTATTCATATTATTTTCGGGCAAAAAGATGATTCACGTGCGTTTTCCCTTAGGAATATACAGGGAGGCTGGAAATGTAGGCTGCTTGCTGTCTGCTTCAATTTGCAACCGGAAGTCCCGTAGACACTAGCGCCAGCTAAGCCTCTAGCGTTTATTGTAATAACTCTATGGCATGCGCCATCGTTTTCTTATTCTCAAAATAAACAAAATGTTCTACAGGGTGCGAAAAAACAAAAAACAAACAAAAAACAAATGACACGCTACATTGGCTTGCAAGAAGAAAAAAAACAAGAAAACCTGACGGATTATGTAGCAATTGTTTTTTTTTTTAAATGTCTGTAAAGGCCGGGTCACTTTGTTGACCGAAAAAAAAAAAAACGAAAAAAATACGAAAATAAAACTGATTTTTTTTTTTTTTTCAATGGCGGAGCGGCAGCTGTCGGGGAGGCACCGAACGACGGCCACGTTTCTTTGCTTTATCCAGAGATGTCGCTACGGATTCACTGAACTGACTAACCGCTGACTGGACGCGCCGAGACAAACAGCGCGCTTTTATCCGAGTTTTTGGTTTCGAGGGATATTTACCAAAATGAAGTTGTTTGGGTTTTCAGTTAAGTTTTGCAGTGCACAAAGTGTCACGCCATAAATATTAATAAACAAAACCGTCCAATGCTGCTCTAGAAAAGACAAGCCGTCGTCTGCTACGATTCTTGTTTTGTGCATCGTCTGCTTTAGCGGTTTGACGTTTGAATGAGACACGAGAGGCAGCCCGAAAGAGCAGTTATTTGGTGGCTCCGAGAAGAGCCGCTAAAATCTGAACAATGGTCTTTGTAGTGGCGGTCAAATGCCTTATTCACACTGGTTACTGAAAACTGGTTACGGTGTGTGAATGAGGACTTGACCGCAACAACAGATTTCAGGCGCCCTTTTCAGAGCCACCGAATTGCTGCTTTTTCGGGCGCACTCCTGGCTGCCTCTCGTGTCTCATTCAAACGTCAAACTGCTACAGCAGAAGATGCATGAAACAGGAACCGTCGCAGACGAAGGTACGTCATTTTTGGAGCAGCATTGGGCGGTTTTGTTCATAAATATTTATGGCGTGACACTTTCAGCACTGCCAAATTTAACTGAAAACCCAAACAACTTTATTTAGGCAAATATCACTCGGAAAGAAAAACTCGGGTAAAAGGCTAAAAGCGAGCTTTTTCACTCGACGCGTCCAGTCAGCGTCCAGTGAATCCGTAGCGCCATCTCTGGATGAGGCTAAGAAACACGGCTGTCGTTCGGTGTCTCCCCGACAGCTGCCGCTCCGCCCTTGAAAACAAAATCACTTTTTATTTTCCTACTTTTTTTTTTGTACTCGGAGTCCCGACTTGAAATTATAGCACACTACAAAATACGCCGTTTTTTTTTTCCTTTTTGCAAATTAGTTTGACGTGTAAATTCTTTTTGGTGACATTTTGTACAAGTACAGCCATCGTTGCCTTTTGCGCGGCCAAAGACATAACAGTGGTGACGAGGATGAACTATAGGGTGATTCAAGGAGAGGCCAAACTCTTTAAATCGACCGCAAAATTCGGTTTCTTAACCTATCGCGCTACGACTTTGTGCAGCGTTGCCCACAGATTGTGCTTTTTTTTTTCTTTTTTGTAAAATCTGCAAAAAGCGAACTTACCTCATGAAAAAGTAAAGAAAGAAAAAGGCTTAGCTCCCATGGAAACGTAGCGAAGCTACCGGTCTTCAGACAACACGGCGCCGTTTCGCACGGGAGACAAGAGATGGCGCAAGCGGTCGCGACGCCAACTGCCGCCAACGAACGAGCACACGAAGCCGAGAATGGCGTCTTTAGCAGACAAGAAACTGCAGTTCCTTGTTGTTACCGCGCCTGTTTTTGTTTCTGCCACTGTCGCCGCCTGCGGAACGCGCGCCGCTTTTGAGTCGAAAAGATCGTCTGCTAAAGACGCCGGCTCTCGGCGCCGTATGCTCGTTCGCTGGCGGCGTTCGTTGCGCCATCTCTTGTCTCCCGTGCGAAACGACGCCGTGTTGTTTGAAGACCGGTGGCGTCGCTGCGTTTCCATAGAAGCTAAGCCTTTTTCTTTCTTCTCTTTTTCCTCGGGTAAGTTCGCTCTTTGCAAATTTTACAAAAAAAAAAAAAAAAAAAAAAAGAAGCACCATCTGTGGGCAACGCTGCACAAAGTCGTAGCGCGATAGGTTAAGAAACCGAATTTTGCAGTCGATTTAAAGAGCCTGGCTTCTCCTTGAATCACCATGTCGAAGCTGCGGTAGTGACATGCACACCTCATCTGCCAACAGTGACGTCAACGCTGGGCCAGATTGAGCCGTTTTACCCACCGACGCCGGCGAAGTTGGACTCGCACGTTTCGAGGTTAAATTTTTTTTTCTCGACGCAAATGCAGTGGCGGGAGAGAAGCGCCGTTTGGTGGTATTCTTCAATGTATGTGGCACGGAGACTTTCAATCTACAACAGTGCCTTGTGGTCCCAGAAACGCCACAACCGACGTCGTTGGCGGAGGTCTTCGAGATGTTGAAAGCTCCCTCCTCGCCTCAGCCGTCAGAGACCGCCCGAAGGAGCATGTTCTACAGACAAAACCAAGGCGCGGAGGAGACGGTGTCTTCTTTCATCACCGAGCTCCGGCGCCCGGACCCAACACTGCACTTTTCTCAACATAGAAGAAATGCTGAGTCATCGTTCGGTCTGCGGGCTCTGCGACAAAGCCTATCTTCAAAATCGACTAACACACACACACACACGCACCCACACACGCACGCACACACACACCGCAGACCAAACGAACACTCAGCACACACACACGCTAACACATGGACACACACACACACAAAAAAAAACAAAAAAAAACAGCTGATTTTTAGCGTAGCCCAGAAGGAGGCTCTGGCGCCAGAGGAGGCTGCGAAGAGCACGCGGATTCGGCGGTCGGAAGAAAGTGAAACGACCGCGTCCAACCAATTGCAACATTCAAAACGGGCCGATCTCGGGCAGGGCGACCAACAACCATCGTCTTACGGATCTTGCTACGGGTGTGGGGTGCGCACCCCCGTGCAAACTTCCGATTCAAGAACATCCAGTGCAAAGAAAACGAGCCACATCGAATGAGTCTGCCGCACTGGCATGTCTGGCGGCCAACAGTAGAATCTAGCACTGCGACAGCCTCGAAATTTCGGAGCCGCGCACAACGTCACCTCACAAGCGAGGACCAGTGCTACTACAACAACCTTGTCGTCCCGTTAGGACCCTAAGTGTATCGCCAGCTGCAAACGGCAGTTTCCACCCAGGGACTCCGCAACCGGCGGGGGGGGGGGACAGAGCTTTCCCCCCCCTCCCCTCCCCCCCGAGATTTTTCAGGATGGGGCTGAGCCCCCCCACTCCGACCGTTTTCCCCCCCAGCCCCCATCTCCAATATTAAAATTGCTGGACTGATAGATCAAAAGTCAGTGTCACTAGTCGCTCGAGCTCTCACTAGAGACTCAAAAACAAAACTAGCAGGTCGTGTCAGCGAGATTGGTTCAAAAGATTCCTATGACTTTCTGGCGACAGCAAGAGCGATGCGGTGTTGTGCCTTTAGTGCAGCTTATTTTTCAAGGAAGGGGGATGCAAATATGGTGCAGTGAAGCTAGCCTTTGTTAAGAGTGGCTTTAACAACCGGAAAAAAGCTACAGAAAACTTTAGACGCCATGGAAAGAGCCAGTTTCACTTCGAATATCTTTACCACACACAACCTGTCGAGGCGGAGAGGTATTCGTGTTGCGTAGCTCTTAACAACGCAGTGCATCAAACAACAGGAAGAAGCCAGGGCGGCACTAAGGGTCATAGCGAGCTCTCTTCGCTACCTTTGCCGCACAGGCCAAGCTCTAATGGGACGCAGAGAAGATGATGGAAACTTGCTTAATTTGCTTCATGAAAGATCGGGGGATGTTCCCGCCCTGAAAAGGTGGATGACGAAAAGGGACAAGTGGTTAAGCGGTGATGTGCAGAACGAGCTGGTTGAGATCATGGCCCACGCAATACAGCCGGCTCCAGCCCGTTATATGGCATCATTGCTGACGGCACAACTGATGTAGCTGTCGAGGAACAGTTTACCCTCTGTATATGGTGGGTTGACAGCAAGACGCTCGACGTCCAAGAAGACTTAATTGGCCTGTACAACATCCCAGACAGCAGGCATGAAGCGTCGTATACGACCATCAAAGACATGATTTCGCGCCTTGGCCTTGATTTCCATAGTCTGCGTGGCAATTGCTTTGACGGGGCCACCAACATGTCCGGCCGTTTCTCAGGCGTGCAGAAAGAAATTAGGGATTCTGAGCCGAGGTCCACGTATGTGCATTGCGGCAACCACAGCTTAGACCTCGATCTCGTGTTACAGCAAGCTAGCCGTAGCTGCGACATCATTGACAATGCTCTCAGTACCGTGAAGGACGTTTCAAATGCAATACTCGCTTCGAAGAAACGCAAAGCTGTTTATTCATCTATTGCAATTCTTCCAGTACGCGATGCGGCGGAAGAGGCCGGATCAATGCCAAATGACCCTCTTCCTTCCGCTTTGCCCAACAAGGTGGACTGTCAGAGTGAAGTCAATGAAAAGGTTCGCTGAAAACTATGCTAGAGTTCAGGAGACACTGAACGAGCTGCTACAAAGTGAATATGCGATTGCAGACAACAGCAGGGCCATTTCGAAGGGTTATGAGAGGCTTTTGAAAAGGTCTGAAACACTGCTAGGAATAAACATTTCTATAGCTTTGTTCGGCCCATGCGTAGAACTTGCAAGGGTACTGCAACGTTCAGCGTTTCGCGCCGCAGGCATATCAAAGTAGCTGCAGAGACTCTGCGAGGCAATGTCCCGTCTGCGGTCTGAAGTCACGTTTGAACGAGTTGTGGGACTGCACGAGCTCAACTGCAATGTGGCCAGGTTTGAAGAACCCTCGCAGCGCAAGGCCGACAAAACCGCCAAAAGGTTTGAAATGAGCAACACACCTTCTCTGCCAGTTGTACTCGATTGCAAGGCAGTGTTACGGAGGGAGTACTTTGCGGCTGTAGACTGCATTCTGAGTGAAATTCAATGGCGGTTTAAACAGCCTTGTTTGAAGCAGCTAGTATAGCTAGACAGCACCTTGATTAAAGGGGCACTGACACCCCAAAGGTCGTATCCTTTTTAATTGTCTAAAACGATGCAAGTTGTAGTCATAGACACGCATGTAGTGTCTAGTTTCAGTTTGTGTTTGAACTCAACTCCGAGCAGCCGAAAGAGCATCGACTACCGGGAGGCATGCTGGGACAGGCCTCCCGCGGTGTAAGCGGAGCATTGCAATGTAACCTCCAACAATCCTATGTAATCTCAGTATTAAACGGTGTTAAACCACTACATTGGCGACGAGGATAAAAGTCGACATCCCATGCACACACGCTGCACTACATCGATGGTTTTCTTGACCATCAACCGTCCGCACCCAACCACTGAAGGTCGCCACCACCGCACCACGTGGAACCAACACCTTCCTCGACATGTTTATCCTACCACCATTCTCAAGCTTCGTTGTGCACGAAGATGCATCTTCCGTGGGACCCCGCTGGCGGAAGTGGGTAACGCGATTCGACAACTTTCTTTTGGCGTGCAACATAAAGGACCCGACACGTTCGAAAGTGATGCTGCTGCACTACGCAGTCGACGAGGTGTGCGACATCTAGGAAACGCTACCAGCGACGGCGACGGCCGACTCCACCAGGGGTACCGCTCCCAACGCCTACAAGCTCGCGGTCGATCAGCTGACGAAACACTTCGACCCAAAGGCCAACTACGAATACCAACGCTGCCTGTTCCGGCAGGAGCGTCAGCTCGGCGACGAGAGTATTGACACGTATCACGCGAGGATACGGCACATCGCCATGCTGTGCGGATTCACCAACCTGGACGCCGAACTTAAGTCCCACATCATTCAAACTTTCTCGTCGGCAACCCTAAGACGCAAGTCGCTCCACAAGCCGGACATGACGCTGACACAACTGCTCGGACTTGCGCGCACCACGGAGATGGCAGACCGGCAAGCCAAAAGTATGGAAAGCGCCCTGGCTGGACTACAGAATGTCACCCTGCAGGTGCAGACACACCGACCTTCACGCTCCAAAGGAAAAGATGTCATAGGAAAAAACCTGTCATCCCGACAACAAAATGACCGCACGTGTGGACATTGCGGCGGTACATACCCACAACGCTCAGAACTCTGCCCGGCAAGGGGACAGATCTGCAACAGCTGTGGCAAGGCAAACCCTTTTGCACGAGTCTGCAGGTCATCGCGACGACCAGAGCGACGACCAGAGCGACGACCAGAGCGACGGCCACTGGATAAGACCAACACCCTAACAAGAGTGGCTCCTACGGAGTCTATCTTCCCGACGGACGACCGACACAAGAAGTTGCCACAAGCATCCATCACCTACGGCTCTTTTGGTACAACCAAGGCCATCATTGACTCAGGCGCAACTGTCAGCACCATGCGTGAGCACACTTTCAACTTGCTTACTCAGAAGCCTTGTCTGCAAGCTTCAACACGCCAGGTCTTCCCTTATGGATCTTCGAAACCTCTGCACATTCTCGGTGAATTTCCAGTGCAGCTGAACTATGAAGGACAACGCTGCCAGACGGTTGTACACGTCGTCAAGGACAACCACGCGCTAGCGACGCTACTCAGCCGGGAGTCAGCCACTCGTTGGGCTTGCTACACATTGTGCACTCGCTGAGTACCCCTGACCCTCTCCGAGGATACCCAGAGCTCACCAATGGGATCGGCAAGCTCAAAGGGACATGTGTGCATCTCCACATCAACCCTGACTTACCTCTTGTGGCCCAGAAACCTCGCCGAGTACCCTTCCACCTCCGATCCAAGGTGGAAGCTGAACTTCAAGCACTACTCGAGGCAGACATCATTGAACCAGTGGGGACCTACCCCGTGGGTTTACCCAATTGTGATCGTCCCAAAGGCATCAGATCCAACCCAGGTCCGCATCTGTGTGGACATGCGCAAAGCCAATGTGGCCATCCAGAGGGAGCGACATCCTACCCCGACCCTCAAGGATATGGCTGCTGAGCTGACACATTCCAGTGTGTTTTCGAAAATCGACTTACGACACGGATACCATCAGCTGGAGATTGACCAGAACTCTCGCACGATCACCACCTTTACGACACCATCTGGCCTGTTCAGATACAAGCGCCTTTTCTTCGGAATATGCTTAGCTGCTGAGGCATTCCAACGTGCTATCACCAATGTCATCGCAGACATACCTGGCAGGCTCAACACCAGCGACGATATTCTCGTCCATGGATCCACAAGAGAGGAACATGACAAGGCCCTGCATGCAACACTTGAGCGACTCATGCAGACTGGACTCACGGTGAACGCTGCCAAAAGCTCCTTCTATGACCCCAAGCTAGAGTTCTTTGGCTTTGTATTTGGCAGCGAAGGGCTAAAAGTTTCACCCAGCAAAGTGGCAACCATCCAGAAGGCACCGACCCCAGAGTCTGTCAAGGAACTGAGGAGTTTCCTTGGGTTTGCGACATACTGTTCTCCCTTCGTATCAAACTTCGCCACAATCTCCGCACCACTTCGGAATTTGCTTCGCAAAGACGCCGCCTGGCAATGGGGCCCAGAGCAGCAAGACGCTTTCTCCCAAATCAAGGAGGCCGTCACGAACGCAACGACTCTTGCATACTTTAACCCAGGAGCACAAACAACACTGATTGTTGACGACAGTCCTTTTGGATTGGGTGCAGTACTCACGCAGCACAGTCATGGTGACCCCATCCAAGACCAGTGCTGTACTCCAGTCGCTCGCTGACACCAACCGAACAACGATATTCGCAAACAAAACGAGAGGCCCTGGCCATAGTGTGGGCGTGTGAACATTTCCACCTGTACATCTATGGAGCGCCGTTTGTGGTCGTAACGGATCACAAACCTCTGACGACCATATTCATGACAAAAGCAACCAACACCTCTCCCAGGATTGAGAGATGGCGCCTTCGGGTGCAGCTGTATGGCTTTGAGGTGAAATATCGGCCTGGAGACCATAACCCTGCTGACTATTTCTCCCGACACCCTGTTGAGGCACCAAAAGAGGATTTCCAACGCTCGACTGAAGAGTTTATTTGCTTCACCTTGGAAACAGCTTGGCCTAAAGCACTGTCCCTTGACAAGGTTCGAGCAAGTGCGGACAAGCTTTAGACGGCCACTGCGGACAGGCTTTACACGGCCATTGCGGAAGCCACCGACAGGCAAAGGAGTTCCCCTCCACCAGAGACACAGAGGAGATCAATACACTCACGAAAGTGAGAGAGCAGCTCTGCACACAGACCAACATCATCCTTCGGGGCACAAGGATCCTGACACCCAGACCTCTACGCACACGTGCAGTGCAGCTGGCTCATGTTGGCCATCAGGGTATGGTAAAAACAAAACAGCTTTTACGCACAAAGGTGTGGTTCCCAAAAATGGACAATCTCTGAACCGAAACTATCTAGGCCTGTGTTTCGTGTCAAGCTTGCGACGAGAGGTCGCACCAGGAACCACTCAGCATGATCAAACTTCCTGAGCGACCCTGGGGAGATGTGGCTATCGACCTTCATGGCCCCTTGCAGTCAGGAAAATACCTGCCTGTTATCATCGACGAGCAATCTCGCTTCCCAGTGATGGAGGTGGTTCGGTCAACATCTGCCGAACAGATACTTCCAAGACTCCGCAAGACTTTTGCTCTCTTTGGGGCACCAGGCGTGGTTAAGTCCGACAATGGTCCACCCTTCAACGGCAAGGACATGGCATCTCGTGCTGCAGAACTGAATTTTCACCGCAGAAAAGTGACTCCATATTGGCCTCAAGCTAACGGCACCGTGGAGAGGTTTATGAGGCCTCTTGTGAAACTCATCCAGACCGCTCACCTGGAGGCCAAGGATCTCGAGATGGAACTAGACGCACACCTTGCCAGCTACCGGTAGACTCCACACCTAACCACAGGCTGCACACCATACGGCATGATGTTTGGAAGGGTTGCCAAAGGTCTACCGTTCACTGTTATGCCACCAGAATGTCAGCAAACAGAAACACAAGATCATCAAAAAAAAAAAAAAAAAGAACATCAAGGCTTATGCTGATCAACGCAGACGGGCACACCATCGCGAATTCTCTGTGGGGGAGGGAGTCTTCAGAAAGCGCGAAACAAGAAGGAAACATCAATCAGTATACGACCCAGAACAACTGACAGTCATCGCCACAAAGGGAAACACAATCATCGCTGCAAGCAAAGAAGGAAAAAACGTTTGCCGAAACAAGACGTGCTTCAAGAAGCTGTGAATGCCCAACTACGTTGGAGGGCCAGAATCAGTCCCAGAGATGATGATGCCCAGGCAGGCAACTTCACAGTCGTCAAGTCGTCCACATCGGCAGCGGACGAGGCCAAAAAGACTCGTGGAACGGTGTTAGCCTCTTGCAGACTGCCTCCAAATGGGGGAGAGATGTAGTGTGTAGTTTCAGTTTGTGTTTGAACTCCTCAACTCCAAGCAGCCGAAAGAGCATCGACTACCGAGAGGCATGCTGGGAAAGGCCTCCCGCGGTGTAAGCTGAGCATCGCAATGTAACCTCCAACAATCCTATGTAATCTCAGTATTAAACAGTGTTAAACCACTACAACGCAAAAAAAAAAACGCATCGCACAAAAAAAAAAAAAAAAAAAAAAAATTTCTTGCGCGCGCGCGCGCCTTTTTATTTTTGGTGTTTATATCTCCCGCGCTCACCTCCTCGCTTCTTTTGATCGGTGACGTCAAAAATCAGGAAATTTAGAAGCTTTGTAGGCGACATTTCTATAGCATTTAATAACGGCAATCGTAAAACATGTTTTTTTAACGCAAATGCGAACGCACTACGGCCCCTTTTTTTTTAAATACCGGTGAGATGTAGCTTCCTGGATTTGTATCCTCCCTCGGAAAACTTGGCGGCGCTCAAGCCGAGGGTGACCGGCGAGTCGGGGAAGAAACCGTTTTTTTCCAACGCCGGCTGCCTTCTATCCCGCCTGCTCACCTCCTCCTCGCTTCGGGTCGCGGCGGCAACGGCCAACGGCGCTTTGCTTCGAAGCTTGGAGCGGAGGTCTGAAAGAAAGTCGAGTCGCAGGAAACCGCAAAATTCGACTCACTGCACTGGCGCGAATCGTGCGGGAACTTCAAATTCGGCATTTGGAAATTGTTTTTTTAATTCAGAAATAATGAATTCCCAGGTTTCGAATTTTGAGGAATGTCCCGGCATCGCTTTCAATCGTTACGGATGATAATAATAATAATAATAATTAAAAAAAAAGATTTTGATGTGTCAGTGCCCCTTTAACGCCGCCGGGGAAGGGAGTTCAGAACAGATGACCTGAAAGAGGCCCTAGGAGTGCACGCATGTGATTTTGATCTGGTCCGACTCTGCGCAGCTTTTACTTTTGCCCGCTCTTTTATGAAACCTTGATTCCCTCACAATTGACGCCATATTGAGGCCACTACAGGCAAAATATGATGAAATTCATGACCTCTTGGACAAAGTCGTAAAATATACAAAACTTTATTCTGTGCCTGCATCTGTCGATTCGGAAGGCGCTCGTTTAGTACCTTACGCCGAATTAAAACGCATCTACGCAGCCGTATGACACAGGGGAGGCTAATACACCTCCTTATTTTGCACATTAAAAAAGGAAGGAACGCCAAGCTCAACCTGGACGACATCATCAAGGAATTTGTCCCCAGGGCTGCTGCGCAAACGGCGATTTTTGATCTTCCTTGAGACGATCAACACATATGACCTTATCTATATATGAGTCTGTTTCCTTCATCACGCTTTTCTGCACATTTTCTAAATATATATAAAGATGCCATTGTGTATGTACTTCTCTTGGCTCACTCGTTCATTTCATAGCGTGGATGTCTTTTTGGATGAACATTTGAAGAATAATAAACGTGATTACCCGCAACTTCTATTTTGCAATGTTGCGTATATCCTTGTAGGGATTTTGAAATCGCCTGAAGCACTAAGTGTAAGCGTTCTCACAATATAAGATAGCTTTAGTGGATCATACGTAAAAGCTTTGAGGGTCGGAATGTGGAAAAATATTTGACTCCAACCAAAAATTAAACTCGGACCCAACGTTTCAAACCCAGTTCGGTTTCGTCTTCAGGGGCGATTGATTTCGTGCGTGCAAGCAGCCTCGTCTTCTTTGGTGGCACGAATATCTTCTAATCGCGCTTCCGCCTTGCCATCCAGTCTTTTTCTAATCACGTGTCGTGGTTCACTCACATAAACAGATGGTAAGGTACCCATAGATTTGTTGATATTTCCTGGTGTATTTTGGATGTACCATGATTCAAGGTGATGCCTTTTTCGGAGATTGGTTTCAACATCAAGAACGGACGCGTTCGCGAAGTCTATCGGATGGTCAAAGGTGTCACAGCGCTCCACAAGAGCACTGCGTTCTCGGTCGAATTTCGTACTATCGGGGAAAAATGAAATGCGAACAGCGGAGCGCGTGGCTCGCGGTACAGGCTGCGCCGCCTGGAAGTGAACCTAAGGGCGAGGGTGCGTGACCTACTTCGATGTGTTCACGCCTCTCGATTGGCGCTCCCCCAGCTTCAGCAGTGCGCCTCTCAGTGCGCTGAAAGCTGTCACCGCTATCTTTGCCTGCTCGGCGAGTGCGGCGAGCTTCTTTGCACCGCACGCGCTGAGCCAGCAAAGATAGCGGTGATAGCTTTCAGCGCACTAAGAGGCGCACTGCTGAAGCTGGGGGAGCGCAAAGCGAAGGACGTAAACACATCGGAGTAGGCCACGCACCCTCGCTCCTAGGCTCACTTCCAGGCGGCGCAGCCTGTACCGCGAGCCACGCGCTCCTCTGTTCGCATTTCATTTTTCCCCGATAGTACATCGTTCTTGTGTTGGCGTAACCTTTCCATAAAGTTTTTTGTTGCGCCGATGTAAGATGCAGGATATTTTAAGCAGGGGATCCGGTAAACAACTCCCGGTGCTTTTTCCTTGGGGGGGGGGGGGGGGGGGGGGGGGCGATCTTTTGGTCTTGGCATGAATCGTCCAAGAGTGGATATCGGTTTGTGAGCCACGTGAATGCCTTGTTTTGCGAGCACCCGTGATAGTGCTTCGCTAGTACCTTGAACGTAGGGAACGCTGATGTGCGTGATGAGGCGATGCGGCGCAGCTCCCTTTGGTTGTGGGTTTTGGCGAGCGTGAACCGTACGTTTGGTGACTTGTTGGATGAACCTTGTAGGGTAGCCGTTCTTTCTCAGATCAGCGATCACACTCTGCCCCACGCTTTTTCTGTCAGTGCCTGAAAAACAGATAACAGCCGCCCTGGACTGTTATCTGTTCTTCAGGCTGTATCACGGGAGCATTGTGAGGTACCTTTTTCGAGAAACTTCAAAACCGCTCGATCAGTGAGATCCGTGGGTCGTTTGCCACCTTTCGAAAACATGAGTTGGTGGGTCATGATGATCGCCACGGCAGATGCTTGCAAGGTGGTGTAAAGTACGGTTCGAGGGCTGTTATATCTTGGACACAAGCGTAGGACGTGTTCGGTGTCTCCTAAAGTTTAAGGAATGACGCAATTTAGATTATTATTTTTGTGAAATATTGCGTGGCTTTCTCTTTTAAGTGGGCAGTCCGCTCTAGGCCGATGCAAAAAGCTGGAAGCTCACCAGCTAAGTTTATGCTTACGCAGGGAGGAGGGGCGTCGCCAGATACGACTCCGTCTTTCCGATGTCGCAGATTTGTGATGAGATTGAATATAGACGCTTGACCTCGCTGAATCACGGGGTAAAATATTCTGGAGCGTTCTGGTCACGTCACACATTCACAAGGGAATAGACCCGTTCGTTGCTCTGCCGCAGTGGGATGGGATACACTAGATGGTAAACTTTCATGCTTTTGCTTCAATGTAAGTGGCCATGTGGGCCACTTTCTGTGCAAGTGGCGGAGCATCTGACGTATTTTCAAGGGAGCGAAGGGCGCTCCTGTAATACATTTAAATGATAGCCGAGATAACCTGAAGTCCGAGCAGCGTCCACAGAGCCATGCAGATAGCTACTATAATTGCTGGCAGCTCAAGTAACAATGCAGGGCGTGTCTGACCATGTTTACACCTCTGGCATTGGGACTGGTTCTTCAACGTTGCTATCAGCCAATGCTGCAATACCATTGACTACGGAGTGACAGCGTTTCTTGAGCTGACAGTTGCTGTATCCCTGCAGTTCACGACGTTGTTCAAAAGTTGAGTCTACCTGCTTGTTGCATGTTGGTGGACGTGACAAAAAAGCCGCTCAGCAGATGATGCTCTTTCAGGCTTATTCTATCGATCTGTAAAAGCATGTAACCAGCCATTGTACTTTCTGTCGAGTTGATAACCAGTGAGAGAACGGGCTACGAAAGGTGCGAGAGATACTTCTCACTAAAATAATGGAAGAGTGTCTTTCATATCTGAATGTGGAAAGGTTGCATGGGGAAGTGAGGGTGCGGTGACTCTTCAGGACGTCCAATCTGGTTTTCAAATTTCACTGCGATAGCCCCTCCCCCCCTCCCTCCCTCCCTCCCTCCCTCCCCCCCCCTCGCGGCAAGGCTTCTGTCAGAGAGGAACTTGGACCGCAGTCTAGCCGTGGGAGCTTTGACCGACGTGGCGTCGTGGAGACGCACGAGATGGCACATTGTTCGTTCTCTTCTATGTACAGAGAATGGGGTTTCTTTTGCCTCTGTAAAGGCCAGTTCACTCATACAGCGGAGCGCTAAGTTAGCGCTACGTGAGCGCTCCATGTTGCGCTTCCTAGCGCGTGACCTAGTGCTCGGTTAGCGCTTCAGCAGCGCTCTGTTAGCGCTTCAGAAGCGCTCTGCTACCGCTCTCACGCTCCTTGTGCCCTGCTTGCTGCTGCGGAACAGCGCGTGCACGGCGATTCCGTTGTTATTTTTTTCCTTTGGTGGCGAAAGAAGAGAAAATAAAAGAGCCGCTCTCCAAGTAAATGGTCGGGCAGATGATCCAGAGTCATGGACCTAGAGCGACTAATTGGTTGGGTACGACCTCATCGATTTCTATTCGACATGGGTTACCCTGGTTTCAAAGACACGCAGTTAAGAGATAATCACTTTCGCAAGAACTCTCGTCCCTCAGCCTGGGAACAAGGCTCGCCATGTACCCTTCGGTATCTCGGTAGCGAAAGATTTCACGCACCCAGAAGGCTCTTCTGGGCGTTCAGTCGTCCAGACACATATGCACTAATTGCGTATGTGAGAGCATTTGTTCGGGTTTCTATTTGAGCGTCCCAGATGTCCGCCATGGTACTGTTGGTGCCCACCCAACCACTGGAACCGAAACCGCAGTGCACGCGCTAATCTGCAGCACCGAGGTACATGAAGCGCTAACAAGGCGCTACTGAAGCGCTAACAAGGCGTTACTGGAGCGCTAATCACGCGCTATATTAGAACGGAGTCACGCGCCACGAAGCGCCACATGAGCGCTCCTTCGAGCACTCACGTAGCGCTAACTTAGCGCTAACTTAGCGCTAACTTTGCGCTCCGCTGTATGCGTGTACAGGCCTTTAGTGTCGCACCGCGTGCAAACATTGTTGCAGCGCGCAACGACCTAGCCGCACCTGTTGTATTTGGGACGTACCGAGGTTAGGTAGGGGTACAGTGTAAAGTCCTAGAGAGGATTAGCCGACGATACAGTGCTAAAAGTGCTTGTGGATCAATGTCTAGTTGTCTGCGCTATAAGCAGCCCTCTCAGATGACACTTAGTTGGCAGGCTTTTTTCTTCTGGACGACAGGTAACGTGGTTTTCACTCAGGACGCCCAGGTACCATGAGTACAGTAATGTCTCGTTAATATGGACATACCCGTTCCCCCAAAAAAGTGTCTATAATATGTGGTAGCAGTAGTAACGAAACAGAAATGCATGTAATTGACCAGTTCTTCTCCGAAAATGTCTATATAGCAGGTTACCCCAATTCACTGGGTTAATATTGTCACGGGTGGTGACCAAAAGAACAATAAATAAACAGAAAGGAATGAACGTTTAATGGGGCGAACTTGTGCCAAAAATAAAAGGGTACAAACGCTAGTAACAGAGCGTCGCGGACGTCGGAGGCGGCGGAGCAGCAGAGTCGAACGCTGGGGCGAAACTGACTGCAGATCAGCACGCGGAGTCCCTTATGTAGGCGCGGTGGCTTCTGGATCGATCGGCCTAGATTGTGCGGCGACTGGAACATTCGGAACTCGATCAGACGAGAATGTTCTCGAACTTACGAGAACGCAATGTTGAAAGAACAAATAAAAGAGCATTCCACTGACTGGAATCGAACCCACACTTTCAGCGCGACAGTAAAGCGCGGTAACCACTTGGCCATGCACGCTTTTTTTTTTTTTTTCTTTATTGCCTGCTTTGACATAAGCCAACACAAGGGACGCAACCACATACATATGTACACAAAGTTAAAACGCGCCAGCCAAGCGCAGCTGCCGCTAGTACATTTAAAAGCGCTTCAACGAGACCAAATCATCAAGTATTCGCAACCATTCAGGCGGTTCAGGCAGCGCGCGGAATACCTCGCGAATATAGGAAACGTTTTCAATGAAATAATCTCTCGCAGGACGCACATTTACATCAGCGTTATGCACACCCGTCCTAGTCCTCCACAGGCTGTGGAGGCCGAGGAGCATAAACATGTCGTACGGGATGCCACCTTCGTTCTCTAGTGGCAAGAAACGAATCCCATACGCAGTTAGAGGCATGTCTTTCTTCAACGTGCGCTGAAGAACATCCCACAGGAACACAGCGTCCCAGCAGTCGATGAACACGTGCTCTATAGACTCGGGAACCTTACAAAGAAAACAATTTACAGACCACGGCACAAAAATACCTTTCGCTTTGAGCCACGGTTTGACTGGGAGCGTGCCACAGTGTAGTTTAAAGAAGAAAGTTTTCGTCGATGGTTTGACCGGCATACTCTTTACCCTTTTAAGCACATCCTGCCCTGGGCCCCACCCGTACAATGACCTGTAGAGAGGGATGGGCAGCAAAACGTCTGCTAGATCTTTGTAGAGTCGTTTTCGAGGCACGGAACTCAGATACTCCATAGAAAAGCGTACCGCTAGAAAACGAACAGAAAGTACCACTTCACGGAGAAAACCTTGAATACTAGCGCAGTAACCGTCACTGGTTGACACTACGTACTCAGGTAGTGCATTTCGCAGTCGCACCTGCATGACTGCACGCAAAAAGGAGTCTTGCTGGTCACGGAAAAACACAAAACGAGGCACTATTTGCCGCATAAACAGGTGCGACAATCCCAGACCTCCATTGCGAACAGACCGGAACAAATTCGTGCGAGCCGAACGCTCCCAGCACGAACTCCAAATAAAAACGGCGAATACTCTGTGCAGCCTCTGCACGTTAAGGCGCGACATTGACAGCACTTGCAACATATACCAAATTTTAGCGATCAAAAATAAATTACAAACTGTAGCGCGCGCAAACATAGACAAGTCTCTACCCTTCCAACCCTCCACTTTGGCCTTCACTCTTTCCGTTTCTTCACTCCACAGTAGCGTGCAGTCCCGGTAGTGCTCGAGCGGCACACCAAGATACTTTGCGGGCATGGCTACCCACTGAACGTTTAAAAAAACCTCCGGCTTGGAGTCCCAGTTTCCGTGCCAGAAACCGGCGCATTTCCCCCAGTTAATAACATTCCCCGTATTCTTGCAAAACGAAGAAGCAACACGGACCGCCTCACGCACGCTGTCCTGATCGACGCAGAAGACCGCAACGTCGTCCGCGTAGGACAGAACTTTTACCTCGCAAGACTCCAGCCTGAAGCCACGTATGTTTACATTGTGAATCAGTTTTAAACAAAAAGGTTCTAAGTATATTGCAAATAGCAAGGGGGACAGTGGACAGCCTTGCCTTACAGACGAAAGGACAGGTACACTTTCACTAGCTTTCTTATTTACAATAATAGACGTTGTACAATTCGCGTACGCCATTTTTAAACCGTCTAATATTGAGGACCCGACGTTCGCGTGTTCCAAAATACGAAAAAGAATCTTGTGCGACACCCGGTCGAACGCCTTCTCCAGGTCTAACTGCAACATGGCCACACGGCAACCGAGATCATCGCAACATTCCAGAATACTTCTTGCTACATGAATATTCGTAAAAATAGTGCGCCCTTTAATACCGCATGTCTGATGCGGTCCCACAAGACTAGTTATAACATTCTGTAAACGCCTGGCGAGGACTTTCATAAAAATTTTATAGTCAACATTTGTTAGACTTATTGGCCTGTAGGAGTCGACTGACAAAAGCCTTACGGGGTCGTCGACCTTTGGGATGAGGACAGTGTGTGTCCTCAAAAAGGAGGGCGGCAAAACACGCTTACAATACGCCTCCGTTATCACCTGATACAAGGCGTCGGCTGCCTCCCTTTTAAACAATTTATAAAATTCCGCACTGAGGCCGTCCGGGCCGGGCGTTTTGCCAGAAGTTAGTTCATCAATGGCCGTCTCAATCTCACAAACTGTAATCGGCGCCTCTAATTTTTCGCGAACGTCATCTTGTAATTTCGGCATTAAGGGCAAATATTTATCATTAAAGCTGTCGTCAGCAATAGCACTACACGCAAAGAGACCCCGGAAATGCTCAACAAATGCTTTCTCGATTATATCTTTATCGCGAGTTATCGTGTTATTATATCGTATTTCTTTAATCTCGTTTCGCTGCGCCTGCCGTTTTTCATCACTGAGCGCCCGCTTCGTCGGCTTTTCACTTAGCCACAACCTTTCAGATCGCGCCCGCACAACAGCCCCACGGTACGTTTCGCAGTCAATGACCTCCAGTTGATTTTTGATACTTCTTATTTCATCGACAAACTCGCCTGGCTTCGCGCTTTCTTCGATCAGGAGGATGTTCAGCTGGCGCCGCAGCTCCTTCTCCTTCTGCTTCCTCTGTTTACTGAGAATAGTACTCCTCTCAATAGCAGCCATTTTAACTCCCTCTTTAAAAAATTCCCACCTCACCCCCCATACTGTCTGTTTATCCTCGTATAGTTCCTTGAATAGAGCATCTACCTTTGATTTAAAAACTTCATCCTTCAGGAGGCAACTGTTCAACTTCCATAATGACCAGTTCCACTGAGGCACTTTGACTTTCCTCCCAAGAGTAAACATAACTAGAGCGTGATCACTGAAGGACACAGGCTGAACCAGGTAATCCGAGCACAAAGGAACTAAATCCAGGGATATGTATGCTCTGTCGAGCCGGGCGTGGCTTTGGCCTTGAAAATGGGTGAAAGGTACGCTGCGTTTGGAGGAAACAGATGCTACGTCCTCTAATAAATTTTCCGCGACAATATCGTTTAATAAAATAGCGCTGTGGTCGCGGACGCGGGCCTGATTCGAGCGATCCTCAGGCGCGCACACACAATTAAAATCGCCAAGCAAAATAACATACCTCGCACAGTTAATATACTCGTTAATAGTTTCGAAAAAAACTTTGCGCTCGCGCTCGCGAGTCTGTGCGTAAACACAAATGACACGCCATTCGACGTTAGAAAATGAAAAATCGCAGATAACAAAGCGGCCGAAAGCACACGCAAACATAGCCGTCTCAATCACACCTAGTGACCGGCGAATAAACAAACAACAGCCGCCCGAAGTTCCATCGGCGTGCGCCACACAAACGTTAAAAAAAGTTCGAAAAGGGTGCACCATGCGGTCCGTCCGCTCTTGGCTCTCGACCTTTGTCTCCTGAACAGCGATGATATCAAGCTCGTTCTCAGAAAACAGTCGGCTCAGCTGGTATTGCCGGCGCCGGGCTGCAAGCCCGCGGACATTAATCGTTGCCGCTCTTAGAGGTGCTTGTAATATCACCGCCATTCAGGAGGAGGAGCCACGGACCGCACGGAGCTTACCTCGGCTGGAAAAGGCTGTCTGACACGTCTCTACGATGGTCTGTCGCAGACTCAGACGCCCCGTTCGACCTCCGGCGCACACGCTCACGGGGGAGGCTTAGCCCCCCTTGTGCCATCCGCAGGGATGTTGGGCTTGACTGCGCGACGCCTCCACATGGGTGTCGCTTTAGGGGGCGGCTCCTCTTGCTTCACCGCCGTAGGGTCCGAGGCGTCATCCTCCCGTGTCCTTTTCGCGGCCGCACCGCCCGCAGAGGCATCCGGGTCGGCCATGGTGACATCGGCGGCTGGATCCTCGTTGGCGACGTTGGGGGCGACTTCTGCCTCATTGTGCGGTGCAGACGTCTCCACCGCAGGTCTATCCCGCTGCCCCGCCTGCCCTGCCTCGACCGCAAATGGTGTTGTGCCGCTGGTGTTCGGGGCCGCACCGCCTGCAGGTTCAGGGGGCCCGCCCGCCAGAGGACTCTCCTTGCCAGTTGAACCCGCACTGGTCTCCTCGGCTTCGGCCTCGTCCATTAGGAGCTCAGATTTCTCCAAGCCACCCTCAGGCGCAGCAACCGCCGCGTAAGACCGGACGCACTGGGAGCCCTCGTGGCCGAAGCGACGACAGACGTTACACCTCGGGACGCGGCACTCCTTGCGGATGTGCCCCGTCCGCTGGCAACGGAGGCAGAGCGGGGCCCTGCCAGGCACGACGATGAGAGCCAACTCACCGCTCACCAGCAGCTGGTGCGGGATGTCATCGAGCGTGACGCCCGCCTTGAGCCTGAGCACCGCCGTGCGTGTCATGGTGCCCACGGTCTGGCAGCCGTCGACACGCCACTTTTCCCTGGCCACCTCGAGGACCTTACCGTACGGCGCCAGGGCCGCTCTCACGTCATCGTCGGTGACGTTGAAAAGGAGCCAATGGAGCTTCACTCGAACGTCCTGGTGGCACGGGTCGACGACGAGGCATCGGCGGCCCTTGACGGTCAGCTCCGGCGTGGCGAGCATCTTCGTTTTGCCCTCGGTGGTCTTGAACGTCGCCGCCCACACATGGTTCATGCGGTAAGCCCCGAGGGCGGCGACCTCGGGGAGAAAACCGCGGGGAGCCAACGCGTCGCGGAAGTCGTCGACGCGGTACGGCCGCCCCTTCACGTCAGCGTGAAAAAAAACGGTGTTTAAAACAACGGGTCCTGTAGGCAGAGCAGGCAGAATGACTTGATAATCTCCGTTATCGTTAGCCCTGATACCGCGGCCGGCGTGGGCCGCTGACACCGCTCCTTCGGAGCTAGACATCGCACGTCCGTACGCTTCGGCGGCCGGAAGTGGAATGACTTGGCCATGCACGCAGTCGCTCGCCGACGAGCGTGGGAATATTAACAAGGCATGACTGTAACATGCTAAAAAGGGCGTCCCATATCATCGTCGGTACGTTATCTATACTATTCTGCTCGGTGCTCTATTGGGTCGGCAGCACAGGAACGCAGTTCTGATGGAAGAAAGATGCCTTAGGGCTTCCGTTGCTTTCACAATCATGCCAAGCACCCTTCGAGAACGCAAACTGATATTTTTCGCACCTCATGAGTAACGAACGCAAGACAGTGTCGTGTCATCAGCACATATCGCAAAGTGAACAGTTGCATAACGTGTAGATTTTGTGGTTGAAGTGAGAAGGAGGGCTGGCGATGCAAGGTTACGGAGGCTTGATATATACGGTGAAGACGCCGTATAACCGAGATGTCGGTTGCACGTCAATAGATCCCCAGTTGGTCAAAATTAATTCCCAGTCATTTGCTGGGGCGTGCCAAACGCCCTTCGTTCGTTTGGCGCGTAAATCTCTCCCCATTTGACTTTTAATTTGCCGTTGTATGGTTGAATGGAAATGAGCTGCCCTGCCCGCGGAACTTCCTACATTATTGAAAGGCGGTTGGTTAAAGGAAGGTTGTAGAATCCATTTACCCTGAGAACGGGCCGCTAGGTTCTTCTCCGGGTTGCCCTGTAGGTTGATGAATGTGAGATGGGGTCTGAAACGGGTAGGAACACGGATGGGTTTCGTGGGCAGAGATACAACATATTTGTTGAAGATTGATGGTTCTTTTGTGAGGTTGACGCGTGTCCTTTTATATGAGCTCTAGATGTATCCCACTTTTCGACGCGTACATATTTGCACGTTGGCTTCGGAGGTCTGGGTTCGTTGATCATTATAGGGATAAATGGTAGCCTCCCCATGTATCGGGTTAAACGCTCCACTCTGCAGGAATGTCAGGTGAGATAGAAATAATGGCCCAGGGCGCCATTTTTCACTCATGGCCTCACAAAGGTTTTAGTTTCATTATTCAGCATTTGAAGGTGTACGGATGATGCAACTGCTTCCAGTTGAGTCAATACGCGCGTAGTCCGCCTATCTCCCCATATCTCATTGCGGACGTTAAAAATTTCAATGATAAAGAGGTGCCCTGGAGAAACATGTTTTATCCACCAAACTTCTTCCGAGTCCTGGCAAATGTTTGTGGAAAACCGACACATATTATAGGGAATTATTTTCCTTTAGAGCGCAAGTCTCAAAGCGGCGTATACAGGCCTAGAAAAACCTGGCGAATGTTTTCTCAGACAAATAGCGGTACTCGAAAGTGGCCATTGATATCGTTTGATTCACTTAGATATATGCAATGCAGGGTGAGAGTTGCGGGTCTCCAAGACGAGTGCTCCGCTCTTGTAGAACTAGGACATGCATTTCGGTGACAAGTAGACTTGGCCGTACGTCAGAAGGACTAGATTAAATGACACGAAGTTTAAGCTTCAGGAAGACCAGACCGGAGGCCATGAAGTTTAGGCTTCCTACTTCGGTTATTTGTGCATCTTTCATTTTAGTTTATGCTTCTTTGCTGGAAAAGACGTCTTTCTGAACAATGGCGAATGGAACAGACCTTTTTCCAAACCCATCAAGCAACATTGTCTGTCGCCATTTCTTGGGCACGAATCGCCTGATCGGATACGAGTCCTCAACGGGCACTGACGCAGCGCTCGTTCTCGACACGAGCCAAACCGAATTCACTCCAAAAGATGACGCAACCCTTGTGTTTGATAGAAACTCTGAGTACGTGCACAAGCAAATGTCGGATAGTTGGCGCGTATTCTTTAAATGGGTCTATTAACCAGTGTAAGCCACGTGCCTCTGATATTTGCGGGGGTGCGAGAAGAAAGCGCACAAGGTGCTCAGCAGGTTTGCTGATAGACAAGTCGGTGACGCCGATGAACTGGAGTTCCAAGCGTTCGAAATGGAAGTCTCTATATCGCAGTAAGTAGTAACCTTTGAAAAACTGCTGTCTTGTGTCTTGTTGGAAGCATTGAGTCGGTCGATGGCAGAATTTCAATAATGGTGCCGTACTAAGCCGAGGAGCACATTGTTTGGAAGCTTGCCTCCGCGAAATGTGATTCACAGAATTTCGGAGGAGCCGAAACGACGAATTCCAGAGATTTCAGTATCAGATTGCAGGCGTTCAGTTTTCCTTTTTTTATTTTAAAGCGCAATTTGAACATTCTTCATCAGGCCGCCGACTGTGGGACCCAAAATGCCTTCTATGCCTATACAGAAGACCACCAAGGCTTGTGCATTAGAGTAGTGCTCTTGTGTTGAATTTATTGCTGACGTCCAGGGAAATGATATTTATACGTTCATTTGGTCCGATTACAGCGATGCCCTCGGAAGTCAGGACGCATAAGCTCAGCGTCTGACAGTTCAAAACTGCTCAGGCCGCTAATGTGATTATCTTAAATTTATGCCACGAAGCTCACAGTGAGACTTTCAGTACGAGAAAGGTCCACTTCGGAGCTTAAGCAAGATCGTTTCTTCTATCGTCGTTTGCGGCTAACACAAGTCGGTTGCCATTCGACTGTGTCAAGGGTGGCTTTAGTGTCGGGAATCTCGGTGCCCGAAGAATCAAATCAGTTGGAGATAATAGAAACGGGATTCGTGCCTGCAGAAAGCTGACAGAGGGTGACGGCGATAATGGAGCTCCAATTGACGTCCTGCATGGTCAGTGCTCTAGTCGGCGTCTGGATTGGCGTGAGGCATGGTTGATCGGAGGCCCCTGCCCACCACTTTCAAACCGGCAGTTAAAAAAATTGGAAGCTAACTTTTTTTCCAAAGTGCTGTAATGCATGGAATCGTTTTAACTTGTTTAGAAGGCATTAAACAGTCTTTTCGGGTTAGTGAAGAACCTACACTTGCATCACTTTAGGGGTAAACTGATTTGGTGCATTTGTGACATAAATTTCTCAAAATTTAGCGGGGAAACTGACGTGTTGAGTGGGTCAAGTGACATTAATTTCCTTGCCGAATTTAGCAGAGAAATTGAATTGATGTAGAGGTCTCGTAAAGCCAGGTCGCGTGACATCAATTTCCTCAAAATTTAGCGGTGAAACTGATTTGGTGCATAGATTACGTGGCATCGATTTGCTCGCCAAATTTAGCAGTGAAACTGAATTGGTGTATAGGCAATACCACATAGAACACAAGGCCTGCGCGTGTCTTCCTCTAAACGTCATTACCAGTAGATCCCCTGAGCGCCCCAGGTAGCCCGGATGAGCACCATCGTCTGCGAGATCGTCTCCTCCATCGCCTGCTTCAGTGGTTTGTGTTGCAGATAATGAAACAAATGCTCACGCCGAGTGTTTGTTGCTATAGCATACGATGAGTTAGACGTTCACGTGGAGCATCAAATGCACGAGTGGAAATGCATTACTGGTGTGCGAAGGGCTGCAAAGCCCTTCGTTTGACGCTGGCACTGGAAGTCATCTTTGAGAGCGCTGTTTATACTCCGTTCACTCTTAAAGGGACTGTGCAACGACATTGGGTAAGAATATTTCTTACTTTACACCAGCTTCCTGGCACTAGTAGGACCCAAGAATACTCGAACGCAACACCACTGACCAAGAAGCGTCTTCGTCATGGCGGAATTCAAAGAATGAAAGCGGAGCTTTTCTTTCATTCTCTCCTTCCAAAACCGCCTTTTGCTCCTTCGCGAAATTTGATGACGAAGCTGTGGGGACAATGGGAACAGTACGATCTCCGGGAATGTGTCATCGAGCTTTGCGATCGCAGCTGTGACGATATTCAAATGCTGACACAGTGGACGTGAAGACTGCGTACGCATTCAATCTGGGCTCGTGACAATAAATGCCTTGACATGCATTCGGGTAGTGGCCCTTGTCCAATCGCTGCAACGACGACAATAGCCGAGCCATAAAAATGTCTGGAACTCAGCGCGAGTCCTGTGCTTTGCCAACCCCAACGCGTGGCTATGATCAACATTGGCGGCATATAATCGGCTCCATATCCCGTGGCCACTTGCTCTGGCTGCGAGTAGAGGGGGTGAACGGTGCTCGTTTTCCTTTAATTTTTTTTCTGGGACTTCTATTGCGTGCGGTGAGAAACGAACGCGTGTTTCATAGGTCATTAACGTCAGGGATCTGTTTTAAGCGGAATTTGCGCAAAGTACAAAAATTGTTGCATCGCCTCTTTAAGCAGAGAAGGCAGCCAATGCCACAAGCGCGAGAGCTCGAGGTCGCTGCTTCGAAGCTTTCTTCCTTAGAACGAGCGCGCGCGCTAGGAATGCACGTCTCAAAGCCAGAAGCGCGCGCTGGCTCGCGCTCCTGGCCGAGCTATGCTCCGTTTCACCTTATGTTTACCGCAGCGGAGGCTAGAAGCGCGTGCTCATAACGTTGGCAGCTGCCCTTAGTGCACGAGAGCTTGTGCCGCCGAGACGTGCCCTAGAGCTAGGAGCTCGCGCTTGTAGCTTTTCCCGCGGTACATCATAAGGTGAAATAGAGTATAGTGTTCGCATGCACATTGCAAATGAACTGGAAGCTCGCTATCAGCTCGCGCTCAGCAGTCGCGCACACAGCTGTGGCCGCCAGTGAATGCGACGTAGTTGTGACGTGTTCCCTACTCCCGTCAAGCTTCTGGGTGTTAGCCGCTTGGGTCGGGTCGGGGATCTACTAACCAAACGTCATGCGCACGCCTTTTCTTCTAGGTGGTACTGGTGTAGGTCACATGATGTCAGGTCACGTGATGTCAATTTTCCCACTAAATTTAGCGTGGAAACGAAATTGGCGTATAGGTTACAGGACATAAATTTTCCTGCCAAACTTAGTAACGCCAGGTCACGTGACATGAATTTCCCCCAAATTTAGCGCGGAAACTGAATTGGTGCATGGGTCACGTGGAATCAATTTACCCGCCGAATATAGCAGGGAAACTGAATTGGTGTATAGGTCACATGATGCCAGGTCACGTGACGTCAATTTTCCCACTAAATTTAGCGAGGAAACTAAATTGGCGTTCACTTAAGGGCAGCTGAACTAGAAAAAAAAAATACAGATAAAGAAAAGACCATTCACACCGCTGGACTAACAACTGATTTTCTTTTTTTTTTTCCTCTTTTACCACGAGCCTCACTTGAGGGAACAATTCTCTTTTCCTCTTTTTTGCTTTCTAATTCACCTTAAAACTTTCACCCCCGAAGAAATATTTTTTTCTTTCTCGTGCAGCACGAGAGAAGGTGCACCAATGCAGTCATCGCCTTTTTCCTCAATGGCAAGTGCCTCTAGGATTTCACGTCCCAGTTTTGTTTTGTTTTTTGCCACGATGTTTACATCGTAGAACCGTGCCGAACATTGAAACGCACGACAATGGGTTGGCAAGTGTCCTCCTGCTGACAGGGTTTTCTCTGATGCAGCGTGCTCCCTCGTCCGATCGTAAATGCATCGGCCGGTTTGTCCGATGTAAAACTTCGGCCGCATGTCAGCGGAATGTGGTACACCAACTCCTTTTCACACAGGGCGTATAGAGACTTGTGAACTGTGCCACACCTCTTTTCGTTGTTACTTCGCTCCTGGTTAACCCTGCGACGCATGGAATAGGCCTTGTTTGGAGCCGAACACACCACCTGAACGCCTTGCCGTCCAGCAACCTTTTTCAACTTGTGGGTCATCCCGTGAACATTGGGCGCTACCACCACCGCATGTCGAGTCTTTTTCTTTTCCTTTGTGCTTTTATTTGTGCACCTTAATCCGCGCTTGATGGTCCTGCACACCTGCTCGCAAATCTAAAATCAAGTCGAGCGAAGTTTTAAAACTCAGGTCTCGCGACTACAGGAAGCTGGGTATCCAAAATCGCTCCTGGTAGCGATTGGCGAGCGTGGATCGCTAGGTTGGACATTTGAGAAAAGGTACATGGAAGTGACGTAATGCAAAGGAGGAGCGTATCCTAGCAACACTCACGTGGCGGCTCTGCCCACTTTGACGCCGCTACGTCATCGCAGACTTGACACCCGTCACCCGTTTCAGCGACGTCCGGAGCCAACCACCGACGAGCGGAAGTAGCTACGCATTCCCTGAGGCGTCCCTACGCGCGGGATACGGGGTAGGATTTACTACGACGCGGGGAGCAGTTCCTGCGTTTAGCGAAGGAACGGCAACCAATCCTGTGCGTCGCTGGCCGTCGCATCTGTTCTAGTACAGGTAAAAGTATTGAAAAACAATCAAAACCTTTTGGGCGTTGTTAAAACAAACCGCTTTTTTTGTACCCTTTTGCAATACATTTAAGAATTAATTGGAGAGAAAGTTGTACCAATATTATGCGGGATGTGCGCTACGCGCCTTCTTCAAACCAAAATGTCGAACCACGAGGAGCCGGGTGTGCCGGGGGCAGCGGAGGGGTCGGCGGAACCAACGGGGAGCGCGTGAGTGACGGCTGCTTTAGTCAGAAACAATTTTTTTATCTTTCGAGAACTTGCTATTGCTGTGCTCAAATAAGAATGTTTGGCGCAACATCTGTGATAATTCTTTCAAAGTGGTCCAGTGTTTATATGGTGGTATGCTAGTCAGAGAATATATATATATATATTTTTTTCCTTTCGAAATTTAACTATTGTGCTCAAGTAAGACCAGAGTGTTCAACAAGATATCTGTGATATATACTTAAGATTGCCCAATTGCTTACATGGTTCCAGTCGATGCTCAGTTTTACTTCCAAGAATGAAATATTACATTCCATGTTATCACACTTTTATTAATGAAGTCACAGGTTTTTCTTTAAGAAACAAAGCAATTTTCAAAACAAACTACATGTGCACTGTCTTGAGATAACACAATCACCTAACTTTGATGAAGTACCATGAAAGAGATAATAAAATGGAGCAGAAGGCAAGACGCTTTGAAGAATTTGTAAAATGAAACAATGTCCATGACAACAATATCCCTGGTTCAATCAGCAACTAAGAAAGCAATCTCTGCAAAAGCAAGCATTTCTTTCTAGAGGTAGTCTAAATTACTTCTGAGTTCTTTGCAGGGGCAATCCAGATGATTTTTTGGTCTGGCAACTAAACCTCCGAACCTTTTCTGTCACTGTCGACTGCGTCTCGTGCCTTCTGCTCATAAGAATAAAAAATGAAAGCCGCTTACAACTCCCTGTAACGCCGAATTAGAGCGCAGCTCTTGAGGAGGAGGAGGGAAGGGCACTGGGGGGGGGGGGTTAAACTAACCAGGGGGGGGGGTCACGTTACCTTGGGGGTCACGTGACCCCCAATGCCGATGATGTCATCACTGACGTCACTGATGACGTCATCAGTGACGATGACGATGCGGGTACCGATGACGTCATTAGTGACGTCACTGATGACTTCACCAGTGATGATGACGATGACGATGCGAATGTCGGTGACGTCATCAGTGACGTCGCTGATGACGTCATCAGTGATGATGACGATGACGATGCGGATGCCGGTGACGACATCAGTGACGTCACTGATGACGTCATCAGTGATGATGACGATGACAATGCGGATGTCGGTGACGTCATCAGTGATGATGACGATGACGATGTGGATGCCGGTGACGTCATCAGTGATGATGACGATGACGATGTGGATGCCGGTGACGTCATCAGTGATGATGACGATGACGATGTGGATGCCGGTGACGTCATCAGTGATGATGACGATGACGATGCGGATGCCGGTGACGTCATCAGTGATGATGACGATGACGATGTGGATGCCGGTGACGTCATCAGTGATGATGACGATGACGATGTGGATGCCGGTGACGTCATCAGTGATGATGACGATGACGATGCGGATGCCGGTGACGTCATCAGTGATGACGATGACGATGTGGATGCCGGTGACGTCATCAGTGATGATGACGATGACGATGTGGATGCCGGTGACGTCATCAGTGATGATGACGATGACGATGTGGATGCCGGTGACGTCATCAGTGACGATGACGTCATCGGGGGGTCACGCGACATCGGCGGGGGTCACGTGACCTCGAGGAGGGGGCCACGTGACCTCAGGGGAGTCACGTGACTTCGGGGGGTCACGTGACCCCCCACGAGGTCACGTGACCTTGGTGGGGGGCTCGCGCGGTGCATTATGGGACATTTCCCATGATGCACCGCGCGGTTACGCCGACGCCGACGGCGACGCCGCTCAAGCCGGAAACGGGCCCCTAAGAGCTGCGCTCTAAAAAAAGGCTGTATCGATTTCACCGCGATGCACTCGACACGTATCCGGAGGCAGCACGCTGGCTGTGCGACGAACTTCACAAGGTGTAGGAGCTGAAGAGAGTATGTAGCTTGTGGACGGCCATGACTGTGGAGCAGGAAGCGAAGTGTGCACTTTACGGCTTCCACGCGTAGGGCTTCACTGAGGGCAAGGATGTGACGGGGTCCTTGGTGGTCAGGACCTCAGTCGTGGTGGCGAGAAATTCCCTGTCGCTGGCGGTGTCCGTGCTGGGCACCACCGCAGCGAGGGCGCTGAGGGGCTCCCCGACGGTGTCCCTGGTGGTCGGGACTACCGTCGTGGCGGCGGACCCCTTGCGTGTGGCGCTCCGCACGGGCACGTATGCGGCGGGTTCCGAACCGGGCGACAAGGCGCTGCCTCAGAGCCTTCCCCCTGTCCGAGAGGCCGACCGGAAGGCCGACCGGAGGGCCGGCAGGAGCCAGCCTCTCGGGAGCCGACGCTGACCTCTCCGAGCTCGGCTCAGAACCGTCCGAGCTCGGCTCAGACTCCAACTCTGACTCTTCAGGGTCGGAGTCTGACTCCGGTTCTGGCTCGCTCGATGCAAGGCAGATGTTGTGGAGCACTGCACATGCCGAAATAATGGCGGTGGCTGTTGAAGGGTGGTAATACAAAGCCCGGTGCCTTTGCAGACACCGGAATCTGTTTTTCAACAGCCCGATGCAGCGCTCCACAACAGACCTGATCGAGGAATGCGCCTTATTAAACATGACGCAAGGGGTGGAGGTCGAGTGGTTCCCGGGGACAGGGGTGATGAGCCAAGGCTCCAAGGGGTAGCCGCTGTCACCTGCACATGTAGAGGATGGAACATATTACATTCTTTACTTTTTAAAATAAAAGGCAAAAAAAACAGCTGTGTGCAACTATGTCAATTATAATGTAACTTAAGTGGGACTTAAAAGTGTGTTAATATTTCTGCACTACAGTATCAGTTTACATTATGATTAATTAGCACCAGCTTGCCTGCAAACTCCCTGTTATTTCATGTAACTATGTGTTTTCCTGGTGGGTTGTATGGGATGTGTGCACGATTCCTTAGGGGTGCTGTGTTGTATGGAAGTGCATTATTAGGCCCTTGCATCCGACAGATAAAAGCTCTGTCGCTTTTGGGAGTGTGGCCGTGACCTTAGGCACGGGCAGAGCAGAACACGCTGGCCTTGTCTTTGGCAAGCAAGGGGATAAGGCGCCAGTTCGACGAACCTCTTTCCTAATCCTCGGTGGAGTTGGAGATGGGGAAAAGAGAGGGGGTGGTTAGATTGGAAAGGAGTCAGGTCCTGTTGGGACACGGAGGGTCTAATAGGAGGAGCTATATAAGCAGACCGAAGAAGAAGGGTCAGGGAAAAGAATCCAGTGTGTGGGACAGAGACGACCCGAGGACGGATTTGGCGAGCCCCAAGTGGCCAAGGAGGAATTGATGCCATTCCGTACAAACTGACGACCGTCAAAGCGTCCAGGCGCGCCCCCAGGTATCAGTGAAAGAGCTCCAGCTTCATGCAAAAACCAACCAGCAAGAGGCTACAGGCAGACAGTAACAGTGAGTGGGCCGAACCGGGCAGCGACTCGCACTGCGGTCGCATGCCTTGCATAATCTATCACTGTCGTGAGATTGTTTTAGTGTGGCTTTCGTAGCCTGCAGAGTGTGAGAGTTATGTGGACATAAACAGAGATTAATGGCCAAACTTTGGGTGTTGTCTCACTTCAAGGAGTTCCAGCAACTGTGTCTGTGTGCCTCACAACAAGCACAGTATGTGTGGTACTGTGGCTTTCAAGCAGTGGGAGCCACCGTGTGCGTAAGGAATGAATTTAGTATGCTCACCAAGCAGGAACCGGCCGTCGCGTGGCACCTGCCCTTGCTCGAGTTGGTTTCGGAGCCAGGAAAATTGCCACACGAAGGAGTCGTGCACCGACCCGGGATACCATGGGTCGATGCACACTATCCGGCAGTCGGCGTCACACACCTGAAAGTGAGAGAGATATTGACAGGTAATTACCTGAATCCACAAGTAGTAGATTGTACTTATGGTTCACAAAGCAGTCGCAATTTCAGAACCTTTTAAGTTATTTTGTCTGACACATGCATGTCAGCACACCTTCCTGGATGCAAGGTACAACTAACTACCTTGAAACAAAAATAATGTGTTTTTTTTTTTACGGAAGCTGGCACGTTTTAACAGACAAGTATTATTTTTGGGAGAAGAGTCTCACGGCTCACATGCTACGTAGAGCACACGCTCGCGCAGTCGTGAGACCCCACAGCCCGCAGTCATAAAACGGCATACTTAAACCGTATCGGCAATACGTTTTTTTTTTCTACAGATTTGGGGCGCGTTTTGACAACGTAACGTGAGTGTACTTACCACCATCACGTTGAGGGCGTAGAAGTACTGGCGGCACCAGTACGCCGCCTTCGTGACGGTGGGGTCGTTCTTGGACGGGCCGACGATGGAGACCATGGTCCCGTCCACGCAACCGATGACGTCGGGTATCCTGCCGAGCAGCCTGAAGCCCTTCTCCGCGTCGAACCTCTCGCTCGGCGTCTCGGGGAAGTGGATCCAGCCACGCTGGACCCCGAGACGACGCACGATAGCGACGGACACGGCGCGGACCGCAACGCTGACTGTCTTTTGGTCCCGCGCTACGTGTTCGTCGCTCGCCACCATGCCTTGGAAGCTCCCCGTGCCGTAGAAGCGCAGTGCACACAACACTTGAAGCTCCACAGTCATGACGTGGTACGCACTCTCCTCACTTCCGGTTCCTCGCGAAGTTCGTCGCACAACCACCGCACCACGATCTTGGGCAGGCGGTATTGCTTCCGAAAGATCTCCTCCGGGAGCTCGAATGCATCGCGGTGTTCCCGATACAGCCTTTCTGGCGAAAAAAAAAGCTCTATTAAAGAAAAAGTCGAGGTGACGAGACGGCGACACCTCGCCGCCGAAAACATGCTGCCAATGACACCTAGTTCCGAGCAAGTACCTTTTGAAACGTACTCGGTACAAAACGAAACGTCATTTTGTTGTCACGTCCGGTAGCCAAGTCCGCCCAGTTTTTCCGACTCCGCCCACATTTTTCTAGGGAAATTACGTCACTTTTGTTTCCAACCAATCAGACGTGATGACGTCACTTCCGTGTACTAAAAAAAGGTACATGTACAATGTCGAACCTAGCTATTAAGGTGTGCAGGACCATCAAGCGCGGATTAGGGTGCAGGAATAAAAGCAGAAAAGAAAAGAAAGAGACTCGACATGTGGTGATGGTAGCGCCCTATGTTCACGGGATGGCCCACAAGTTGGAAAAGGTTGCTGGAAGGCAAGGCGTTCAGGTGGTGTGTTCGGCTCCAAACAAGGCCTATTCCATGTGGCGCAGGGTTAACCAGGAGCGAAGTAACAACGAGAAAGATGCGGCACAGTTCACAAGTCTCCATACGCCCTGTGTCAAAAGGAGGTGGAGTACCACATTCCGCTGACATGCGGCCGAAGTTACATCGAACAAACCGGCCGATGCATTAACGATCGGACGAGGGAGCACGCTGCGTCAGTGAAAACCCTGTCAGCAGGAGGACACTTGCCAACCCATTGTCGTGCGCGTCAATGTTTGGCACGGTCCTACGACGCAAACATCGTGGCAAGGACAAGACAAAACTGGGACGTGAAATCCTAGAGGCACTTGCCATTGATGAAAAACGCGATGTCTGCATTAGTGGACCTTTTCTCGTGCTGCACGAGAGAGAAAAAATATTTCTTCGGGGGTAAAAATTTTAAGGTGAATTAGAAGGCAAAAAAGAGGAAAAGAGAATCATTCCTTTAAGTGAGGCTCGTAGTAGAAGAGGAAGAAAAAACATTCACCCTTTCCACTCTCGTGAAGAGGGAAGACCAGCGGAGCTAGAGTGTACTAGAAGGACCGAGTGGGGCGACCGGAGTGCTACTTAGGTGCCTCCGCATGTGGAAAAACCCGGCTAATGCAAACCACTTCGCTCGTAGCGCTTTCTCGGGCACTACGAGCGAAGCGGTTCGGATTAGCCGGATTTTATGAAAAACGCGTTGCTTTCCAACGCCAAGATCGTTCCACAAGCAGCGGCGCCGAAAAAACGCTTCGGTCGTCTCACTCAGTCCTTTCTAGTACACTATACGAAGGTGGCGCTGCGATCGAAGTGACTTGGGTCCACCTGATCACTTTCCACATTTTGAGGTGCAACTGAAAGCATGAGCGGAGCCTGTAGCTCGTCCCACTCGTTCCTTCTAGTACACTCTAGCGGAGCTGTACTCAACACACTGTGTGCTTCTTCTTCGTCGTCGTCTGTTTTTCGCGCTGTTTCCTACTATGAATTCCCACCAACGCGCCAAACTATCCATTCTTCTATTATAGCTGGAAAGGTTGTCGCCATCTACGAGCGACAACGGGAACCATACTGGTTGTGTGCTTGCCGCCGTCGCTTATAGATGGCGGTAGCTGTCCAGGTAGGTTTGTGTCGACATACACGGACACGATCCTGGGGAACCTAGCTCTTAACAGCTCCGGTGTAAAAAGAAAATCAGTTGTTAGTCCAGTGGTGTGAATGGTCTTTTCTTTAGGTGTATGTTTTTTCTAGTTCAGTTGGCCTTAAGTGAACTATGCACTAACTAGCTCAGCTCAAGCCTGTTATAAATAGGCGTAAAGGTCACGTGATATCAATTTCCCTGCCGACTTAAGCGCGGAAGCCAACGCTACTATAACGACTCAGTTGGGAAACTGCTATAGATCCTGCTTCGAAAACGTGGCTTCGATCTGTTCTCGAGAACCGAACTGAAGGCGATCCCAACGCCGCCATTTCTCCCGCAGTGGCCACTCCGGGAACTGCAGGGCTATGCATTATTGGTTCAGGTCAAATCGCGCAAAGCCCGGTTGCGCATTCTCGCAGTGCCATTTCTCTGTAGCTTTATAAATCAACTTCCATGTTTTGACTCGTCGCCAAAGGGCGGCGCTGTCATTGTATTTAGTTTAACCTCGGTGGACGCGAGCCTTCCGGGTTTCAAGGGCAAGTTTCCCAACTGAGTGTTTTAGTAACGCTGGCGGAAACTGATTTTTTTGCATAGATCACGTGACATCGCTTTCCCCGCAATATTTAGCAGGGAAACTGAATAGACCGATCTCACGAGGAGTTGCGCGACGCCACCGCTGCCGCGGTGCATTCTGGTACCTGTAGTTCTCCCCAGTTTTCCGGCCGCGTCGGCGCTCATCGTACGCCCGGCGTTTGGAAATTTTCGAGTTAGCACGAGCCTTTTAGCCAGGTGTTGACTCATGGTTTTCAATCGGTGGCTTCACATGTTGTATGCCACGGAGCTATACTAACAGCACCAGGCGAAAAGGCCTCGGATATTATGTCTTTCCGCAAGAAAGAAGCATGGCAAAGAAAGGTCGACAGAGCCGGACAGAGCGGCAGGAAAAATAGCGTTTTACGATTTGTTTCGCGATTTGCTTCATAATTTATATTCCATTATTGCACGTCAGCTAAAATATGTAAGATTACAGGGCACGAGACATAGAGCGTGCCGACGTGTTCCGTAAGCTGGAATCTCTCTGATGATTTGCTCCATAGCGGCCTATTCGTTGGTCTATCTCAAATAGGACCTCAGAACTGCTTTGCGGAGGCCGTTTTTAATACACTTCTTACTCGGTGTATTTTGGTGGTTATAACTGTTATTGCGACAAAATGTTTCAAGCACAGCTGTGCTTCAATAGGCAACCTGCAATGCTGTTTGGTTTGGCGCCATCTAGCGACTGAAGCAAGGAATATTGGGTACCCCTGGGAGTGGCGGCTGCATTGTTCAAACGTGAGCTATTACTCCGGTGGCGCCGCTGAGCCTAGTGTCGGAAGCAAGAAATACTGGGTATCCCAGGAAACCGTGATCGCGTAACGTGCCAGTAGAGCGGAAGCTACGGCCCTGGTGGCCCAATAGGAACGTGACTGCGTATCACCGGAGCGCGTCTCAACTCCGAAGAAGTATCAGACTTTTCGCTGCGTCATGCTCCAACATGCGTGGGTTGCGCTCGTATACGTCGCGCATTTGGAAGCCTTCGGCACGCAATGTGGGGCTTATCGTTCGCCGTTTGCCAAGTTACAACGAGACAGGGTATAACCGTGCGCTCTCACCCTGCTGGCGCCGCCTGGCCGTTGCCGGCTGCCTATAGATCAGGACAATCACTAAAAAAGACCAGCAATTCCCGATATGCACCACCTGATATAAAACAACTTTTTTTCGGAAGCAGCCTTCATTTTTTTTTTTCCCATACCAACGCGAAAAGATTATATAATGCAATTTAGAAGTGGAACACGTACTTACCGCCAAAAATGTAACAAACGAACCTCATCCATTTTGTGGTGGTCTACTAGGCTGGTGTTACTGATTCATTCTGCACTATCACCAGTCGAGACCGCAGATAAAAGCTTCCTCCGTCGGGCATTGATAGATGGCAATTATTACGGCGCGTCAGGCATGGCCTTTCTGTAAATCAGTTCTTTGTGTGCAGGCTTCTCCCGCTGTTCATCTGTACTCTTTCGCACAGGCTGTCAACCAGAATGAAACAACTTTTAGAAAACTATCGCTGACCGAGAAAGTCTATTTAGCTCCTCTTACTTGATGGCTGATTAAACGTTATGCACAAGACTGAGCGCCACCGAGCTCAGTTTTTCATCACATTTGATGCTGTTCCGTGGTTCTACACCGAGCCGATGGTCCCTCGAATTTTTTTGTTCTTTGCTATTGCACTAGATGTTCACTTGTTTGCAAGGTAATTCAGTCGTCCGAGGAGTCGGAATGCTCGAGTAGTGGCGTCGTTGTTTTTTAGTTTTGTTTTTTCCGCGGCCGCAGTGGGATTACCCCGTGAACGGCAGTGGGCTCACGCGTTCACGAAGACGAAGAAGCAGACGACGACGAAGCAGACGACAAAGCGATTCTAAAGCGATAAGATGACTGAAACTGCTTTTCTGCACTTGCTGAGGAAAGTAAGGCATCACAAACAACACAATCATATGAAGTAAAAATATGCAAGAGAATCAGGGTGATACCGGGGCGTGCCAAATGATAATCTATGATGATGTACGTACGCGCAGCCGTACGTAGCCGGGAAGCCGGGAAGGGATAACTACAACTAGCATGGCGGCGGCACCACTTCCGGAATGCGCGCGCCTGCGCAGTTCGCTTGGTGACATCGGTCTATTGGCGTATAGATCTCGTGAAGTGAGGTCGCGTGAAGTCCCGCAAAATTAAGCGAGGAAACTGAACAAATATAGTTTTACTATTACGTAGAGGAGCTGCAAAACCCAAGTGCTGTGCGTTTGCGTTGCGTGCTCCCGGCTGCGCACGCGCGACACCGCCATGCGCCGATTCAAAACCGGAGTTTGGACTCCGCAGACGCGCAGTGTGGAACGCACAATGATAACGCGAACGCACAGTGCTTACGTTTGCCTTTGTACGCAATGATAAAACTCTCTAATGTATAGATCTCGCAACGCCACTTTTTAAAAACACGAAATGATTTTTTTAGAGAACCCTCCACGTCCCAAAATTTTGACCGTTCTTCCGTGCGTCCGTCCGTCCGTCCGTGCATTTTCCGGTACATTTAGTGGAGAAACTGGATTTATTGTTTAGGTCACGTGACATCAATTTAACTGCTAAATTTAGCGGAAAATGTACGGACGGACATGCGGACGGTCAAAAGTTTGAGACTAGGGGATCCGTTAAAACACATTCGAATCTTTGAAGAAGATGGCGGAATGACATTATAGTTTAAATGCCATAAAACGTTTCTCCAGAGCGGCCTACCGAGACACGAACTGCGATTGTCTATCTGTAACGCGCGCACAATCCAAGCTAGTACGCTTAAAAACGAAAACAATGAATCGCGACGAACAATGCAAGGATTCCAGCAAATAACACAACTCAAAACACAACTAGAAAAAAAAAAATGTGGAAGCATTATGCACAGGGACAATGAGTATGACGTTTCACCTGCTCGTTCGTCCCTTCTCAAATCGCATTTTGTCGGGGCATATCGTATTACGAGCGTCGTCGTTCGCTGGGATACTTCGTCGGGATTGGCTGTCTCCGTGTTCCGCAGGAAAGTGAATTCACATACCTTTTTTAAGAGAGTATTTCTCTAGAACATCATCGAAGGCAATGAGCTATTGCTGGAGTGATGACCACCGGCATAGTCACTCCCCACCGATACAAGAATGTCCCCGTTTAATGCGACCCCATCGGTTGTTTACATGTCGCTTACGTCAGGCGGACCCGTTAGAGCGCGGCGCCGCTGGCTCAGTTGGTACGCGACGTCGCTGCTTTCTGAGTTAGCGCCGAGAGGGGCGAGTCGAGCAGCCCGAGGCATCTCCCAGAGGTGGAGTAGTGGTCTTCTTATCGCCTTGTGCGTTCAAGCGCGGGTCCCCAGGGGGCTCCGGCGAGAACGTCCGTTCGCCTCGCCGACGGCAGTGGCTAATCGCGGCAACGCCGCAGCTCCGACGGTCGAACCAAGGATTGACGAGGACGACGCGGAAAGACGGCCCCCGCACGCCGGTCGACATGCCCTACCAGCAGAAGAAGCAGGTGAGAGGAGTTTGCTCGCCGCTTGCGGGACCGTGGCTTGCGCACCGCCGACCCGTTTGTTCGAGCAGATGCGTGACGGGATCGCGCGTCGAGCTGCGCGGTTCGCTGAAGCGGCAAGGACCGATCATTTGCGTACTGCAGAGAAGGATCGACATCTCGTTGCTGGCAAGGCTAGCCATGGTTACCGCAGCATCAGTATGGCGTGGCAAGAGAAGGTGGATTTGGAGGTTCACTGGCACATGTGATGCACACGTACGGGGTTCTGGACGGTATTTATATGTGGCCAATGAATGTGAGCCTAGAACCGACACCGACGGCAACACCACGAAGAAAGTGCGATCGAAGCCGAAGGAGAGAACGCTACCATGTTGCCCTGAACGACGCTTGCACGGTACCGGCGCGCGTGCTCGACAGGCATGTCCAGGGCGCTGTTGAGTGACCAAGGGTCATTGATTTTGATCTTATATACCCAGAGGTAATAATAATGTACAATATCGTTATACATTGCGAGGCCATGATAAATTTAGAGGCACAGAGCGAAAATCATTCTAAACATGCGATGTGTACAGCGTGAGTTCCTTGTGCTAGATGGCTGTCGTATTACATTTATTCTGATATGCTTCATGTTTAATCTTATATTTATATGTAGCTACTACCCGATAAAGAAAGGAACAAAAATGATTGGATTAGTTGTGAAAATTATACCGTGGAAGTTGCAGTGATCGGCAAGTGACCGGCTGCGAGGTCGTTTCACCTGTGACGTACGGTGAATTGCACAATGACCTGGAAAAAAGAAACGGAAAGGGCGAACACTTCAAGGTTAAAACGTTAATCTAAACACATAATAAAAACTATGTTCTTCAATTAACTGAAATAATAAATGTGAATACAAATGACGTAAGTTAAGAAAGAATAGCATATTAATGCACGCCGACTCCTTTTGTTCAGTATACTATTCATGCACTTTTTACAGTACCTAACCAACAGAAGTCAGTCGCTGTCGGCTACACGATTTGTCATATTAAATAACATGTTTTACTTTTTGAAAAGATGGTGTCGACAAATTATGTGTAAACAATGTGAATATTAGATTAAGGAATTTCACATTAATTACAACCTATTTTATTTCTTGTCACATGCTATATACTAAACTATTTCAAAAGAAATGCACCAATCTTTCCCTCTGTAAATATGCTTCGTTCTCAATCTGCACAAGTTCTTTTACCAGAAAGTCAGGAAATATATGGAAGCCTCCTTAAAAAATGTGTCATTTCGAGCATGTTGCTGGATATGTCTTCTGTTTTTGCTTAGAGGCCGACGTACAGTCTCGGTTTTCTGAAAGGGATGACGATCCTCTTGGTGTCCCCCTCTTCTGGACTAACGAGGGGAATCATGTTGGTGCAAGGTAAACATTGGCGAGGATATAGGAAAGGAGGAGCGGGTCATAAGTGCGAAGCGCGAAGTATACGACGGTTTTTAGGTTTTTTTTCTCAACCTTTGTGCTTGCAGACTTCTAAGGGTTATTGTTTTTGCCGATATTTTGTTCTTTTAAAAACGCATTTACTCGAAGAATCAGCGTACCATTACCGACAATGCGTGTTTGTGTTCTCTCCTGCAGAGCACACATATCTAAGCAAACATAATCACCTACGAAATGAGTGAGGCGATTGACCAGACACAACTAAATGCTTTCTACTCGGAAAATTCGTACTATCTCTAAATTTCTGAAATGTGAGGATTACAAAGAAGAAAATAAATCAAGTAAGCAGTCCTTAAAAAAAAAAAAAGACGATTTACTAGTTACTTGTGCCCGAACGCGAGAGGAGTCGATTTGCTGTAAAAAGGAGCTTTAATTCAGACACCTTTGAGATGCGTTCGGCATCAGTACAACGCACGCAATAATTGACAAAAGAGCCGGAAAATATTTTATATGGACATTACAGTGATTGCATTATTACTGTTGTGTTGTTATGCTGGAGTTATTAAACGTTTGCCAGTTCTGTAAACTTTTTTCATTTCGTTTCATGTTGCCTTGAAAATGTAACGCATGGAAATATTTTGTAGCTTTGCGTGAACAAATAATTAGAAGCAAAAAAAAATTTAACACGAAGAGCTCCGCTTGGATAACAGTGAGGAACTTTTTCGCGATGGGTGTGTTAGGGCTGTTTCAGGCTAAAATGATAATCCGTGTTCAAGTTTCTGAATGTCCCACAGTTGACCGACTTGAAGATTTGCAGCCATCTTTTAGTTTCGTAGTTTTGTACAGTAACTTCAGGCAGCGTTTGATTTCCAATAGTAATAACATTTTAGCACAATTTATTATTTAGAAGCTCAAAAACAACACAAAACAAGATTATATCTGCCCTTTTCCCGATATATTTGCCCTACGATTTAGTTTTTGTTCCTGGTTTCAGTCAGATTTACAAGTGTTTTTACGCAACCAGGTATCTCGCCTGTTACAGTATACAATAGTAATGTTTTAGTAGAAGTTGAGCAAACTTGGGAACAATCAATATTTTCTCTGAAATAGGACACGTAAACGTTTATTTAAGTTTAAGATAAGCCTTCTTATCCTCCGGCCGACCACTGAGCAGACCAGTGGCCTTTTTGAGTGCATGATATATTTGAAAATAAATAAAAATGAAAAGTTATACGTTGCATTGGCAGTGTGGTGGTGAATTATGCTTTCCTGTAAACCTAAATTATTGGTGCAGAAAGAGTACAATGAAAGATGCCCGTAACCTTAAGCTGAAATGTAAACTATATTAAAGGTATCATCAAACAGCACCTTTCTGCCAAGCAAATAAATATAAATAACCAGGCATTTATTATCGCTGGTTTCTACTTTGTTAAGAAGGTATTAATGCATCGATAATTTGGCAATGCACGGAAATAATAAATAATATGTGACTTTGGCTTTTCTTACCTTTACGTTTAGTTCATTTCGCTCAAAAGCTTTAGGCTATTTTAGAGGTGGCGTTTTTTACGTAATGGGCCTCAAATAATGCTAAAATTCGAAGGTTACGTGTTTTCTGTGTTACGGTTAAATAAAATTCTCAGACCTTTTTTTTTTTTTTTTTAAATCACAGTTGTAACATTTATCTGTGCTGAAAACTCTCGAATTCTCACTTAAACAAGATCGGCGTTTATTGGAGATACAATTTGTAATATTCCTAAATTCATGAATCTTCTCTAAATAAATAAAAAAAGATAACATCCACATAAAACCAATCGAGGAGACGCAGAAAAAAAAATCAACCAGGAGCAATGTTTACGATAAATATTTAAAATCTCTGTTTCACAATTATATAAAAAAATCAATAGCTGGTTATTTTAGTAGAGGCCCAAATGAAGAGCGAACCGGGACAGACTAGCACACTCATATTGGTTTCTGTCGTTACCCAGGCGAGCAGCGATATTAACCCGTCGTTCTGAACTGCTAGGGATGATAAAAAAACATGTGGTGGTGGTGTGTGTGTGTGTGTGTGTGGGGGGGGGGGGGTCTTTTTCATAATTGCCTGACATTAAAAAGGAGACTGGACAAGTCTTTTCTCACGGCCGCTGACTCGGCATTCCACCCAGACATTCTGAAGTATCCTGGATCTTTTTGACTTTCTGACTTTGGATATTGGAGCATTTAAGAGACAGAAAGAACTGCACCGACTCAGTCTTCGGAATTTATATTTTCACAAAGTTTTGTGTATTTCGGTAACAATTTTTGCGGACGGACGAACATTTGAAGTTCATCAATATTTACATTGAAGAAAATAGGACACTGGCATGGGGTATCCTCAACTTCCATTACCCGAATTCCTAAAAAAAAAACAATCCCTGTCCCCCCCAAAAAAAAAAAAATAAAAATAAACGCAATAAAATATAGAGCAACGAGATAACATATGGGGTTCCAAAGCAAGAAGAAGCCTCGCGGACAGTTCACTGGTCCTGTGTTCTGGATCAACATAAAATTAAGCTTTACAAAGCTGTCTTCCAGCCAAACATGTTTCTATTTTTATTATTTAAGGACAATTCTATTTCGCTCTTTTTTTCTCTCAAATTTTGATGGAACCGGCTGAGGAGCAAAATTTTGGGGTTTATCGGTATTTACCGAAAAAACGAAACTCTGCATATGCGGCGCTTCTATGCTCCCTTTTCTTCGCACACAATTTGCTCCCGGATTGTTACATACGCGTTTGAAATTAAAATATGGGCTTTGACTGTTGACGTTGAGTTTGTCGTTTGTCTCCGATATGGTTCGTCTTGGTAGACGTTTCTGAGTGTTCCTTTCGCCGTACGTGGTCCACTTGCGCACACTGTTTCGTGTTTACGTACCGTACGTAGGCCATCTTTACACTTTCAAGAGTGTGTTTACCTGAAAAAAACAACAACAAAAAAAACACACAATATTTGTTGAGGGCTCATCAATATCGTTTGTAACAATGAAGGTGTGTATTATAGCTTAGGAGGTCTTGTTTCTAAGACTGATTAACCATTAATCTAAATAGCACAAGCGCATTAATTATGAGAAAATAGTGTAGTTCGCAATTTTTCTGGGTTAGACAATGAATATGTTTTGGGAGCGGCACTACCTTCGGCCTCTATGCATGATTTGTGCGCTTGAAAAGAAAATTTTTACTGAGTGTTCTACTTTAGCGGTGTCAGTGCTTACGGAATATCAAGACTAACCTCGCTGACAAGAAAATAGCAACGCCGAGCGGCGGAGTGACATAAACGGGTCGTCGAACATGTTCTACGCCTACTGCTGCGTGAGTCGATCCATTGAGTGAGGGGACACTTTGAGCTAATCAAATCTAAAACTATGAAACGGAAGCGACACATAAGGCCGGTATTTACGTCGTGTTTGCGCAATCAATTATAAAACTTCACGTAATAGAAACCGGAATATTTTATATATACGTAATGTGGCATCACTTCAACGCGATAGTTAACGTGAAAGGATATTGCTGAGCGTTTGACCTGCGTGAGGCGTTTCTTTTGTGTGGATTATTCAGCGCATGTATCTATTCATTTAGTTGTGGATCTAGATATTGATGCAGCTTTTTGCTTGTTTTGTCTTAATGGAAACCCCGCGGCGGCCACTTTGTGTTAAAAAATAGCTGAATGTTTGGAGTGCCATTAGGATGCATTGGAGCACCCTAGGGGTATCGGTTATTTAGGCCGTTTCATGGTTCGCGGGCCAACATGTTTCGGAGAAAACTAGGCGCCGAACAGACGAAAGGTTGATGACGTAATGGTCACTGCCAAAGGGCCTCTTCAGAGAGGAGCAAAGCGTTTGGGGAAAATGAGTGTTAAGCATTCCGGCTAACTCTGAATTACTAGCAATAGTTAATTATAATTTCAATTGACATCGCTAGGTATTATTAAACGCCACTAAATGAGCCACTGCACTAAAAACTTAAGGTGCGTGCAACAATTAATTTTTTTGCCCCCCAAAACCAAGCTTAGTTTGAACATCGAGGTTTCGGTTTGCTCTTAGCAGTGATTGCATTAGAGTCAGCAGCCAATAGGCAACTAAGCCTCGGAAGCGGTTTTATTGGCTGCATTTTCCCGCCAACAGTCAACGCGTTCGAAATTTGTGGTTTTTCAAAAGGCTTTCAAACATAAAGAGCTTGAAGATTTGCAAGCATGACTCCTTTCCTGATATTTGATGATTCGAAGCAAGTTTGTAATAAAAAATAAAATAATACAAAAAGAAACATAAGAAAACATGCATGTTGTTTAGGATAATCAAAAGTTCGTTTTTCTTCACGACGTTTGGTCGCCGCAGGAAAGTTTTGGATCCTCCTTCTGTGAAGACCCTGAAATCCGGCACGATAGGAAATGTGTATTTTGATGCGACAAAAAGTATACAGGCAAGAAAGCCAGCTAGACATCGAAACGGCAAATATCAGCGGATTAGTAGTAAAAACGGGCGTGTTTAAGAATGAGGGGTTTTCAAATGCTTATAAAACTAAAATCGTCAAATTGCACATTTTCCTGTTTCAGTTTTGTTTGAAGAGGCGCGTTTTCTTTCACGAAACTGCTGACTTAAGAAAAATGCGCGCACTCAAGCTTCTTAAGCAGCCTCTCAGCCAGCTTAGTATATTTAATATTAAACACTAGGTACTTAGTTTTTTTAGGGGCGAAGCTCCTTAGGGGCTAGCCATGTTCGTATGTCCGTCCGCCGTCGGGTGCACGCGCTCCTGCTCGTAAGCTCACACGCTCACGTGCTCACGAGCACGTGAGCACGTCCTCCCGTGCTCGTGTAGGGCAAAAAATAAACAACCGGATCTCCACGTGGTGAATGATGTTGATTGGGGCGAAGCTCTGGTGGTGCTTGTCTGGGTAGACGCTGAGCCGCAGCATGCCGAGCCTTTCGTTCGTTTTCATCCATGTCACGGTGCGGTCCATTGCTCAAATGCGTATATAACCACCTTCCATACCACACATACTCTTTCTGACATGAATGAAAACGAACGAAAGGCTCGGCATGCTGCGGCTCAGGGTCTACGCAGACAAGCACCACCAGAGCTTCGCCCCAATCAACATCATTCACCACGTGAAGATGCGGTCTTTTTTTACGATTTGTTTTGTATTTTGCAAATATAGTCTGAATTGTGTCGTAGGAATCACATAAACCTGAACCCGAATTTTCACTTCAAGAAAATTGTTTTGTATTTAAATATTAAATATTTTGGATGTTTTGAAGAAATAATTTATACGCTCTTGATTTTCCAGCTTTATATCAAAAGGCAGCTGATGTGTAACATTCGGCTCGCCCCTAATACATTTTGTAAACACTTGGCAATCATCCCGTCATTATGAAGAAAATAAATCGCCCATTCGAAGTTTCTAGTTCCTGTGCACAATGAACTATTTGATTTTCTCGAAAGTTGCTCGTGTGAGCGTCAATGACACAAACTGGAGCTTGGGGGAGAAAAATGTTCTTATTCTTCGATTTAAAACTGGAGGTACAATCTTTCCCAATGAAGAAGTCTAGATTACATTACAAATGTGTCTAAGAGATTACACGACGTGAAAAGGCGATAGATTCTTGGTCCAAAAAGAAAGATTGCACACAAAAACAGCGAGGCAGCTGTAATGTGCAAACTCTCTATTGTGTTGTTGAATTGTTTGATCATAACTGGGAATCCCTATGCTGATTTAAGCAGATTTAAAATGTACGAACGCAGACCACTGCTTTTCCTAAATGTTGCACGCGGAACGAGCGGGGGGCGTGGATCAAACAAAAGAGACAGAATCCATGCCTCTTCTGGCAGCAAAATTTTAATAACGTTAAACAGATTAAACCGCCGCGATGATACGCAATGTTTATATTTTATGGCATTTTAATAGGAAAATATGCAGGGGAGTCAACATCTCTTTTTATGTGTTTTCCTTCTCTGAACACACTTTGAAATAAATACCAAACGACGATAAAATATGTTTGTTTTGTCTGTCCTTAAAATATTTGCGTTTCTTATCGACACTATTAGTGTCCTTTTAAAACATGGTGCCTTGATTGTATTTGTTATTCAAGAAAAATACCCACTCAGTGTTAGATACCAAAGCACTTTCAAGATGTTCTTGACTAACGCTATATCGTGCACATAGATCCCATGATGAGGTCTCAAAGTTAGTTGTTATGGCGCGTATAAAATATGCTGCCGACTGGTTCTTTTCTGAAGTGTGAGGAATTTACAATTAGGTGCACACAAAACACGTTAAAACGTAGTGGAGACGACTAAAGCTTCTTTCTAATGAAACTAACGTGAACCAGTGTACTTCGATGTGCACCTTGCCAACATCCTCACCCCCAAATAATAACCGAACGCTGAAATGAGTGGTGTGTCATGCATTCCGCTGACGCTAGTGGCGTCACTGACTACGTTAAAACGAGTCATCGCGGAACGCTGACGCAGTACTCGTGTCGTTTGCCTCTTTAGGGTGACGTTGATTATTAAAACTTACGGCCTTTTTAGCTATACTTCGTACCACTAGTGTGCAGTGCAGCCGAAGGCAACCTCAGGCGAAAAGTGAAAGGGAGAGCACTATACTCCGCGTCTCACCCTACGATGGTCTACAGGGCCCGAAGGCTGGCTAACGGAGCACTACGTCAGAAAAGCTTGCATCCGCATTGCTAAAGAGGGCGAGAAAGAAATTCCGATACGCAGAGTACGAAGAGCACCAATCTTACTGATATGGTTCTCTCTTGTGATAGCGCGCTATTTTATATTGGTGAAGTAAAGGTACATGTCAGTTAGCTTCATAAACATTTAAGCCATATTTTGTAACATTTCAACTTTTTGAAGGCGTTGGAGGGCGCGCAGGCAACACCGACATAAAGTTGTTTCGCCTTAGCCATAACCATCTAATCCAATATTTGTGTACGTAAAGTACCCGGACCCGTATCTCACTTCCTCACGTTGCCCGTACATACGCTCTTGTGTCGAACACTCGATCCGACTCATCTTCATTTCTTAATGGCCACTGGTTCTAATCCTGGGTTCTCTTCGCCCCATCGTTTGAAGACTGTATTTAATCCCTTTAGTAGTAGCAAGCAAACGGAGCCGCCGCGGGTGCTCGATAAGCAAACAAAAAACTCGCCTCCGCATGACGCGTCTTGGCGCACTGTGATACGTACGACGGAGCAGGGTTGAGCTATACTGTAAAATCTGTTTGAAAATAAAGATTCTGGGGTACATGACGAAGACTGCTAAAGTACTGATACTGAAATATATCCGTACAAAAGTTTCGCGATACGCTATCAGAAATACATTTGATAAGTAATACGTACTAATACTCACAAACATAAAAAAAAACTTTATGTGATGTGAACTTTTTTATAACCAGCCAAAGGTCACTCACTATCTGTCAAACAGAAATGAAACAACTTTGTTCCACATATTTTATCTTCTCCTATGGTAACTTTAGTAGCTTTTTAAATAGCTCGGTGATCAGCCGCTGCAGCCTTGGGCAAATAGTAATTTTAGCGACCGAGATTAAGTGTTCCACAAGTGTCAGCGAACATGGTCTCATATTAAAACGAATGAAGACAGTTTTCACACTGTAAAAAGTTTTAAACCATGCAAATATTTTTTTGTTTTTGTTTTAGTCAGATATGCAGATCGCGCTTGGAGGTGAAGATAGGTAGGCTTCGTTGACAGGGTTTCTACTTCTAAAGAGAAAAGAAGTCCTCCAGTGAAAACAAAAGCGCATACTGACCGTGAGGTAAAGGTTGAAGTTGAACTTGGGCGTGCTCGAGCCTGAATTTATTTTCGTATAGAATTGTAATTTTGCTTTTAACATAAAGCTGTGGGAACTAAAGCGAGTCTTCAGTAGGTTAGAAATACTTTCCATCCATAATGCACTGCAGTTCACCTTTAGATATATTGCACACCCTCGAAGCATTGTCACAAGAACCTCTAAATTCGTTTTATGTCTACCCAAATATCCCCGAAAGGTCATCCTCGAGCCCCATCTCGCTACCTATTTTTGAGGTCACTTGAAGACGTCGCCTTGGAATGAAAGGACGTTTTAAGGTGGCGATGCAAGCGAGTTGGTTCATGACTTCTGAAACTGGAAAACAGCGCGCAAAAAGACGAAGACGACGAGAGAAGAGCACAGGACAAGGACGTTGTTTTATCTGATGATCTAAAGGAGAGAACGTTTTGCTCGCCCTGGTAAATGGGGCTGGGAGAGCAATGTACTGTTGTAAAGCTCGTACCCACAGTGCCTTCAACGTTTTGATTTTACAAAAATAAATACCAAACTGAAGCACTTCAGAAGAATATTTTCGGAAAAAAGGGGTGAGAGTCATCAATGTCTAGGTCATAAAATTTGCAAAAAAAATAAAAAAATCTTGTTCTGCTTGATAACATAGCCTCAAGGTCCCGTTCACTGTACCTTCTACCCCTCTGAAGCACGAAAGAAGAAAGAAAAAAGAAAGCAGTCCTTTGAGTTTTCGCATGGTGGTCACTGATTTTTTGAATAATGTAACAAAACACATTGGCCCGGGATTGTATTTCGATACAAGGAAATGCACCAAAAATGTATTCCCATACTGCAATGCAGATTGTGGTTAAAAATTGTTTCCCGATTCAGAAATATAAACACTAAAAGTATTTCTGAAATACTATCGCGATACTGCACAATTTTGCAAAGGAGCAAATATACCACGTGGTTTTTAAAGCGCCGTTCACACGCTTGCAACCGAGTAGGATCGAGAAAAAAAGACCGGTTCCTAAGCCTCTTGCGATGGCGTAGGACCTGCTCCGCAGCAGCGCATCCGGTCCTACGCCTTCGCAAGAGGCTTAAAACTGGTCTTGTCCTTCTCGGTCCAACTCGGTTGCAAGTATGTGAGCGGCACTTAACAGGCTCGTGATTGGACCCGGCGGCCTGTAGCAATGTGCTTTAGTTTATTGTAGGATGAAACGAAGTATAGGAAGGCGTGACGTGAGGAGAGGACAACGGAGGACGAGGGGAGAGAGAGAGCAATAGGAACGTTCGAGAGATAAGGTTCTCTCCTCGTTCCAAGCCTTCTTTGTGTTCGAGCTTTCTCTCCTCACCTGGCGTTGCCTTGGCCTGTACTGCACGCAACTAGTGACATGGAGTATAAGAGATGTTGCGCGACCTCGATCAAATATGGCGTCGTCTGCCGGGAGAAGGAGAGAAGAAAAGATCTCTACCCATGGAGAGAAAGAGCGGGCCTGTGATAAGGTTCGCGTCACTTTTGAGTAAACAAAGATCAGCTCATGTTTCCGTCTACTTTATGTCCGTATATTAATTTTTTTAAATCTTAGTTGCATTCTTTCTTGGTGCCAAAAACCCACCTGGGATCAAAGCGGTTATATCAAACAAATTCATCGATTTTCATAGATGAAGCGTGGTATATGCCTTCTCTTTGACGGCGGACTTCAATGACCTTGGAGAAACTGCTTGGAACTCCCTTAGTGCGCATACGTTTGTGGCGTGGATGTCACGTGCGGAGGTGCCTCTCGAAACACATCGCGTTCTATCGTCACACAATCAGGTCTCAAAGTCTGAAGTCGTGCTCGGAGAGATAGGAAAGATAAATTGCCGCCGAGCACTCTGTCTTCGACTTCAGACATCCTCTCAATCTCATTTGGACGGCTCTTGTTACCCAGAATCTTTTTGTGTGGTTTAAATTATGCAGAAGGCTTCCTCTTTAGAAATTTCGTCGTGCATATACGCATTTTGTGGGTCGGTTAATATCAGCCATAAGGTTTTGTAAGACTCAGATAATTTTATTTATTTTATTAAATGCCGACGCTATAGCTTTCTCAAAAAAAAAAACAGGGCGAAAAAGTAGAATACTCAGTGGCGGTAAGAGTAATGCCGTTGTACTGTAGTTTTTTTTTTAATTTTGAATGAATATGCTTGAAAAAGTTCATAGTTTTTATTTCGAGTACAAATATTTCCCATTTTTATTTTAGGCGAAAGCTTAACAACTGAAGTTTGGGATTACCTTACATATATAATAAAATTAGCTTTTGTAAATTAGCTTTTAGGATTATATTGTAATAAATGCCGAGCAGACCAAACCATAAAAAAACTTAAGAAAAATGCATGTTTATTTTGTTTTAACTGAGTGAGTCGTGGCGGTTGTGGATCCGTGGCGATCGAAACGCTTCAACCACAGAGCACTCTCATGGCTCAAGCGCAACTACTAGTGCGACAATCGTCTTTATCCACAGTGACAATACAAACTTGCGTTTCGGGTACTAAGCAGTCCTCACCCGCAGCGCAAGCTCACAAGCCTCCGATACTTGTAGTGACGGTCAAGCGCGTAAACGAGGTCGATAACAAGTCTTATTTGGCGCATTGACAGCAGAGTTGGCTTTTTATTGCCCCTGTTGAGTGTGAACGATATAGCGCGGGTATTTCTTCGAAGACTTTCAACCATCCCTGAAAATATGGTGTTTGATAAAAAATAAAAAAAAAATAAAAAGATAAACTTATTCCGGGAACGAACAGACAGCCACGGCGGACGTGGGGGATTACGAAGACACTAAATAGCAAAATAATTATCTACAGCGCGTGCGAAATAAATTGAAGTCACTTTAAACGGACTGCATAAATCGGTTTCTCAGCTTATCGCGCTGGGATACACTACAAAGGTGCTCGAAGCTGGTGCATTCATTAATTGAGAGTATGAATGCATAAAACCTCAGGAGTCAAAAGAAAAAAAATATAAACTGGGTTTGTGTATGGAAATATTATCACTAAATCTGTTATCTTGAAATCATTAAAAACTCGTCGTGGGCTATTCTGGCGTTTACTACAATGGGCCTTTTCCGCGAATGTTGGGCGCCATCTATCGGCAAGCAGGAGAAACATTTTTGATGGCCTGCCTTGCTTCCGATTCTGCCCGTTCCAAGCTATGTTGGCTGTCTGAACGCGGTCGGTAGATTCACTCAGCGTTTGTTTTACTCTATCCAACGGGATCGACGAGCAGATTTGTTTTCTATTAATGAGTTAACTACGGATGACTTCGTCCGTTTGTACATTTTTTCCGAATGTTCGGACGACGGCGAAGCCCGTCGTCCGAACGGGACGACAGACTTTGCCGCGGCGCCCGTTGTGACTGACGGCATAGTTGAAGCTCTCTTCGACCAATGAGAAAGTACAAACGGTACATTAAACTAGGATTCATGTTATATGCAGTACCGGCAATAAATTCAGATAATATTCGAAGCCAAGTTACAGTTAGAAAAATATTTTTTTTTTAATTGCAAGTTATTTGTATAATCTGCTCGAAATTTTTAAATGACAAGATGTATTCTCATAATTGTAAAGGCTTGCTTTAAAATCGTCCGAAAAACTTGGTGCCTGCACGTAAAAATGTAATTTCCAACAAAGGTATACTTTATTGGTGAAATTTCAACGCGTAGCTCCATTCCTATAAAAAAGGAGACCAACAAACTTGGCCGGGTCAACGGCGGACACGTTCAGTGCCCGCCGCTGCCCCTGGCGAGTTGGTTGGTCTCACGTTTTTTTACCGTAAGGAAGCAACAACTCGAAATTTCACAAGGCCAAATGCACCACTAAAGCGCATGTTTAATAAATATCTAAGATGTATACGTGCAGCCGCCGAATTCTGAGCGAGCCTCGTCATTAATGTTACCCCACTTCAGCCTACAGCTGTGTGGGACTAGGTCCTAGAGAAACACGAAATCGGCCACACCTGTACTTTTTTTTTTAGTCTCGCGCCTGTTGAGAATGTAGCAAAAATTTTTTTTTACTCAATACATACTTAAGGACAACACATAAAGATGATTGCTTTCTCTTATTTAACCACAAGACTAGCAGATGCGGTCGTGGTAGTGAAAGAGCAGCTCCAATTTCACGTTCTGGGTGTGCACGTAGCAACAAACTGTGCAGCATAGGCACTTTACCTCGATGCTTTATCAATATTTGGAAGCTGTGGGCGATTCCAATGTTTACAACAACCAAAAATGCATACCGGCAGTTTGCGTAGCAACGCGAGCTCGTCACATTAATTTATTAGTAAACACAAACGTGTGCCAGTGAAACGCACCATCCCAGAAACGCCAACTCCGAGACGCTCGCTCTGCGCGGCACATAAGCGACACGACAGCATACCTAACCAATCTGCTGACTTGTATTTACAACCCCCCCCCCCCAAAAAAAAAAAAAATAAAAAAAATAAAGGAAGAAAAACATGAACCTTTTTTGAAGTGCCAACTGCAAACGCGGGAGTGCTTTGGAGGCTGCATTTACACACCGTCAGCATTGTTTCGCTGGATCGCCCGAATCAAGAGCTGCCGCTTCGTCGGGTGCAGCTTAGTAGAAGGAAACCCAAAGAAGCTTAAACCGCGACAAAGTTTGCTGTCGTTGCTGCAGCCAACAACGAAACAGAGTTGGGGAATGTCGGAGAACTTGGAAACGCGCGACTACCGCTGCCTCCAGCAGTCCCGAGCCGGACACACTACGCCACCAAAAATGGCGGACTCCTGTCTGCTACTGCTGCCCATGCGCCGTGGAAGCCCCGGAAAAGGCCCATTAAAAACTTTGTGGAATGGAAAGAAAATAGATTTGGTTTACCTATTCTTCTCTTCATTCGGCTCAAATAAGCGCCATAGTAACATATAATATTTTTTTAGTGTACGTGCAAAGTATTGAGAAAACATAGTTTTTGATTTTTCTTAATTTACTCAGGTGAGCCAATTTTTCCACAATTTTAGCGAATGCGTCCACCAACTTCTGGCACCTCTGTAGTAAACCCCAGCGCGATAAGTTAAGAAATTCAATAGACCCCTTTCGAAATACTGCCCCCTCTTGACAGCTGTGAAACTCCTGCACAATGGCGGACTAAAATTTCAACGTCACGGCACACTGGAAAAAACATACCCAAAGAAAAAAAAATGATGAGCGCAGTGACGTTGCACTTTTGACGCTTTTTGATTGGCTCGTCGGCTAGTAGTGTTGGCTGCGCTCCGACGTAAGCTATCTTATGGAATGACTTCAACGTTTCTCGATGCGGTTGTTCCGCCATTGTGCAGTGGTTCCGGCCTTCTCATAATCGGCACGTGACTTTCGAAAGGGGTCTATTATGCGGTCAGTTCAAATTGCGTTCAATCCATTTCGCTCATGCTGTATAATTGACTAATCAACTTTTTAATTAGGTGAAATTAAGATATACTTCCAATTATAAAATAGGTGAGCGTCATAGAAAAGCTTAGGCAAGTTTCGAACTGAAAATATATGTTTATTTTTACCAATAATAAAGAACTAGTCAGCTTTAGGCAATGGTTTTAATAAATTGTATGTTTCTTTGCATTCCCTGATGTCTCTGCAGTGACTGGCAGTTTGTTACAGAAAACAGTTTTTTTTAATCAACCTCCCTAGTTTTAGGAATTTTCGAAAGCTAAGCAGAAACATCCGGTATACTTGCGCGGAAGGTACGGAACGTTCCAGAAGAGCAAGGAAGAAACGAAAACGTTATCGTTGACCACGCTTGAAGCAGAGTCAGGCGAGCGTGAAACGACTGCGCATCCAAATGGACTACAACGCGCGCTAGGAATATGTGGTAAAAGTAAAGGAAATTGATAAGGTTGACTGCAGATTCGGGCCATATCTTATCTTTTCAAAGTCGAAATGCAATTTCTTTCTCCGATAAATTTTATACATGATGGTAATAAAAGTAAAGAAAGTATAGAGAACGTTGACTGCAGATTTGGGCTATATCTTAAGTGTCCTTTCAAAGCCGAAATATAATTTGCTTTCTCCGATAAAATGAAAATAAGATTATCATGATGATTAACGTTATTTTTATAAGTGTGGTGCCATGACCTCATTGGGGAAAGGGGAACATGGGAAGGGAAATTTCACATTCGGCGGTGCACTCGTGTCGAGCGCGCGAACTCCCATAGAGAGGGTGGCGTCTCCCTGGCACGTGCCTTGTTACCCGGTGTGGTCATGTCCTGTGAAGTGTGGATGCGAGGCCCCAGGTGTTTGGCTTCTTTTGTCCCGCAAGCGGGCACACTCCCGAAGGAGGTATTTAAAATATGTAAGTATTCACTGGGTCGTTCTATTTGAAAACAAACAGGCGTGTCAGGGTGGGTATTTTGACGCGATAATAAAATATTATAGCCCCATTTTCGCAATGAGAAAAACCACTCTTTAAGATTTTTTTAGAACAATTTACTTTCTCCACGAAAATTTTTAAAGTTAAGCAAAGTTAAATGCTACATTTAGCCTGCCTGATTTTCGTACCCACTTCTTTCGGTTGTTATGAATAGGTGAAAGAGAATAACCTCGCACTAATTTTTCTTGAAATAGTATGACGCATGGCATATTTTTTTTACTTAAATTAATTTAATTGGAATATTTGATGCTACAAATAAGAAAATGCCAACTATCGGATTTTTGACGTTTTGGTGACACATTTGGAGACTTGTAGCTTAAGATTCATCGTAGATTTTGCTTATGAAATGCTAGACGCTTGTATAGTATTCACGAAATAATTTATATAAATATATAAATTTTATTAGAAATATAATTAGTCATAGTTTGAAACAGCTTTATTAAAAATGCCATTTTTCTTTTCCCTTTTTTTTCAATCATGTTAACTTAATGTGGGCATAATAACCGCCCCCCTCCCTTCCCCCGCTTTCTATTTTCTTCAGAAGTGCTCAAACTCTCACTCGTCAATATATGGATTTATATTGATTTAGGAGCTAACAGGGAATAGTCGCGAAATGAAATAATTCAACAGTCGTGTTTTTTTTAGTAAACTTATAAACACAGTGTAAATTTTAGACAGAGAGGAAGGAAGAGCAGACTAAAAAGCAGAACGTAACCTGCGATTCCGGTGGTGCATGCATGCGAATAGATCACAGAGAGGATAAAGTTTTGTAACTTAAAAAGGTCAAATATATTGTTTATTTTAGTAAATATCCTCCAAAGTGGTAATTTCTGGAATTCAGGGTTTGCCTTCTGCGAAATTTCCTCGCAGAAGCCCGGAGCTTCAAGGAAGCGTTTAATCCGAATATTCACCCGATGATCTGCCATAGGTTAGATGAGCCTGGGGGCACTGACGATTTTTGAATACTCCAAAAAGCCGATCGGCCTACTCTAAGTAGTTAAATTCAAAAATACCTCAATACAAACGTAAAAAGAAATACAAGACCAGTATCAGGAGTGCAGTTTCGAGAAGAAATAGGGGCAAGGCTGACAATATTGTTGCCGAAATCGGTGCCCAGATTGTAGTCCAACTGAGATCGCATTTTGCATCTCATTGTACTGCATAAACTTTTTTTTTTATTAAACTGCTAAGTAATTGCTGTGGAAATTATACGATGATTTTTCGTCCACGTCCATGAAGTCTACCATTACATTTAATACAAATTAGCATGCATTTTTGTTTTAACTGTACTCAAATCACAGATGGGCCTCTGGCGACCACCCGGACACTTTTGCTGTAGCGTTACTGCAATTCAAATGTTTACCCGATGTTATATAGATATAATTATATCAACATAAATATAACGATGGCATTGATAACTGCATTTGCCGTTCAGGAGCTAATTTATCATATCACATTCCTCGGTAACATTACCATTTGTGCGCATAATTAGAGTATGTATTTAACTAATGCATGCCCACCTGCTTCGCTTACAAACCAATATACAGATGCGAAAGGGGGCAGGGATTGCTGAGAAATGCTATCGCATTTAAAAGCAGCGTTATTCGTCAAACTCCACTCGAGCGTACCCTTCGCAAAATGGAAGAGATGACAATAAAAACAAGCACGAAACGAATGAAAAAAAAAACAAAAAAAAAACCGTTTCCCCTTTGCTCGGTGCCGAATCTTCCGGCCCGTATGAGGGGGTCAGCCACTTTGGAAAAGTTCCGAGAACGCTCCGTGTTCCTGCTACAAGACGGCGTTATCGCACCGTTAACTCACTTCCCGTCATAGCGGTGTTCGGCAACTCCTCCGCTGCTGCGTACTTGCCCTGTTTGGAAACAACATGTTTTGGCGCGGGGCGCTGGCGCGTAACTAAGATACCCCGAGGAGGGGAGAGACAACGCCGAGCGTTACGCAATCATACAAATGACGACACCGTCGTACAAAGAAAACAAATGAAATAAACGCAAATTTAACTTCGCCGTCTAATCAGCGTTCTGTCCGTGAATTTGTGGTGTCTTTTTTTGTTCCTTTCAGGGGCTAACGCTGACGCTGGTGTTAGCCGTGCTGTCCTCGGCCGTCGGTTCGGCGTTTCACCATGGGTATCACCTGGGAGTCGTCAACTCCCCGCAGCAGGTAAAGTGGCATGAAACTTATACACACCTCGGATGCGCTTATCACCCGGGCGAGGAGCGCCGAGCCACTGGGCTGTGTTCACGCGTGCAGGTGGCGTCTGATATTCGCAGAATGCTCAGAACGCCTTTCATAGCGGACGAAGATGGCAGCGAGCAAAAGGCGATATGAGCCCGGTGTATTCTGTTCCGCTGTACATAGATCGATACGGAGTGCAAGTTCGTCTGTTTCTTGCGCATGGGCAACGTTATTCGATTAGGGGCCCTAAACCCGTCAAACACAAAGTTGGGGCCGAAAGTTCGCCGAGCGCGTCGATTGAACGCCGGCGAAAAAAACGCGAAGTCATCGTCGGGATAGTTCAATCGGTGCGCTCAGTGAACTTCGGCCCGAACTTTGTGTTTGAGGAGTTTAGAGCCCTAGCTCGGTTTCGGAACTGCTCATAGACGCTGCTTGCACGGGCAGCACTCCGCCCCCCCCCCCCCCCCCTTCCTCCCCCCCACCTCACTAACCACGACTCGCCCCCAGTCGTTCGACGCGCTGGACGGCCGCTATGGTAACTGCAGTGTATTCTATGGAATACGTACCTTTCTAAGCACAGCGTCTAGGTGGCGTTCCAGCTCTGCTCTATGGAACGCAGAGTTATTAAACGAAAATCTAGATGGCGCTTCAAAGGACGGGAGGCCGGGAGGCGTACTGAAGTCGACCCCTTTCCGCGGAGGTCCACAACTGAGGTAATCTAGTAACGTTGCACACGGGTTACGGTGACGTCCGAACGCCGAGCTCTAATTGGCTCCGATCGGAAGGATATTGGGTAGACCCCGAGGCAGCTAGCTTTGATGTCTACCCACTATCCTTTTAATGGGAGCCAGAGCTCGAAGTTCTGACGTCAGGGCAACCCCTGCGCAAAAAGCAGACGAACTTGCGCTCCGCATGTCAGCTAGAATACAAAACCGGTGCATCTCCCCCAAACGTCATCACTAGTTGGCGCTGCCGCCAACGCGTCGTGCAGCGTCTCCCAAAGCGCGTGACGATGGCACGCGGCGACGCCAAGACGGACGCGCGTCTGCAGTTTTGTGGTGACCCTCGTCGAGCTTCGCGTGTTTGCCGCTTAGGGCGGGTCGGGTAAATCCAGCAATGATGACGTCATGTGCAGGCATCGTATTCTTAGATGGTATTGTCTTGATCCGCCATTTTGATAATTACTCCGTTCAAGTCACGTGATGTGTGTTTGCTTGCCAACAGCTCGTGGGAGTTGCCGTTTTGTTAGACATTGCTTCGTGGAGTCTTTGGAAGAGTAGCGTGTCTCATAAACCTAATTATTTGATCGTTATGATAGGCGTTGGGAAACTGTACACTCCGTTCAGCCCTAAGCTGACACTTTTCGAAGCCACGTGCTCGTTGGGCCAGTCATGCACCTATTTTCCGCCACGTAATCACACTCTCGTTCATGTCCACGCGCAGAGAGCGATGTCCGGGGATGAAAGGGTGACGGTTGCCCTGTCAGCTTAGGGGTGAATGGAGTACTAGGATGGTGTCGTACGTGTTCTGTCGTGCGCTGTTTCGCCAGACTGGAGGACAGAAAACGCGTCCTGCGTTTTCAGCTAGTAAAGTCGGCGGTAGCCGGAGACATCTGACAACCAAGCATGGCCCAACAAACAGAACTTTTTAACGTAAACCGCTTCTTTTGGAGAAACCTCCGTTGCGCGAAGCGGAGTTACAGCCTTGCCTTGTGGCGCTTATTTCAAGCAAAACTGGAAGAGGCTAGTCGCGGAGGGGGCGGGAGAGGTATTGCAATGCCGGAAGCAGTTCGAGTTTCCACCGCTGCGTGAGATAGGCTTGAACGTGCAAAGAACTCTTTTCGAAAAAGGTTAATAACATTATAGGCCATAGTGCAGAACAATGAGATAGGCGCAATGAGCCGCAGTGCGCAACCCGGCGCAGCCAAAGCAGCACAGAAGCCAGAGTATCCAGATGGAACACAACGCCAGGGAAAGTGACATCGTGAGGGTACGGTGGTATGACGAAAAAGAAAATTTTAGTATGCGGATGCGAAATTCTTCTCTTTCGTTATGAACCGGCGGGCTCTCACAACCTAATACCACCACACCACAATAACGCGGCTAGCTACTGTGTTCTCGAAGGGAGGGGGGGAGGGGGGAGGAGGATTGGAACGGCTTCTACTGAGACGAGATTTCTACAGGGTTGCTTTGCAAACCACCATTTCACTTCTGCAAAACAGTGGTGGTGAAGCTTTTCCGAATATTTAACGCGTAATGAGTGTACGGACTGGGATTCTTGAGGGAAATGTGAGGAATGCCAAAGGAACCGTTACGAAATCTGCAGCAGGTACTTCATATAGCTATTTGTGCAAAAGAAGGGTAAATTGGGAAGAACGAAATTCTGAACGCGACCTAACGGGAATGGAAGCAAGGACAATAACTGTTGGCTTGTCGTTCTACAACTGCGTCAATTAGCGGGTTGACGCGAAGCTAGCTGACCGTCTGTACCACGGTGGTCTCTACCAACAGTTGGATCGCGAACGTGACGGACGCCGGCGTTTGGTGTTAAGGCATTCCGCGCTTGGCGTTCGCGTTCTAAGGGTTTATGGGAGGAAACAAGAAACCCAGGACGTGCCCACCATCACACGAGAAAGAGCAGAGTGTAAAATAAAATAGCGTGCTATTAAAAAATAAAAAAAAACCAGACATCTGCAATGTTCACTGCATGCCGTGAAGAAGGCCGCGGAACACATTCTCTGTTTACAGCTTTATCCGTAGGATCAAGATAAATGAAGCACGTTATTTTATTACGTTCTTTCATCCTAAGGATTAATTCTTACTCGTTTTGAAATGCTTTATTAGTCTTGATTTTGATGTTGGTAAGGATCAAAAGATTGGCGTGCCGCTCCGCCGACGACTGTTATGAAGTACAATAGATAAGGCGCTTGCGTGGTAAAGACATTTGCGTACTTTGTTTGTTTTTTTCTCCTAAAGAAGTCGTAGTAGAATATCCGCAGGGGGTCATTTTCGCTGCCAATAAGTAGGCTGCTCGAGCGACGTCTTGTTTTAACTCAGAATAACGAAAAAACATTATAAAGGCGAAAGCCTTTTATGTCTCATCGTTCTGTCGACCTTCAAAGTACTTGAGCGAAAACACGTCGGCGACACGAAAAGTACCAAAACGAAAGGTACCAATGAAACACTCTAAAAAAAGCCCGTGTGTCTACTTTCCCGCACAACACTCGAAGGGACAATCACCGCAAAGTTCTGAGGCAGCTCAGCGAATGACGATGCCGAGACATTTGTTTAGTCCAGAAAACGCACTCTGAATTGTGACATTGAGCAATACAAAACTTCACGCTTACGTTGCTTAACATCACAACTCAGAGTGCGTTTTTTGGTCTAAGCGTATGTTTCGGCAACGCCATTCGCTGAACTGCCTCTGTTAGTTACGGTGATTGGCTCTCCGAGTGTTGTGCGGGAAAGGAGACTCACGGGCTCTATTTAGAGTGAACGGCGTCAAAAGTGCGCTGTCAGAGAGCGCGCTGTTTTCGGCAGTTCGCTATCACCAGGACAACAATTGACGCCACAATCCGAGTGAGCCAATGAAACGGCACAAAAAGTGCATCGTCAGAGAGCGCGCTGTCTTCGGAGGTTCGCTATCACGTTTACATCTGCGCTTGGGCTTTCACCTTCAAGCCGTCTTAAGCATAACATAAGAGACCCTGTGAATTTTAAAGAAATTAGGTACTATGGTTTGTTTTACTTTATATGCGGGCGAAGCCAACGGCTTACGAGCTGCAAAACACTGCCTGTGCGCTCAATAAAACATAACGCGGTTTAAAGGAATTCCCGTAAGAATTCGATCTGGCCACGCGCGCGTCTCGTGAGACCGCCCCCTGAGAGGCTACTAGCCTGTGAACGTGAAAAAAAAAAAAAAAATGCGGCCGTATCGCTGTCATCGATACGTACAGGAAGCCGTCGTATAAAAACGAGCACATTCGGCACACGTCGCAAAATTCGAATTCCAAACGGACGTACCCTAGGATGGCAAGTTGGTATCTTAAAGTGTAGGCAGCTTCATTTATTGCTACGGGTTAGCCTCATGCACTTTAGGACACATTTGTAAATACGGATTGACTAGTAAAGAAAAAAAAAGAAATGCCATGAGCGAATCGCACTTCCTAATCCGCTTCGAATCATGTTAAATGCTCCGTCGAAGATTAGGATTTCTTGTTAACACATTTTAATTTATATAATTATGATATTGGCAAACCACAGTCCTGGAAATATTTCCAGCTCGGCTTAAAGTGGCACTAAATCAAATTATAAGATCGTCTTTCTATGGCGCAAACTCAATTTACGCACCCAAAGTTTTCTGTAAAAAACAACAACAAATGTAACCATGCATGAAACTTTTGATTATAACACAACCAGACATCGTGCCACGACTTCTTTTAATACACCCCAGAAAATTGGCATATTTTTATGTTTGGTCAGGGTGTATATATAAAAAAGGCCCCGCATGAACGTTATTTCGGGCTTTCTAGTCTGCCTTGTGAGCTTAAATTACGCTTGCGCCATAAGAATGCTATCAAAACACAATTTTGTGTTAAAGGGGCACTGACACATCAAAATCATATTTTTTTTTATTATCCGAAACGATTGAAAACGATGCCGGGACATTACCCTCAAAATTTGAGATTTGGGAATTCAGTATTCGTGAAGTAAAAAAACAATTTCCAAATGCCGAATTCGAAGTTCCCGCGCGATCGGCGCCGGTGCCTTGACGTCAAAAATTGAGGAGACCTGAGAGTCCACTTCCTTTCACCACTCCCTGCTGTTGCCCATGTTGCCATGGCGACCCAAAGCGAGGAGGAAAGGAGCGAGCGCAAGCGAACGCCGGCGGACCGGTTTTGAGCGGTGTCGCCTGTTTTCCGTTGGAGGATACAAATCCAGGAGACGGCACCACAACGAACTCCCGATTTTTGGTATTTCAAAAAGAAGGGCCGTACTGCGTTCGCAATTGCGTTAAAAAACATGTTTTAGGATTGCCGTAATTAAATGTTATAGAGATGTCGCCTACAAAGCTTCTAAATTTCCTGATTCTTGACGTCACCGATCAAAAGAAGCGAGGAGGCGAGAGGCGGGAAAATCAAACGCGAAAAATAAAAAGGCGCGCGCGCGCGCGGGAAAATTTTTTTTCGCGATGCGGTTTTTTTTGCGTGTCTATGACTACAACTTGCATCGTTTTAGACAATAAAAATAAATACGACCTTTGGGGTGTCAGTGCCCCTTTAAGGAAACAAAAACAAAACTAGGCATGCTCTTTATAGCTCTGTGGCCCTATAGCAAGTATCTAAAAAAGCAGAAAAAAACAACAACAACATTTGTTTATGTGTAGAGTGACAAATGTTGACTTCCTAAAACAAAATCCGGAGTATAGTATGCTTATAAAAAAGAGTTCAAAAAGCAAACAAGCTGTACGGATGGGCTCGCGCTGGCAGCGAGTTTTCGCAAATTTCTCACCATCACATTTTTTTATTGGACGTATTTCCTTCCCTGCGAACTTGCGCAGCGCTACAGTTTGACCATCGTAGCCTGTGCACCATTAAGCCTGTGAGCAACAACAACCTTACGAGCAGCTGCTGCTAATCACCAGGCGTGAATACCCCTGTAGCTTAGCGTGATAAAACTAATGGCTTGCTCTGGAAGTGTCGGTTCTCGTTCCAGGCGGCTGTGTGGAACGAGAAGTTGCAGGAGGATAGCACAGCAGAGGTTGGTTGCACGTACTATTTCTCCACGGGGTGCGCTGCTGTCGGTGCCGAGAAGCGCTCCGATTGCGAACCGAAACTTAAAATCCCGTCAAAGTTCTGCGGTTTTTCAGAAAGTCGTAAAATGCTGCGCGTGTCTTCTATCGTTCTGTAATGTGTTGATTTAGTGTTATTCGACGATGCTCAGCAATATTCTAATTGAAACCATGTCCTTGAACTCAATATTAAAAAAGTTAATTACGCAAAAATAATTTTCCTAAATGGGCCTCTGGCCCAGGACCAAAACGACAGAAGCCTTTTTTTGCTGCGAAGCGTAATTTTTGGAATATCGAATTTGTCCACTTTTCGTGAAGCACCCTATATATATGTGTGTGTGTGTGTGTGTGTGTGTGTGTGTGTGTATGTGTGTTTGTGTGTGTGTGTGTGTGTGTGTGTGTGTGTGTGTATACAGTCATGTCCCGTTGCTATCGATACCTTGCTATATGGGCACCATTTTTGGGGACAAACTTAGAAAATATAAGCATTTTTGTCTTGTTATTATGAACAACTCAGATTATGGATGATTTTTTAGGGGCGAATGTGTCAGTATTAACGAGACATCACTATATATATATAAACAGACAGACAGCCTGAATTTTGTTTTAGGTATTTTAATATTTTAGTTTTTGACAGCTGAAGAGACGAAGGTCATTCCGAATCCTGAGCATCTTATTATCGCTTTGCGACTAATGTGATTTCGGAATTACCTGATAAGACCTTCGGAGAACGATTCGGGAAGCAAAAGGCGTGACCATAATAGGCCGCGCCGAGTTTTTTTTTATTAAGCTGTTATTAAGGCTTTAGGCTAAGTCTAGCTCGTTAATAACCATTATTTGCCAAGATTGCATTGGTCGAATAATTCAGAAGAGTTGTTTCGGTGCTATACCCACATGTTTCAAAACCGTCCCGTCACAAGTCGCATGTGCTCCATCCAAAGGGAAGCCGTTGACGTAAAAAGGAGGACCTTCAGTGGATGCCTTATTTGAAATCGGTGTTATAATAATAATCTCTTTATTTGTTCCATTTTAGAAACAGGGGACCCAAATAAAAAAGCTGCAATGTCTGCTTGACGAGAACCCGAGCACTCTTTACAGCAGGCGAAATCCAATAAAATGCCAATTTACAAAAAAAAAAATATATATTTTTAAGGACTTTATTTTCCTGATTATGATTTTGGGAAGTCATACTGAGAACTGTCATTTATTATGTGTCAATTAAAAAAAGCGCCGGAATGCAGGCTTTTTCCGTGTGTTCAAATAGTGTTTCGCACCAGTCAGGACTGTTGCTCTTGGCAGACAGACAATAGGAACAAGTTCTGTGCATCCACCACGAGCAATAACCTGAAGTACTGCGTCCAGTAGATATCACTAACGAACCGTTTTGCATCTATACGACAGTCTGTTCGTGGTGCGGATGCCCCACGTGTCAGCATTGTGGAGCTAAACTTGCACGTGGTTGTTTATCCTCCACTTCACTAGCCAATTCTTTTTTTTGTTGTTGTTTCAAGTTTTAATATCTGCGTTAACGTTTTCATAAACTGTATGAATACTTCTTTTTATGCCTTGTGTTATTGCTGCCTTGTAACTGTTATTGATTTTGACCCGATTCCGGGTCAACAGTATTCATAAATAAATAAATAGGTACAGCCGCGTACAAATTTGTAACGATAATAATGATGAAATACATAACAGTTTGAAAAGGAATTAATGCTTGTGGAGTGTCATTGAAGGCATAGGTGCGCCACCTTAGCTCTTCGATGTGCTTTGTTTGCCCAGGGGCTCGAAACTCGTCAAACACAAAGTTGGGGCCAAATTCACGGAGCGCACCGATTGGACTATTACAATTATGACTTCGCGCTTTTGTCGCCGGCGTCCAATAGGCGCGCTCAGCGAACGTTTGGCTCCAACTTTGTATTTGACGAGTTAATTGCCCCAGAATTCGTGCCAGCAATATGGATTTGAAAACCGATCGTTCGCGCCGGTTCCTTTTGCCCTGCGACGAACAGAACTCACAACTATGGAGTTAGGGGAACACTTTGACCTTCCTATCGGCAAAGAAAGCAATTGTTTATCCTCCCTTAAAGCGGCTACTTTTGCATCGAAAGTTTAGATGGTTACGGGAAAACAGTTTCTATTTGCTTGAGTGTTATACATTTGAATGAGCAGCATTGCCGTTTTAAGCGTACACTGTTTTCAGCTCCAAGCTCTGGGAAAATATTTAAACCCCGACTGCAATGACGTTTTTATCCAGTACCTCACCAATTAGCAAACATAGGTCAACGCGCTTTGGGCCAACTCTTTTGTTAATGTTTTTTCTTCTGATATCTTGCAATATATTAAACATAATTAAAAAAAAACGAGACTGGGCAAAAAAGGAAGGACAGCACAACACATAAAGTCTTGCAATAGTAAATTAAAAAACAAATATATATATACATAGATATATATAGTAATGAAGTCGCACTTCGAAACGTTGTTGGAGTTTTAAAGCATTGAGTGAGTCGACGTTTCGGCCTGATACAGGCCTTCCTGAAGGCCTGTCTCAGGCCGAAACGTCGACTGAGACAGGAAGGCCTGTCTCAGGCCGAAACGTCGACTCACTGAATGCTTTAAAACTCCAACAACGTTTCGAACTGCGACTTCATTACTTTATAGTCTTCGGCATCCTACACTATATTTTATTTATCTATCTATATAAATATATATATATATTTGGTAGCCTAAAACAAGGCACAAAAAAAACCACATTTATACAGAATCCGTCAGTGCATGGGAGGATATAAAAAGGAGGGCGGGGGGGAATGAGTAGCCCCCCTTCCCCGTTCTTTAAAGTGCGGGCTTGTTGCTTCAATATTCTCGAAAATCGAGATTTTTTTCTATTTGATGCGCAGAAACATGCCTTTCATTTACGAGTGTTTGATTTTGTAAGCTTCGGAACTGTCTGGAGTTTTGCAATGAATTACCTGTAATATTCGATATGTTTCATCTCTCAGTCATAAAATACCTATATTTTATTTAAAAAAGTATTAGAAATTCTTTCTTGATATTTGAAGTTTTATCCAACTTTCCGGAATCGAACATATTTTTTATATTATTCAGAAAACTACCTTTAATTTAAAATATCTCAGATATTGGATTGCAGAAATATAGGTATCGCAATATTTATTTTTTAACATATTAAAATAAGAGATTTGATTCTGTTAAAAGAGGAAAATATAATTCAACAACGTGTTAGAGATTAAGAATATTGTAATATATTTTATTTTTACTTTTGCTGAGGGCTAAGATTAATATATAAGAAGAAGAAACTCAACAGCTGTCTTTGAGGGGCGGATCTTACGCTCAGAGTCTTGTCTCGGTATCCAATGCAATTTCTTAAATCTTAAACACCTTTATATTTATATATATATATATATAAATGTAGTCGTAATATTCGGTCTGTTTTGTTTAAAGCTCAGTCCAAAATAAACACAAAAAAAGCAAAAAAAAAAAACAAAAAAAACACGAGAAGTTGGCATAGTAATAAAGCCTCCTGGTCTTCTATACTGGGTGCCTCTGCAAACACTTAAAAAACTTTCTAAAGCTAGGGTGGTTGATAAAACAAAAATGAAGCCTTTTCGGAACAAACTTTCGGCCATGCCGGACGTCAGAGATCGCAAAAAAACACACTAGCTTGCAAAATCGTTACCTATAACTTACTAATGATATTTTTAATTTGCGAAAATAAGTATATGGTTTTGATTCAAAACTTGCTGAGCGGCATCGAAAACCCCTAAATCAGTCAATTTTAGGACGACACGAAGCACATGGGAAACTTGGTGGTGTGCTAAAGTTACCACTCGTGCTGCAGGCGCAAGGCCGGAGAGGCGAAAACGCGAATGATATTCTTGTCATTCGCGTTCAGTAAGCAAATGGTACACTAAACATATTTATAATACCTCATGTATAACATGTGTTGTCAAAGCCCCTTGCTGGTCATTCTATAAATGAGGATAGCAACAATGTTTATTTAGATATATCTGCTAGGACAAAGTCAGGACGAGCGAGTTGGTTATGGTTAGGTTAGGTTAGGAAATTCGGTTAGTCTGTCGGTCCGTTTCTGTTCTCTCCATAAAAAAACGGATCCACAAGGGCGGCTGAAAAAATGCCTCACTTTTTTTTTGTAATCATAAAATAGATCAACTACATTGCCAAACTGCAGGTTTAATGTCTAATGTTTTTGCGTACATCTGCGTAATTTCACGGTCGGCGCACAGTGGCGCTGCTGTAGTAGTCCGTGAAAATCGCGTGTCACGCGTCACGAACAACCAGCTGTAATTGAGTTCTTAGTGGCCGAGAAAGAAGCCACGAAGAACTTTGGCCAACATGTGTGTGCACTGTGTGTGGAAAGCGAGCAGTAGATTGGAATAATGAATGCCATGGGCTGGAGAGAGTTATAAGGCGTTAAAAAAAGTGGAGAAACGGCGCCCTGCGTGATTGACCGCGGTCAGGGCTTCCATGCCACCGCCACTCTAATTACCGACAGCTTAAGAAACGTATTGCGTGGCGAGTTCCTGGCATCTCGATATGGCTCTGCAGCCAATGAGAGAGCGGCGCCAGCCAGTAAGAAGATATAGAAATCCAAAGTTACGCGCAAAAGTCACTTTTCACGGGTATAGGCGCCGTGCTCCGACGAATACGGCGCTGGTCGTTGGCGCTTGCTCTTTCCGTTCTCATTTTGGCGACCACATTGCACTCGATTTATGAATTTTCAGGAAATATATTGTTGAAGGTACAAAAGGTGCAAGGCAACATGGCACACAAAAATACACTTTCGAGTATACTTTTGCCCCGATGAATTTCAGTTTCGTGAACAAGTGCGCACGTCCGTGCATCGTTTTGGGGTCCGCTGATGCAAATTAATTATCACAAAGATTTTACTGCAGTTTGCACACTAATTCCGCCTGCAGGCGTCACATGTCGGGGTTGTGGCATCGAGGCCCCAGTGTCCATTGAATGCTAGCTAATTTACAGTTTAGCGCTTATAACGGACTGTGAACCTGATATGTATAAGAAGGTTACCGGTCGTCTACTTAAAAAAAGAAAGTTAATTGGCGGAAATTTAGTACTTAGAAAAGAAATACTTTGGGTGCCTAGTTTATACCTCTGAAGAATCGGCGAAATTGTGAACGCTTAGAAACAAGCCTTCCTCCCCCCCTCCCCCCTCCCCCCCCCCTCCAAAAAAAAAAAAAAATAAAGTAGTTGGGATACCATGGTTCTATGATCTAATGGCAACGGAAGTGAAAACCAAACCAGTTCGTGTGAGCGGTGTGAGTGCTTTTTTTCTTTATGTGCACATTGTTTTGCTCGTGTTTGTGTTTGTTTGTGTTCATAAGGAAACTACATCAGGCGCTGGGTTCAAAAGTGTTTTTGGGTCTTTATTGCACACATTTTGTGCATCCATGCGACGACCGACTTCAGAGAAATGGATTATATATGACCTAGCTCATGCAAAAGCAAAAAAAAAAAAAAAAGAAAAAAAAAGAAAAACACGAGCACAGCTGGCTAGTGGCTGTTTAGAGCGGCTAACAACTCTAAGCTCAAGCATGCTACAGCGCGCCTGTGACTTGATTCGCGCAGATCGGCCGGTCAGAAGTGAACAGGGATGACACAAACTATTTCGACGCGTAAATCAAAACTCTACAGAAATCAAACAGCGTTACCGGCGTGTGCGGCCGAACAGGAATGCAGGATACATTTGGATCCAATACGAGAATGTTCGCCCCCCCCCCCTCCCCCCCCCCCCCCCCCCCCCACACACACACACATGTTTCAAAACCCATGAGACAATTAACAAGCTTGTTCGGACGATACTCCTCCACCCCCTCCCCCCCCCCCCCCCCCCCCTTCCCTTTTTAGTCCTGATTAGGATTTTTAGTGTTTTGTTCCGCTGAAAGACGCACTGCGTTCAACAAGGTTTTAAAAATGACGAGAAGATGCTTTGCGAAGTAAGGACATAGATACGTTAACCGGAAACGTGGCAGTAGAAAAAAAAAGGGCATTCATGCATTCGTTTCGAACTGACGTCAAATAAAAAAATAAGTAGGCGGATAAGTAATAAAAGTTAGAGGTGTATACAACAAACATACTGCACTACTCTGTGTGAACTTCATGCATTTTAAATAAACGCAGCTTCCGAAAGAAGAAGAATGTGGGACATCTTAGCCACGTTTATATATTAGAACTGTCGTCCGCTTATATATTCTCGGTCCGCCTCACCCGCATTCTTTGTCGGACCTTCCGATTCTGGATCTCCTCTGTAGCTGCCCCACTTAATAAGTTTCGACGACTTAAATCTTTGAACCGAACAAATAAAAAAGAACGAAAAAAAGAAAACGCGCTGGAAAAACAAACGCAGCTAAGCGACCGGCTTTGAATATTTTGTGAAGGTATACTGGGGTGGGACGAACGAAGGGAGAGGAAAATCCAATTATCGCGGCATGGCCGAGCGACTGAGTTGAGAGTTGGGCAAGCAGAAGAACCGGGCGATCAATGAGTTCGCTAACAACGACAGTGCCGGGTTCAGCGCATGTCCTCTCGCGCATGCGCCGGTGGAGCGCATCTGCTGTGTGTGATCATGCTCAGAAAAAAGCCGCTTTGAGGGAGAGCGCACTATAATGAAGTCCTTCGGGTTGCTTTGGAAGCAGGCCGCCTCCCTCGTTCTTTTTTTTTTCTTTCTTCTCGTAGAAGACAATGAATGTCTGGAGGGTATCTCAACTGGAGGATAGAAATTGAGACCAATAACCTTTGAGAGGCTATATACTCCGCTACGTGATGTGACAATGTACATACACGACACTTATTGCAAACAAGTTGTGACCTCGAGCGAAATCTTCGTAAATCGTACGAGGAGTGGTCAGAAAGTGTTGCAACTCGGTTAGAAACAAAAGTGATCTCTTTACACCCTTTGGCTAACTCATGTCTCTAGCCAAACATGTTCGATATCAAGCCTTCCGCTTTCTCCCCTCGTCTGAATCAGTCAGTTAAACATGGCGTTCTCCCACGATTTGAAACTTGAGTACCAGAGCAAGATAAAGTTTTTATGCAAAGAAGGAAGCTCTGCCAAAGAAATTCACGATATAATGATGAATATGTATGGCAGTGAATGTCATTTATATGCAGCACTAAATCGTTGGCTCAACGAGTTTAAACGCGGCCGAGTGGATATGCAAAACGACCAATGGTCAGGGTGGCCCAGCACTTCGACCGATTTGAATCGTTCAGCCCGAGTTGAGAACCTTATCATCCAAAATCGACAAACTAAGGTGTCCGAAGTTTCCACAGGACTGAATATGTTGTATGGCAGTGCTTTGGCAATCAGCCATGACGTTTTGGCTATGTCAAAAGTCTCGGCACGATGGGTGCCAAGGAAACTCTCTACGCAAGATCGACACAATCGCTTGCATTCATCAAGAGAGCTTTTGAGCCTTTAGGAAAGTGACCTAGAAGATTTTCTCGTCCGCCTTTTGGTTGGGGATTAAGACGTGGCTTTACCAGTGGGACCCATAAAACAAAAGTCTATACAGTAAAGAAATTTGAGGCTCCCCCCCCCCCCTCCCCTCTTTCGTCCCCACTCAAAAAAAGAACAAAAAAAAAAAAAACATTCAAGACGCAACGTTTGGGGAGTAAAGTCATGGCGACATTTATTTGGGACACAAAAGGAAGGGATCCTGCTGATTGACTAGCTGGAAACAGCGCGACAATTGCAAAACAGGCGAATATTCTACGGACGTTCTTCGCAAACTGTCCAAGGCCATTGTATAAAAACGACGAAGATCGGTGAAAAGAGGCGTCCTCCTCCTGCACGACAACGCTCACGTTCACAAGTCTCGTGCTGCCCAGGCTGTCATTCGACTGTGTACTTTCGAAGAGCTACAATCCCAGTCCTGTCCCTAGTGACCTTTTTTTTTAATTCCTTATTCTAAAAAAACAAAACAGCTCAAGGGAACAAGGTTGGATGACTTGAACGCACTGAAAACTGCCGCAAAGCAGTAGCTTGACGAACAGGGCAAAGTTTTTTTTTTCCTTTTTTTTTTTGCGAAGAATTAGTAGCTGTTATCGCAAATGGCTGAAGTGCATTAGTTTACCGGGGGGATTACGTAGAAAAAGAAAACTTTTTTCGAGGCCCTGGTATGGTTTTTTTTATAAGCGAGTTGCAAAACTTTCTGATCACCCCTCGTACTTTGACATAATGACTAGAATACTGCGTGTTCGGATTAAACACTCGGTGTACAGCTGCTCACATACTTCTTGGAAATCTCATTTTTCCGAAATTATTAAAGTTGATAATTTATTAAATTCAAGTTTTGTTTACAAAATTATCATCGACTTATTCGACCTCTTTTAATTTCTAAAATTATTGTTCCCTGTTTGCGGCGCGACAAAAATACAAGCCGTTACAGACACGTCTCGTTAATATTAACACTTTCGTTCCTTATCAAAAATTGTCCATAAGTACTTCATAATAACAAATCAGGGTCAAGATCACATACAGTCATCTCTTGTTCATATGGACCCCGCTATAGACACTGACTTTCGGGGAACGATCTGTTCCTGTACAATTCTGCCTTGCTAATTTCCCGTAGTCCATATAAATAACTCCTGACTGCGGCTTCCCCTATTAGAGAGGCATAATTGTATAAAGATTGGTTGGTATCCGAATTTTCGTGTCTTTTATATATCGGGATAAGGGCCCTAAATATTATGGCATTAATTTAAACAACCGATCTATTCGCTAAAGAACATGTTCGTTTTCACGCGTCTGGTGCGCACAATACACAAGAAAGCCCGATAAATCTAAATACAAAGGACCTGGTTTGGGGAAGTTTTGGAATTGTTTGCGATATTTGTAAAAATATTCGTCTACCTGCTTCGGAGTTGTACAAGAGGCACCAAAACCTCGTGTGCGCTGTGATATACAGTTGTCACGCCTGTTGAAGTTATCTTCTGAAAGACGTGCAGCAGGAGCGTGAAATTTTTTTAACAGTCTTTCAATCGTGTATGCACTATCTGTGGCACAGTACGGTGAGACATAGTGTCTCACAATACTGTGTTACAGATAGTGCATACACGATTGAAAGACTGCTAAAGACAGAGTGCCTCACAGTAATATGGACCACAGAAAAAGGTACAAGAGGAAACTCAATGCCTTTGACAGTAGGGAATTGTAGTAGACCGTTTCCGCAGCCCGCTAAGCACCCGGATAGCGCTCCGTAATCCGCCACAAGACCTTGCACTATGCAGAGAAGGTTGGCGGCGCGCATGCGCAGCTGCGGCGTTTTCTTCGGGGATACCGTAGCGGAGGAGAAAAACGATTTACTACAACTCCCTATTAGAAAGTCTTAGAATAGGGGTCCCCTACGCTTTGGATAACCCAAGCAGCTGTGGGCGTCTCAGTGCGCATGCGCGGAAGGTCTGCGCGTGCGCGGTGTGTGACTCCACAAGCTGCATGCGTGACCCCAAACATTAGGGCCCCCATTCTAAAGCTCTCTATGCGGAGGGCAAGTTCGTCTGCTTCTTTGCAAGGGTTTCGATGATGTCAGAACGCCGAGCTCTTATTGGCTGATTGAAAAAAAAAATAGTGGGTAGACCTCAAGGCGTCTAGCATTGAGGTCTACTCTCTATCCTTTCAATCAAAGCCAATCAGAGCTCCGCCTCTTTCTGACGTCACCGAAATTCCTGTGCTAGAAGCAGACGACTTTCTCTCTAGCATCATCTTGACTGCAGGAACACTTGAGCGCATGGAGCATTCGCTCACTGCGCGGGCACGTGGATAAAGATATATGAAAGGAGGCAATTCTATGTGTGATATCGTTGGGTGAAATCAGCTTCCAAAGCTAAGAGTTTCAAGATATAACGATTGTTATTTTACAAAAACCAAAAAAGGTAAGCGGCCTCTTTCTTCTTTTTTCTCCGACTTTTTTGTTAGTAATACCAACCCTCGTATTTAAGAACCCTTAAAAAGCCCCTAAAATATTTTTTTCTCAATAATCTGGTTGGGGCAGGCGCGTCAAAAAATTAATATTACGTTATTTCTTTCGCGTAAAATGTATTTCTCGAAACGCGTGTCCCAACCAGACTGTTAAAAAAAAAAACTTTTTTTTTTCTTTCAGTGGCGTTCATATTATGTCATCCATAACACTAGAGTGGATGCCTAGTTTCAGCCCATTGTATATCTGGTATTTTAGTTTTGTATCAACATTACATCCACTCCTGTTATGGCCAAAATATTGGCCTGCAGTATCCTGTAAAAAAGAATAACTCGGCGTACAATAAATTTACACTTCGACACTTCGTTCTTTACAAAAAAAAAAAAAAAGAGTGAAAAAAAAGAAGATTCGTTTTCACATTTTTATGGATTGCAGGTGTCGTCATCACACGATGCTGGTGGCTTAGGTGACATCATCACACGATGCTGGTGGTTTAGGTGACGTCATCACACGATGCTGGTGGCTTAGGTGACGTCATAACAGGATGCTGGTTTTTAGGTGACGTCATCACACGATGCTGGCGGTTTGGTCATTCGTACTCGTTCTTGCGGAGAAAACCTAATCCGGGGGTGCGAAACGTATTCAGCAGAAGGTGTGCTCACAGCAGCGAGGCCATTCCTATGGCCGCTGATATGACGCCAGAGGCAAGCATGTATTGAGTATCAAGTTCAAGGTCGATAATAAGCGATCTGTCTTCGGAACAAGACAGCTTCGGCCAGCTAATAAAACATAAAATGCAATATATCTGGTTGCAGGTTCTGGAGGACTTCATCAACTCGACGTTCACGGAGCGCTTCGGCGAGCCGGCGTCCGAGGCCACCGTGACGCTGGTGTTCAGCGTGTTCGTGGCCGTGTTCTGTGTGGGCGGCATGATGGGCGGCCTGCTCACCGCCTGCGTGGCCGACCGCTTCGGGCGCCGGGGAGGCCTACTCCTCAACAGCGGGCTCGTGTTCGCCGCCGCGCTTCTCATGACCCTCTCCAGGGGAGCCGCCTCCTACGAGCTCCTCGTTCTCGGAAGGCTCATCGCGGGCATCAACGCCGGTATGAGCGCGGCGCACGCCAATACCACCTCTACTCGCTGTCACACCAAAGGAATGAATAAGGCCTGAAACAGGCCTTATTCATGTGCTGCGCTAAGTAGCTCTTGCAAGATTTGATTGTCGAAGGAAAAAGCGATGGTCTTGGGCATTTGAAACGTGTACGACTTGAAAAAATAACACAAAGCTAATCTATTTCGACCGAGGAAGTGGGGAAATTAGTAACATTCCGTGAAATGCCGAACGTTTTCTTTTTTTACTACGATTGTTGAAACAAATACGAGTATAGATACTGACAAATCTTGCTATATACCTGCCACATGGCAAAAATGTAATGCCATTTTCATTGAACGAAAATGAGGGGTCGACGAATCAGGTTCGATCCTGGCTACGAGCGTCGTGCGTGCATCGCGCTACGCCGGAGGTGGCGTGCGCTGAGTGGCCGATCAGACAATGTCGGTCGATAGAAATGACAATATATTTTACCGTGGGGTAGGGGTATTACTGTACCTGATGATATCCCGCTAATGGTGGAATAACGGGCAGGATAACTGTTGAATCGCTCCCCCCTATAACGTTTGTTGTTACGGTTGAGTGGTTGTCGCGGCCAGTATAGGCAGCGATATCGCGACAGCTTATGTGGCGTTTTTTGCTGAGGACAAGAAATACCGTAAAGCCGAATTCACATGGTGTGATTCGGACTACAAGTTTCATTTGCGACGTTGTACTTGCGGCAAAACAATATGTGCGGACGTAAGCTCCGGTGGTCGACGTCGCAACTGACAGTCGCAAACAATAACGCATCATGTAAATCAGGCGTTACTGCGAATATATTTATATTTATATATATAAAAAAAAAAGAAGAATGCCCGCAGTTATGCCCGAGGCAAACAAAAACAAACCTAGACATATTTGAATAGGCCCTCCTCGAAACTCAGTCTGGCCACTCTAATCACTATCATCATCTGAGTGTCACACTATCATCATCTGAGTGTCTGTGCGGTACTATAATGGCAGCGGAAACTGACGAAAGCTGTTCCCAAGCGAGTATGCAAGGCTTTCCAGATGTTAGTACGTACGAATCAGAAACAAGTTCTGCATCAGCGTACATTTTGGACTCGGGCTCAATCAATTTTTTAACAAACATCTAAAATTTATGGATGACCGAAGTTTTATTAGGAGTCTATCGGTCGGCGCGTCGCACATGCCGACCGAAACAAGCGTGCCGACCAAAACCGAAAACTAAAACAAGTCAGCATTGAAAAATGAGGCGAGAGAGCCCATTCTCGTCTGCCGTTGGCGGGTGAAAGTTACGATGCCGGAGAAAATACATTTTGATGACCGCAATTAGTATAGAAAAATCTACACCACTTATTAAGCTAGCAGATGGCCCTGAATTTTGAAAATAATTTAATATAAACATTTGGTAAGATGCCGGATTCTCATTTTGATATATCGACACTGCAGTGTGTTTAACGCGGTAGAGGGGCAATTAAGTGAGCACATCATGACTCTCCTAGTTTGGGTTTGACCGCTTGCGTCGGGGAAATTACTATAACCTCTTCCTACTTGTGCAAACAGGGACTTTCAACATCACCAAAAAATTCATCTGTAATGGCTTTCTCAGGACAGAGCACTTACTAATACCAATTATATGTCAATATCATTGCTGTTCCTTGGTGTGTCTACGTCAAAACCCGAGAAAGCGAAGTATTATTATACATGGCATCTCACGCTTTAACCTGATGGAGCTTGTCTACTCAAGCCGAGGCTCTTCGTGCGTGCCTCGCACTCATCCTCTACATTTTGGCACATGCACGGCCAGATTTTTGCGTCAGGCGCTCCTAGCTCACTCATCTGTCCCCACGTGGCGTATTCACCTTTACCTTTTAAGCCAAGTGCAAATTCCAGCCAAATCGAAGTGCGTGCCGAGTGAAAAAAAAAAAAAGCAACAGTAACTTTAAATATAGAAAAAAATAGGATGAGGTAATCATTGTTTTGCGCTTGCCACGTGCTGACAACTTTATCCTTCTCCCTTACCATTTTGTGGCGATACTGCGATCAAAGGAAGAACGTCGGAACTTTTAAACAAAAAGGATAAACAGCGCGAATTGAAACACGGACGAAATGAGAAATACACATGACAGGGATGGGCGCATTTTGAAAAGAAACTGAAGCGACTTTGGACTTGAGAAAAAAACAATTCAATCGTCTTCATTTGGCCTCCAGGATCACGAATATAAGTTATATTTCGGATTGATGCTCCAAGTAGCCACAACAGCGCTTGAAAAATAGTGCTAAGCCCCTTCTTCCTGGCGTTTCCAGTGGGAGGAAAGAGCCGGGAAGTATTACAAAAAAGATCTCAGCATCTTCGCGCTTTCCGCAAGCCGTCCCCGAACAATAAAAAAACGATGCACTCGTCCCTGCACAAACGGCACTCTCAACTCAGATGAAACCTCTGGGCATGACGTCAGACCCAGCGATTGGTTTTTCTCCGTTTTTCTCGCGTCTATTGATGTGCTCGGGTAAAATGTTTGTGATATTGAAATTTACGGGACAGAAATACGCTAGGATTGAGCTCTAACTCGTTTTTCTCAAGATGCTCTTCAGCTTCCCTTTAACCTTTTAAATGGAATAAACCAACTAGACCCAACCGAAGTTTAAAAAAAATCGCAAAAGCCATCGCACGCACTTGTATAGTTCTTATAGATATCTTGGAGTGCGATATAGTTAGGTACCGTCAAAGATAAGTTTTACTATGTTAAATGTGAATTAGTATAGGCCATAAAACGTATGCTATTGGGGACTTTAACAACCGCTACCGTGTTCCGTGTATCGCACTACCGGAGCCTTTGAAACAGGTTTTTAAGCGTGCGCCCCGTGGTCACGGTATCACCCAGGCGCGCGCTTAAAAGCAGGCTTCAAAGGCTCCGGTAGTGCTGTACGCGGAACACGGTAAATGTTTGCTAAAAGTCCCTATTATTAGTAGCTGATTTTGCACAGGACGTAACTAAGGATGGATTGTCAGCTTGCGTATTTTAGGCACATAATGTTTTACGCGTTGGTTTATACCCACTTTCCTCCTTGTGCAATGTGGTCACCAGTAAAACAAGCAGATCAAGTTAGAAGGGAAAAGAAACGATAATGACTTGAACTTCTGCATAAAAACTGAAAAAGAAAGGTGATACGCATCTTGCGCCGGCGACAAAAAGGTGATTGACCCGAAGCAGCGCGTTATCGCTACTTCCATACAGCGGCACCGGCCCGTTCAGGAATGTGCTGAACAAGAACACCCGATGACAGGCGAGAATGGGCTGGGATTTCAAGACTTAGAAGAGCACAGAAAAATGAGAAGAGTACAAAATTAATAAAATAAGTGTCCGGGCCGAGTGGGACTCAAACCCCATTACCCTGCGTGACAGCCGCTTGCGTTGCCAACTTCGCCACGCACGCGACAATATTGCTTGTACTCGTAGCATCCTCGGTCTTCCGCACCGGTGTGCACCGGGGCACCGAGGTGCGCTCTTTCGTCTTCGATCAAGTGCACTGGTGCGCACCGGACGCCCTCGCTTAACGGAGCGCACCCTCCCGGGTGCGGCTTTTCGTTGCCCCACCACGCACCAAGAAAACTGACGGTGTACTGGGCTGCAGCCCCGTCAGGCATTGCGGCCAGGAGTGGGAATAGCAGACCCGCCATCGGTCGAGACGGCGACCTTGCGAAAGCGGACCTGCCACGCAACGGCACTCAATAGGGAGCTTTCGTAGATCGTTTTCGCCGTCATGAAACGCTCTCCGAAACCCGCTTCGATACCGGGAACTCTAGAGCCAAGGCTATCGGCGCGCAGGCGCAGTAGCGGCTTCTTCGTTTCGCAGGGCTTAGCGGAGAGAGGAACCCGGTCTACGAAAACTCCCTAATGAATTTCCCAGCTCTTCCGACAGCGAGGACGACGAGCTTCTTACCATTGCCACGATTACCGGTGATTGCGGTGTTGGCAAGGAGCGCCCGAAAGTTATGAACTTGGTGGAAAGCGTTGTGAGGCGTTTCGACGACACCTAAGGTACGGCTATTATCTGGCAAAACTCTTCCTTGAACCAACAACGATGAGCAAATTATACATTTGGAAATGTCACCCGCTTCGGTGACCCCATCAACAATCGCGTCCACGATGATCGTTAGTGTGTAATCGCTAAATCTAAGAGTAAAAAAAAAAAAATTAATCGGGATAAATTGACAGCAGACGGGCACCGCGCGCGGACGTACGCAAGAAAGGCCGACCAAAACGTGAGGTGACGCATGGTGGCGGTCGCCGCGGTGCACCGACGCGGCGCAGCTTGTTCCGGATGTTGCACTAACTTCGCGCTGGACGACCGAGCAGCGCTGCGCACTCTCCAAACTTCAGGGCGGTTCCGGTGCAAGTTGATCGAAGATGCTATTCCTTTCAGTTTAAGTTCAGACGCAGCCGACGACACGAGCTTATGGGACCAATCAGACAGGGTCAAAAGCGCGCCATCGTGGTGTTGGTAATGTTTTTGTATGTGTTCGACTATCTCTAAGTGAATTATAAACAGAAGCGGCCCTATGACTCGAACTTTCGGGGCTGCTAGATCGGTCCTATTAGCTCATAAGAGTTTGCTGCGTCTGCTGGACTTACACTGAAACGAAGCATAGAAACTACCGCTTATGCGGCGTTTATACTACGTTCAAATGTACTACAATATTAAATTCATTACACTTATATTATAAATGCGGGGTGCCTATTTTAGGCTTTACAGATCGATTTTAAAGTCTAATGAAGTATAATCACTTAAGTTATACGGCCAGGAGGAGTGGGATATTATATAAGTAAAAAGAAACATATGGTTGAAATTAGAAACTTGCTCAGTGTCATCGAAAACCGCTAGATCGGTAAATTTTAGAAAGAATTCCATAACATGGGAAACGCGGTGGTGCCCTAAAGTTACCATTTGAGAAAAAGGCTCAAGGCTGGCGGTGTGAGAACGCGGATGATAGTTTTATCATCCGCATCCATATGCCAAATCATCACAAATCAACGCATGCCGAGTAGCATCGGCTGAAATTGGGAATTGTTTGGCTGTTTTTACGCATTCGTTCATCTTCTGAAATTTGGGCGCCCGCACCTTGATAGGGAATTTCTCGAGGACAACTCGGTCCCTAACTGAAGGCAGAATATAAAATTTAGGGCCCTCGAGCACATCCTGGTATTATGCGAAACACTTCAAAATGGGTCCTTTTGCAGAAATCCTGTCTCAAAGTGGGGATGGTTCGTCCGTCTTTACGCATTCGTTCATCTTTTGCAATTAGGGCATTCGCGACTCGCTATGGAACCTTTAAAGGACAATTCAGTATCCAACTAAAGGCGGAATATAACATGGGTGACCTCGAGCACGTTCTGGCATCATGGCAAATACTTCAAAATATGGTAGCCACATTTCAATTAGGAGAAATACACCTGAATTTTCAAAACGTAACGCACCTCAGGCTACACAGATCTCTTCTATAGACCTTATCGACCATTTAATCATTTATGATGTAGAACCACCGTCATATATCTAGACACAGTACTTATGTCTCGTAGATTATCTGGTACGCAGCTGTTAAAATTCAAACCTGAGATTTTTTATGGTTACATATAAATATGTTTGTATAATTTTTAAAGAAGTCAGATAAGAATTTACTTGAGTTACGGTTCGCAAAAACACTGTGCATTTGGCCTACAGCCAATAAAACTGTTACTCATGTGATTGTAGGCCTTTCAAAGAATGCTAATTTACATTCGTTGTCTTCTAGAACCGAAAATGCATAACCTGTTGAGGCTCATTTTGTACATCTAGATTGGGCAACAAATCTGGTACCTGCCGATCCGTTTAAGCACTTTGGTTGTCTTTTATCTACCCACCTTAAAGTCGTCATCGGGGGGAACCTTTCTAGAAATGAGCTGCGCAGGCATCCTGTTGCCTTGAGGATGTGCCCGAGATTATGTCCGCTTCCCGACAGCCGGTGTCAAAATCTGGGCGTCGCTATCAGTCATATAGTCAGGTCTAAGCGTTCTTCCGGATTCCTTCTAGGCGCTTGCTCAACCTCCGGCATGCTGTAAAAGAAGTTGATCGGAGTGCTTTTCAATAAGCGTAGGGTGCGCCTAACTGACTTAGATTTCTTGCGAATGCTCGCTGGTGCAAGAAGCGATAGTATTTGGCGACCTGAGGAAGCTCCATCAGCGCTGCCTGTTCCCAAAAGTGTTTTTTTTTTTTTCTGGCATCGGTGACTGATTATTAAGCCTCTGTAAATAAGTAGATACACCAAACTTTTTTGCTGCGTTCTTTTACTTTGGGTTATACGGATAGCATCGCTAATGACGTAGTGCAACTCAGAATACGCCGAGTCGTTCTATACTTTGTTTCACCTTAAGCTAGGACGCTGCCGATCATACGAGCTGGTGGGGCCAGTCAGAAAGTGTCAGAAGTGCACCATCATTGTGTTCGTGATGTTTCTGTGCGTGATATATCATGGCTGAACCAATCATGAACCGAGAAGGCCTAGCGGCTTGCGCTTATGACGCTGCTTGATTAGTCTCCTTACATCATAGCGTCGTCTGTGACTGGTCTTAAGCTGAAACAAAGTGTAACCAGTCCATTATCTCGTTTTGTTTGCTTTATATTTTTTGTTTCGATTGGTGGGAACTGGGATCTCGGGATAGCGTAAAACACCTAAGGAGTGCGACTACTGCGCCTACGTTAATAATAATGGGGAAAAGAAGCGCAACCCAAGTTTTAGTGTTTTTACTCCCTTAAGATTGCGAAAAAAAGTAATAGGCATGTACTTTTGTTGAGCGCGTTGGTGGTGAAGTTAAACACTAGAAATAATAAAACATGAACTACGGACAAAACAACACATATTTAATAGGCATGCTTGAGGGCTTTTTTAAGTCAAGATTATTGGAAAACTTTAATGCGGGTCTACACGGAAGTAAAGCGATTCTTGTAGCTATTCATGCACTCCTGTATCCCCTTTTTCGCTGTAAGTCTTGGTGTCGTGAAACAGATTAGTAAAATGACTGGATAGGAGCGGCTGCCAAATAGGTCGTAGACATTTGACTACAAAGATGTTAAAAATTATGTTGACGAAAATACAAAAATAGGTAGTTGTGACCTGTTTAATTCAAAGGATACTTGATCGGGAATTAAAGCGTGATTACGCGGTTTTTATTTTTGAGTTTAAAAATACCACCACCCATTTAATTTCTGATTCTCTTCAGTTTAGATTTCCTACCACAAAATTTTGGCAGTATAGGTTTTATTATAGAGGGTATTCGCTGGACGCCATATTTGACGGCGATGTTAAGAGCGCATGCTCAGAACGAGCTTACGTTAATAGGATGCTAAGGCCGGCAATCTTAATGGTGCGGAATACAAGCTGCAAAAAGAACTGTGAAAGCTAGCTGTCAATACGCGCTTTACAGTTGCGCACACAGCTAAGGCCGCTAGTGAACACTCACTATAGGATAGTCGCAGGTTGTAACCGAGAGCAGATAATTTCTCGCCAAGTTCTGAGAAATAATTACCGTGCTATCTTGGTAGTGCTGCACAACAGGGCTTAGGAGATTTATCAAAATCCCCGGGTAATGACATTTTGCCAGATAATGAAAGTTAATACGTCAGTGAAACTCTGAGAAATGAACCTCCCTCAATGCTGCTTGTGTCAAAAACACAGTGAACACCGTAGTAGAGGTATTGAGCTACTTATAACACCAAAAAATCTTCATAAAGTTACAAGACTACTAAACAGGCTCGACAAGTTCGGAACCGGGCCGATGCGCTCTAGAGGAACCGGTAGATGAATCCTGCCGTACGCGCCACTGAATTTACGTATTGAGCATCGGAGGAAGACGTGTCGTGGTTCTTGCCACAGGCCTGACGGCAGGTCTGGCCCCGCTCTACCTGTGCGAGATCTCGCCCATCCGATACCGGGGGGCCACGGGTACCATCTACCAGCTGGTCCTGACCGTGTCCATCCTGTTCGCCCAGCTGGTCGGCATCCCGCAGCTGCTGGGCAACGACGACAACTGGCCTTATCTCTTCGGTAAGTGGCAGTTGGAATACGGATCAGGATATTTCTGCCAGGTCTCACCAAAACTGGTTACTATTTCTTGACGACAGATCAGATGACAAGCAAACTGGTTGATATTACATAATACATATTAAGATCCGAAAGAACGACTGAAAACATAAACAAAACAAAGACACGCGTCACTTTCTAGTTGAATATTTTCCGTTCCCTTTGACAGTGTGGTGGAGGCTACGTGCTTGTTGTTCCAGTGATACGTCTATCCTTCGCCACGCGATCTCGCTCCCGCCTATACGCACGTGCAGAGAGCAAGGTGAGATGATAAAACGGATGCGGTTGATTGATCCGGCAAGCGCGTAGCACCTATCGCGCTGTCAACATAGCGTAAATATATTCTAAGAAGCACACAAATTGACCAGCACTCAATGCTCCGTCTTTTCATCTTATAGTCTTTTCGTCTTGCTCTGTCTCTCTAAACAATTTGTATCTCTCCCTCAGTAGTTTACACTGACCCGCTGACTTCGCGAGAAATGCTCGTATCACTGAGGGGTGCTCTGAATTCACTTTTCCTTGAGCTGAAGAACCAAATTATCTTTTGTCTCGACCACCGTTATTAGAATACTTTTATGATGGTTTCCATGCCACGTCGGCATTCTTGGAAATGAGGCTGCCAATCCGGCATCAAGTTCTGTTAGTGACTGAATGGGTGCACAAAATACCGTACAAAATCAACCGCACGTTCATGAGGTGTGGCATTTGAGCCAAGTAGTAACTCGAGTGAAACAAAAAAGATGCAAGAAATTACAAAGGATACAATATTATGTAAGCAAATGAGAGAGCTTCCGGTATCCGGAACGCTGCTGTAAGGCGGTGCTGTGCTAATTACGAATCGGCCATACGTGCCTTACTCGTAGACACCTTTTACAGGGGACCGTGCTGCAGTATATGCGAGCCCTTCAACATACTGTTAATCATCTTACACGACCAAAAATGTCACAAATATGTTTGACAAATTTATACAAACATACATAAATACTTTTAAATGTTTTGACTAGTGTTTAACCGCTGATTTCATAGAACTCTGTTTTCAGATTTCTTGAGTATGTCAGACTTCTACACCAAATATGATTTTAATTACTACTCCGAAATTATTGTCCGCGACTTATAAATTAATGCACATTTGATGTTCATTGTTTTATCATATGATCAGCTGCTATAGCTCTCCTTCTCATTAACCCTTATTCGCAATACTCGTGGTACTTGGTGCATGATAGCCCTAGTTTTTGTGAAATTAAACCCCAATGAAGCAACCGACCAACTATTCGATAAAAAAGTGAGTGGCGCTAAAGAAATATCATAAAAAAATCATGATTGCTCCTGGAAAAAAAAAAAACGAACAAACAATGAAAAGAATGAAAATTGAAAAGGACCCCGGTGAAGGACTGAAGTTTGATTCGGACAGAGTAGGTTCGACGTGTGTACCGCTCTTACAGAAGATTTACACCACAGGCACAACATACACCACTGGATCATTAGATTTCCGGAGCCTCGCACAAAACAAGAGATGACCCGAGTAATATAAATAAATTATCTTTTCATTTTGTTAGGTTGTAGAACCAGAATTGTATAATAACAATGTGATTTAAAATATTTAATTTTAAATTCGGTGATTCATATATTTTTTATATTTGTTGTTTTATTTAGCTTAATAGTGAAACGTTGTCCCTGAAGAAACATTAAAGGTCTCCGAACTTTCTTTGTTTGAAAATGTATGGCGAATAGTCCTGCAATTGTGTTACTACGTGAAACGTTCTCGGTTTACTGCTAGTAACCTCCAGGCATTTCTTCTCAAGGTGGGCCTCCAGGTCTCTCCACTCCTCTCTACCCCATTGACTCCACCCACCCCTCACCACACCATTGACACATTAACCCCTTTGGCTTTCTCCGTCGGGTCGGTCTGTGTGGAAAAAGACAAGCGCCGAAAGACCAGGACAAGGTAAGAAGACGACGACACAAGGCGTATGCAATAAGTGGCTGTGCATTGCAACCGATGTGAGTGCACACCAGTTTTCAATGACGTGGCAATCCTGGGGCGATACAGCAAAAAGATTACAAGGGAAATTCATGAGGCGTATGCAATAAGGAAGGGTGCAGATAAGTGCATAAGCGAGCCTTCAGTGACTCTGTCAGAAAAAGAGTGTCTATTCTTGGATAAAGAGTGGGCACGTGGAAAGTGACGTGGGTGTTTTTTAAAAGTGTATATAAGACTATGTTTTTCCATAAATAAATCTTCAGTTGCGAGTGCGCCTTGTGTCGTCGTCTTCTCACCTTGTCCTGGTCTTTCGGCGCTTGTCTTTTTCCATTATGAACCAACTGGCCCAACTCACCATTTTGTCGGTCTGTGTCCATGGCCTAGAGTATGGGGGATGACCGGTAGCGGGTAAACTGAATTTATGTGTAGGTCACGTGACGTCAATTTCCGTCAATCAATTTTTCCGCTAAATGTAGCGGAGAAACTGAATTTTCGTATAGGTCCCGTGACACGAAGTCACGCGACATCATCTTCCCCGCGAAATTTAATTGGGAAACTGAATTGGTGTTGAGGTGACGTGACGTAAATTTCCCGCTAAATCTGGCGGGGACACTTAATTTGCGTACAGGTCACGTGACCATGTCACGTGACGTCAAGATTTACGATAAATTTAGCGGGGAAACTGCTCTTGCGTGTATGCCACGCGATATGAAGCCATGTGACGTCATTTTCTCCACTAAGTTTAGCGGGAAAATTCGCGGTTACGCTTTTGGGATGCTTCGCATCCCCTGAAAACCTAGCCTATAAACGTTTCAAGTTAATAATGCCGCGGTTGGTATGCGTTGGTATATCAGAAATAAAACGGGTAACCATATTGTTTTAAAGGACCCCAACCCCAAGCCTGCATAACGTACTTGTTTAATGCTACGCCCACGACGTTTACGACAGAGTTTAACACGCAATCTTGTGTCTGGAGTCATAAAATGCTTCCGAACATCCCGCTATCTCACGGAGGCTTTTGCGGAGTTTGGGGCCGTAAAACTGCGACTCTGCCAAATCTCAGTCCTTTATTGGGACAGAGGTTATGGTCGAGCGTTAAGCCGTCCAAGATGGTTTGAAGTAATCCTTAGATTTTCCGTGGAACCGGCCAGATCTTTGTTACTTTGTTACGTAAACCCTACATTGTCTCGAGCAAACTACTAGGCAGTGTTGTGCCCGTTACCGGAAAAAAGTAACGAAATAGCGTTACTCGTTAGTTTGGTAAAAAGTAACGCGTTATCGAGCTACGTTACTCTTTTACAAACGTAACGATATACCGTTACCGTTACTTTCCAAAAATAACGAACGTTACTTTTACGTTACTTTAACGTTACTTTTCTGTTCGAGTACATATGTTTGGCAGAGATGTATGATAAGCCTCCTTAACAAGCTTGGATAAAGATAAATTTACACAGCGGTTTCATAGTGTTTTGATGCGCGAAGCAGCTTAATTTTCAGCATGCAGATTAGGCATTGAAACTGTAAATTACCTGTCTCCTTTAGTTGATACATTTCATTCAGACCTGCTGGCCATGGCGACGGACTTTCGTTATTCATGCCCATCTCACGCGCAGAATGAGTCGGAGATGTTAGTCAATAGGCTTTTATAAACTACAGCATGCGAACGAGGACTGCTGGAACACAACCAGCCAACCAACACCCCTCATCTGTACGCCGGTTTTAGTAACAGTCCGGTTCATACTATTACCAGAGACTGATTTACTTCACTATCTAGAACAGGACACCGGTTACCAGCACACTGGCTATAATCACTTGCTGCCTCTTACCAGCAGTACCTCTTAATTTTCCTGCGAAAAAAACAAAAAAAAAACAGGTTTCGTGTTTGTAAATTTTCTCTCCAGGTTTAAAACTTTTTTTTTTTAATTTTTTTATCATGACCTTAGGGAATTAAAAACTAATCAAGCGAAAGATTCTTCTGTGTACAAAAGTGGGTCAGGAACTTTCAGGCAGCGAGGGGGAGAGCGAGGGTAAAAATATACCACAAAAAATGTTTTTTTTTTTTTTTTTTTTTTTTAACTAGAGAAGTGAGCAAATCGCTTCGCCACGAGTTGTCCACTGTTGTAAACGGATGTCTTTCCACGGCTTCCCCCCCCCCCCCCCCCCCCCCGCTGTCCACTTCTGCTGCACAAAGCAGGAGGGGGGGAGAGGAGGGAGGGGAGGAGACTGTAACGCCTTGTGGGTGGTGACACTATGAAAAAAAAAAACAGGATGAATGGAATTAGCTGGTAGCCGCAGGTTTTTCTCGCCTTCGAGAAGTGAGTTTTTTTTTTTTTTTAACTTTACTGTGAGGGATGCTGGTTCTGTGCAGCGATAAGCTGGTGCAGGATTTTGACACAAGCTCGTGCAGAATTTCACCAGTTTTGGTCAAAAGTAACGAGTAACGAGTAACGAAATTTGAGAGCCGATACCGTAAAAACGTAACGGAAATACTTTACTCGTTAGTCATTCAGGATACTAACGAGTACGTTACTGCGTTAGCGAAAAATGTAACGCGTTACCAGTAACGTCGTTACTAGTAACGCGTTACCTCCAACACTGCTACTAGGTACGTCGTAAACGAGTTGAGGCCAGGCACGTAGCCAGGATTTTGTTTCGGGGGGGGGGGGGGGGGGGGGGGGCGCCCAGGACAAAATACTGTATGAGGGGGAGGCGGGAAAGGAGGGTCCCAGCAAAATGGAAGATTTCGGGGGGGGGGGGGGGGGGGCGGGTCCCGGCACCATGACAGAACAGCACGCGACAAAACAGCACGCGACAAAACAGCACGGTCAAAACAACACGCGTAAAAACAGCACAGCGTCAAAACAGCACGACGACAAAACAGCACGCGTCAAAATAGTACGCGACAAAACAGCACAGCGTCAAAACGGCACAGCGACAGAAGAGCACGTGCCAAAACAACGCGGCGTCAAAACAGCGCAGCGTCAAGACAGCACAGCGTCAGAACAGCACAGCGTCAATACCGGACATTTACAATAGAGCTAGGGTTTGGCGTTTTCGGTTTCAATTATCTTAAAATTCGGTGTACATTTTTTCGGTTTCCATTTCAAGCAGAAGTTTTCGGTTTATTGCTGAGTATATTTGTAGACTCATAAACTTTTCAGTTCTTTTCGGTTTATAGACGAAAACCAGAACTGACGAAAATGCAATATTTAAAGGCTCTTGTTTAAAACGAATAGTGAGTAAACCAGGCACTGGATTTTCTACTTGTTGTGCTTTGTGGCAGCCGACGCGACCTGTTCTGCAAAACGCACTGGGGCCCTTTCGTGATCTGACAATATCGTCGTGGGCTCGTATTTGTACACAGGACGAACATGAGCTTTACTACCACTTCGGTCGGAGAGGCGAATATCAAAATCCAAAAATTTGCAAGCATTGTACTCAGTGCGTCTTTCCCCCATTTTCACGACAGCGAAAGGTGGTTAATTGGCGCAGTCCAAGAAACGACAATAAATCAATCGTAGATATGCCCTCCTCTAGTAGAGGGAAGCTAGGGGTGGTTAAAAAATGTGCGGCATTTACGGATGCCCTTTAATTTTATTGTTCATTTCATGATTATACTATCTTCTTTGAACAAGGAATTCGACACACAAATAAATCCCTGTCAGGTCAAAAACCCACATTTTGTCCTGAAGACCATTGCGTCGGTTCAGCTTTTGTTGAAAGTTCAACCGATCTCGGAGACAGGCTGAAAACTGCGGAAGGAAGTGGTCATACGGTCAGTAATGGAGCACATTCTCCCGCCCACCCCTCCAAACACTCTCGCAAATACTGACCCTTTTCAGTTAAAACCGAATTAAAAAATATATATATATTTCGTCGTACTTTTACCGGTTTTATCTGAACCCTTAATATAGCGATGGAGTTAAAGAATGCATGTCTCAAAGTAGGCACTGTAAAGGAATGGAGAGTCTAGACCGATTCCTCGAAGGTCATCTCGTCGACGGCCAATTTGGCGAATCCGTTCTCATGGGAGCAAGTTGGGAGTGGGGAGTATACTCGATGCGTACATGAAGGCTCCCTGGGCAGTACCGAAGCCCCCGCTGGTGCGTATTCTGGTAATTTCTCGAGCAGTCGTGCTAATATTAACGCTCAAGTTTGCTGGTGATGTCGTCTACAAAGAATGAATCAGTCGCACGGCAATGTGCTGTTGTTAGTTGTTAAAAAGATACAGAAAGTGTGTGCGGCAACGGTGTGCTTAGCCCATGCTGTACGGCAACAGCATTGAGGCTGTGGCATGTTTTTGCTTCACCGGTTTCCACCGGATCGAGGCATTCGTCGGCAATATTCTGCGAATTTAACTCAAACCAAATTCTCGCCTGCAAGCTGCAGCCGCGAGTTTCCGGGACATTTTATTCACGGCGAATCAACCCCGTAGAATCGTTGTCCATGGTACACCTTGAATTCACTCTACATTAAAGTTACCTTATCTTCCCGGTTCTATCAATGCATCTGTAATCGGCGCATCTCCCGCTTTTTTGAAGGGGACGTTCTACGCTTAGGTGGTAATTACGAAACGACCAGTACTACGGAACCTCACCGGACCGCCGCAAACAAGACGGTTCATAACTTGAACTTATGGATTTCTTTTTCCCAATAAGTTTTCATCTGGTTCTAAAGAAAGAAAAAAAGAAAAGAAAAAGACCAGACAACGCGCTTAACATCGACGCCAAGATATCACCTCTAACTACCCAATCTCTTCAGAGATCAGCGTAGTTAAGTAGTAGTAACTACTGCTAACTTCGTTTGTTTTATGGAATAACACAGAAGAACCAGTCCGGACACTGACTTAGCGATGAAATAGGCAATAAATTCCGTTATGTCCTAGCGACAATAAATGAAAGGGTTAAAGGTTTTCGAAAATCTTCGCGCAGAGAGAGGTGAAGAGAGCGCTCGAAGTAGCTACATCCGTGCTGTTTTGTCGCTGTGCTGTTTTGACGCCGATCTGTTTGGGCACGCGCTCTTCTGTCGCTGTGCCGTTTTGACGCTGTGCTGTTGTGTCGCGTGCGATTTTAACGCCTGCTGTTCTGTCGCCGTGCTGTTTTGACGCTGCGCTGTTTTGACGCGTGCTGTTTTGTCGCGTGCTGTTTTGTCGTGTGCTGTTCTGTCGCGTTCCCGCGGGTCCCATGCCCCCCCCCCCCCCCCCCCCCCCCCCCCCCCCCCCCTGTCTATGTGCCTAGTTTAGGCACTATAATTTTCGAGGAAAGATACACAAAAATAGTACGTGCCAAGTCAACATCACCTAGAAATATCAAAGCCGGTGCTTTAGCTTTCTGACGCAATCACAGTGAAATTGATCGCAGACGCAGAATGAACACCGGTGCTCCGTGTACGTTCGGCTGGGTTCGTATCTAAACAATGCGCCGCAGGAGGCACGGCGTCGGGCCCCAGGCCACAGAATTGCTGAGTTGGTTCCGCCGCCATTCTAGTGTGGTATCGTTACGTGGAGGTAGAGCAGGCTGAACACAGTCTTTGAGTTTTCTGGGTGGCGTTGGTCGAGCGCAGGGAGCCTACGTTTTAGCACAACGGTTCGTTATCTCCCATAGGGATTTTATCGTAACGCGAACGTACTCGATTGCGCAGGATTGGCGGGGCCTAGGATGTCCGGGCTCATTGTTCATTAAGCACTTCAGATTTTTTTTCTTGGTTGCAGACATAGGGGGTTGGTCTTTATCTTTAGGGGAGATAAAGGGCCACTTGACACTACGTGTGTGTGCCGCGTGGTGAAAGGAACGTGAGCGAGTGCATGACTTTAGGAAACCTGTCCGAGTGCTCACGCAAAAAAAAAGAAAAGTAAAAGAAGCTTGTTTTCGAGGAATACGTTTACGTACCTAGGTGATGTCTATGTCGCTTCATCGTACAGCCCAGCGTAGATTTGAAGTCTAGGACGTGTGTGCTTGTTGCATCGGAACGTAAGCAAGGCGCACGCCATACGCAAGAACGCTCTTTTAAGATGGAGCTTGCCAGTTCTTTAGTGTAACAGGTTATGCACCAACAAGCGTCCATGACGTCACTCCGCTGTCCTGACGATGACATTTGTAGAGCGCATGTGCGGGCGCTCCACTTCACGCAAATGTGGTTTCTGCGCTTTCGCAGTATTCACACCTCGTGTGTGAACTGTGCGCGTGCCCACACCTCTTGTGGGCTTGTTCCTGAAACAGCGCGTTGGCCCATGGATGTCGTGATATGGGAAAGTGTCCTGAACAAGCCCAGAGGTCTATGACAAATGATAAAAAAAAAATCCCGCATTTATTGCTCCATCAGTAACTGTTTCTGCCCCTTCCCTGCAAAAAATGCTCATGTTCGAACGAAGAATCCAACTCCAGAGCAGAGGCATCGCTCTCCCTCTCCCCGTCGTTGCTCAAATACGGCAAGGCTCTCTCTCGCTTGCCCCTCCCTTGCCCCCCGGAAATTGCCGCTGTTCTTGCTCCGGTGATGCTCTCCCTTCCTCTCCTCGCCCCTTCCGGCAGTCGCCGCTGCGAAATACTCGAGTGCATGGTTGCGCTGTGCGGCCACGCTCCCTCGCCTCCCCATCGCCGCCGCCCAGTTTCCGTTTTCGCGTACTCTTCACCCCTCTACAGAACGGCTGGCGCACGTACTTTCGCTCCTTGCACCGCAGGCGCAATCACGGGCATCCGCGTTCTAAAAAAAAAAAGAAACGTTTTAGCAAAAAGAAAAAGAAACGATAATCACGTTTTTTTCCCCCAACACTTGCAACATCTCGCCCAATCATTCCGCCAGAGCAATCATCTCACAAATGACTGCTACATCAACGCCACTGAAAGAAAATAACCCTTCGCAAACATCGTGCCAGAAGACTTGCTGAAGCCAAATCTCTTTCAGCATTGCTTTCCACAACGCAGCAGCTACCACTTTCAATCGCAGCACACTTCGTGTGGTTGTTTGTAATTTTTTTATTTAAGTAATGTCGAATTCTCAAATTTTAGCATTGTCACCACAGCCAGCGGAGTCACATTCGCACCGAGTTTCAGCTTCTTGTGACGCGCACTGTTTCATTTTAGCAATCGGATTCTACTTTCTAGTTAAGGTAGCCTGTAGAGGTATTAAAAAAACAAAACAGAAATACAGTTTCAGTTCGTACAGTGCGTTTTTGCAGAAGTGAATTTGTGCTTTTCAGTGCTGCGTGACCTACACTTCGGTCAATTTTCCAAATCGCGGAAATTGAAGGTCGCGAATATTAAAAACGGTTTAAATTACCATGCCGGCTCCTGACTCTCGCTATTTAAGTTATGTTTCTCAGTTGCGCTTCATAGGTTCGGCCGTGCAAGCCTTGGAGCATCAAATAAATGCTTCCCACCCGTACACCCGAAACACAATTTGTAAACATGACAAACCAGCTATACGGCGAGCAAGTACTCCAAATATAAGTCTCTGGCGCATCAAAACTCACTCAAGGGCAGTCGAGAAAACACGGAAGGAACGCACGATAACGGGGTTCGCCAAGCGCGCTCCGTCACTGGGAAATGTTGAGAAGGAAACAAAGGCACGTGACCTCTTTTGGCATGTAAGGAAACGCACGAGGTCCGCAAGGAGCAGACGAACTTGCGCGGCGTATTATATATACGCTATCTCAACACCATCTGAAATAATCAAAGCCCGTGTCGGTGCTTAGTCTCACTGGGATGACGCCAAAGTGCGAGTGCAAGAGCCTTCATTTATTTCAGGTAGTGCTGGCTGAACACCATTATCAAAACTCTATCTTGTAACGGCCACGCTCATCTCGTACAATATCTCAGGCCCAAAGGTTTAAAAGGCAGAGGCATGTCTGAAAGTGAACGGCGTCAATTTTACTTTCAGGTGGCCTTTCAGCTCGTCGCACTAAATAACTTGGAGTGTGCACCGGAAGCGTAATCTTGTGCCTCGCCCCTTCCAGAGCGCGAGCGAGCGGTTTTGAGGGTGGATCGTGGTATTTCTGAAGATGGCCGAGCGGCCGCTGAGCAGCTCCAGCGGCTCCATCAAGCATGGAGGAGGAGCGTGGAGAACGTGCTTGGGGTTGAGTCTGGCACGCAGATGCCAACCACAGCTTTGGGAGCATTTCCATCTTGGCGTTCGAATCCTAGCAGCTGGGCGGAAACGTTTATCCCGCCAAGGGGTAAAGTAAAACTTCTCAATGTCTGTCTTACCTCAAAGTAAGAGAGCATCACCGAGCACATTTCCGATGATGAACACTTCTTACAGCCGGACACTCCAAGCGCGTAACGTAAAGGCCCGTTCACACACTTTCGACTCCTTAGGACAAAGTGCCTTGAAACCTCCTAAAATCTTTTGCAACGAAAAAAACACACTGGCACGCGGGCGCCATCTATGCGGTGACCCTGGAACTGTATTTTCACTAGAGCGAATGGTTCTGTGATATTTTTGCGAGGTCAAATGCATATCCTACCTAAGATGTACGTTTATAACATTTGCAAAAGCTTTTCAACCCCCCCCCCCCCCAAAAAAAAAAAAAAAAAAAAAGAAGGAATGATGTGCGAACAAAAACAAAATATATGAAAACTGCAAGTATTCCAGGGCCACCCGATAGGTCGGGCAGTGTCTTCTCTTGTCGTTAGATATTTTAAGAGGTTTCAATGCTCAGAGCCTTAAAAAGTCGCAAACGCTTGACAGGCCTTAAGTGCCACAGTTTGGCACTTTCGGGGGCTCTCAGGGACTTAACCAATGGAATAGTCTTCAAAACCATGCAGAAAATGTTCTAGATCTTGGTATATCTAACTTTGGCATCGACAGCCTAGTGTGTGTCCTTAACCCATTGGTATCACCCGATGTTTGGCACGTCCCATTTCTTGTCTCCCTTAAGCTTTTCGTGGGGAACGTGAAGCAAAAAACAAATCCTGACTCGTTCTCCTTTTCAAGAGGCGATCACTTTGGTTTATTTCAATATTTAGATAACGTAAACTGGGCACACATATACAACATGACTGATGTAAACTGTGCGGTAGCAGTGTTTACTAAACATATCGTATCTGCACTTGAGCGCTTCGTTCCTAAGAAACGTCGCCAAACAACTCAGTATCCTCACTGGTATTCTTTCGAGCTGAGATCGGCTTTAAGATACAAATTGCATTAACATAGGAAATATAAGGCTTCTGACTCAGCGTTCTGGTACGCCAAATTTTCCGAATCACGTGCGCAGGCAAAGTCGTTGTTGCAGAGCGATAAGAGAGTGCACCATGAGTCAGCAGAGCGCAGTTTATATCGTGACCCACTGCAGTTATGGAGGTACGTCAAGAACCGTACAGCCACAACTTCATCGACAACAAACATCGCTGACTCATCTGGAATTCCGATTAGTGAACCCGAAGATGTAGCGAACGTTTTTGCGAGCTATTTTGCCTCTGTATACATTCTTGCAGCGGGAATGGTTTACCTGCGCCTGACGTTGGTGACAGTGGTAGCGATCGCCTATCAATTCCATTATTTGAAAACGCTGACATTAAACTTGGAATCCAAAAACTAAAACCTAAGCTATCGGTCGCATTTGACGGTATCCCAAGTTTTATTGTCAAAGGATGCTCTTCCATTTTCGCACCCATTCAAACGCACATTTTTAACCTTTCATTGTCGACTTACACTTTTCCTTCGATTTGGAAAAACGCGATAACCGTGCCGATACAAAAGAAAGGAAGAACAGATGATCCAAAAAACTATAGACCCATTTCATTATTATGTCCATTTGCAAAGGTTTACCAAATGGTACTTTCGGAACATATTTCGAGATTTTTTAAACATATGATCCTGCCCGCACAACATGGTTTTGTGCGCGGAAGATCAGTGGAATCAAACTTTGTGTCGTTTCTTAATTTTGTTTCGCCTATTGTGTGTCAGCGGGGTCAGGTTGACGCTGTATATTTTGATATGTCTAAGGCATTTGATTTGGGTGACCGCTCGCTACTTTTACAAAAGCTGAAATCATACGGTATGAGTACTGCACTATGCACATTGCTTCACAATTATTTGTCCGGTAGACAGAACTTTGTACGTATTCTTGGTTATCTCTCCCGGCCTTTTGTCACCCTGTCTGGTGTTCCCCAGGGGTCCATTCTTGGGCCGATTCTTTTTAATGTTTTTATAAACGACCTTCGCTCATGTTTTCTACATTCAGAAATCCTGCAATACGCCGATGACATCAAGTTATTTAGGCAGATAGTATCTGTAGAGGACTGTGTGAAACTAATGATGACGTAAAATCATTGAGTAATTGGTGTAGTCTCAACAGGCTGACACTTAATCCCACTAAGACTGTTGTTATGTCATTTGCTAAGAAGCTAAGGCCTTTTCATTTCTGTTAACAACTATGCAATGCCCCATTGCAAAGGGTGGATTGCACTCGTGATTTTGGAGCTTATATAGACTCTTCTCTGTCATTTAACACACATGTCAATAACATTGTCAACGAGTCTTTTCGTATGTTAGGTGTCATATCCAGAATTACACGTGAGTTTTCCATGTCGGCCTTCATTATGCAGTTATACTTTTCATTAATTAGGTCTAAGCTAGTTTTTTTTCAGTTGTGTGGAATTCTATTGGGCGTACGCAGCAAGAGTCGATTGAAAATGTCCAGAAACATTTTTTTTTCGAATTATTTTACAACCGCTATGTTGGTTGCACTGTTTACTTTGAATATAAAAGACCTTTAGAGCGATACAATTGTTCTACTTTGAGTGCCAGACGACGCGACAGAGATCTCATATTTTTGTTCAAATGCCTTTACGGAGTCATTGATTGCCCTGACCTAACTTCATCGATAAATATTCATGTTTCGAGAAGATTTTTGCGAATTTCTCTTTCATTTTATGTTAATGAATTCTTCCGAAACTCCCCCATGACACGTATTTATACCTTGTATAATACTTTCAATAATTCTTGCATTGACATTTTCAACCCATCTTTTGCAGCGTTCAAGTTTTCACTTAAAAATCTATAACCATCTTTTGTAGCGTTAAAGTTTTCTATTGTCTATTTGTAGAATTCTTCTTCTTTTTGCTGTATGTTAATTGTGCGTCATTATCAAGGCTTCAAGCTGTTCATGAGCACAAAAAATAAACAAATGAATGAATGAGTGAATAAATAGTTATAAAAAGGCACCGTACATTCGTATTTTTTTAGAGATGCCCACTCACATCGAAATTTAATCACAAACGCTGCAGTTTACTTTGAAAAATTCCGATATTTTGTTAAGTTTATTTTACGGGTATAAAACGCTTAAGGTATGATTTAAGACGATAAGTTTAAGCAAAATCAAACTATATCTTATACCCGGGTATAACTTTCGGCGCTGTTCTGGAAGCGAGCCTGTCGTGTTGCGGCGTAGATACACACATCGAAGTGCGCTTCATCTCACTCCGAGGTGATCGGAAAAAGGAAAATCACGTAGACTGAGTAAGTATTCTAGTTAGGGGAGCAACCACATTGACGCAGAACGATGTCTCCGAAAAATATAGTATAATCACTTGGAACGCCCGTTTCTTTAACAATGTTTGTTTAGTCGCTCGAATAGTGCGTCTATAGTCTCTCTATGCTGAGGTCACCGAGAGCGTCATTTAGACACGCAGAACCTCAAGAGGCTGATACGCGTGAAAAAGGAGATAGAGCCAGTCTGCTGTTTGGAGTGTCAACAAGACCTGAGAAGGGTTTTAGACCCAGATTACAGCTAAAAGCTCCTAGCAACTTTTATTTCTAGAGGAGAAGGTGGGAGCAAAGTGCCAGGGCAATAATACACAGTACAGCTCTTGTTGGGATGGACAGCTTGTTGTACCTTAACGAGGATACTTTAATGCAAACGAAACGTATGTAAAACAATGAATTGCAGCTGTGAATTTGACGGTAAACTGCTGATTTATTCGGTTATACGTTTGCCAGGCAGCTGCGTTTGACATTTCATTCAGAATATACAGGGATTCCATGAAATGCAGGACAAAATTTGCCCACGTAAACTAGGCGCTTGATAGGATTGATGTCGTATTGCTGACTGTCAAGAAGATAAAAAAAGATAAAAAAGCGGTTTATCGTTTTGTATAATTAACTTCCTATTTAGTGAAGGTAAGGGTACAGGTTTCAATCATATATGCCGACGCATTGTTGATAGACTATGGTGCGGTGACTATATATCTTGGACAATTCATGTTCAGAGAACTAAATAAGAAAAAAGCACGGGCCGAATGTGCACTGTTTGCTCGGGAAACGCCGGAAAAGCACTACCGCCACGGAGGGACATCAAATATATGAGTTTACTCAAATATGCGAAGAATGATCATTAAATATTATTTACGGAAAGCACACAGTTTTTCAATTCCTTCCAAAAACGAAAACTGCGTATATGAACGAACGTCTATGTTTAGATATATTTGCTGATTCGAGAAAGATTCTCTAAAATGCGCTTCCGAGGTTTCAGTTTACTTTTGGCCGTCGACCTTCTGAAGCAGCCCTAGAATGTCGGACCTTCGAGGGTGCGGTCAAATTAAATTGGTTGATTTTGGAGTATGGTGAATCACTGCACTCGTCTATAGCTCCAAATAAATAGTTTACATTCAGTGGTTATAGACACTAGTTAGCAAGCGTCTATTTGAAGCAATTCTTGTTCTTGCTAAATAAAATTTACTCTTTACTGCACAACCTTTAATTTTGAAATAATTTTATTCCAGCTCTAGACAAAGGTGGATATCCTCTACTGGCAGAGAAAATTAGTTTCAATGTTTGATAAAAAGTTAAATCAGGAAAATATAGGTGTGTTGCATATTTGCAACAAGATTGAAATAGTGCAGCATTTCTAGTTAAATACTAGAAATGCATCAACCAGATTGCAACGATTATTTACAAGGGTCTATGAAGGTTCCGTGTTCACTTGTTATTGCACAAGAGAAAGCGGTTGCTCCTGTTCGTTGAACAAAGATGAATATCGCACTTAGAACAATAGAAAATGCAAATGCCGTTGCATCCAGGAAACTTGCAACGCTGTCGCTTCTGACTCTAAAGCACTTTCTGATCAACCTGAACATAGGAATGAGAAATAGTGCGAATTGTAAAATTCCTCGATTCCTAAAAAATAATACCTGATCTGTCCTGACATTCCGAGTTGGACACGATTCTGTAGGGCCTCTTGCTCTCTTCAGCTGGATGGATGCCTTGCACCAGTGACTCATTGCTGGGTCTTCCCCTTCGGTGTATTTTTGCCTGACTTTCCCAAATTAACCACACGATTTTATCAAACGTTATAACCCCTCTACAGTAAATCTTTTTGTTTAAGGCAAAGGTTCCATCATCGACCGTTTTACTCTGCAGTGTGTAGCATTGACAGAAGTTTAGCTTTCACTTGCAAATTGAAAATTAAATATTTTGAGTGGTACATATAAGCTGACAATTTCAAATAGTCAAATTTCGGGCATAATTCGTCCTTGGGAAAAAACGCCAAGAAAAAGAGACAGTTACAGGAACATTTCTACATTTTCTAAGTGGAAGCTAAAATGAATAAAAATAAAATTTGTCTCTCTACCTGCACCATTGAAACAGACAGACACGCAAGACAGAAACCGAGAGGAAGAGAGAGAAAGAAATAAGAAAATAGATTATGTTGCGGAGAGGTTTGAATGAGAGCGGGATCGTTGCACTTTTGACCGCCGAACGGTGGTTAGGTTAGCAATAGAATAAAAGTATACTAAGTTTGGGCTTCTATAGAACACTTCAAAAATATATTTGAAAGGTTATATTTTGTTTACTGATAGAATATTCAACACATAATAAAAAAACACTTCGCAAATTATATTTGAAGTTTATTGTCATTTCGTTAACTCCTAGGGTTAGCCTCGTTTTGAACATTTAGTTTCAGGAGGAAGTTACGCTACATCAAGTCTTTTTTCTTTTCTTGACTGGTGCCAACTGCGGCTCTATCGTCGATTGAAGCAACCCCAACCTGACTGCCTGCCCCACTTGGCCATGTGTGTAGCTGATTACAAATATTCAAGAGTATCAAGGTCATTACCTACGGTAAAATCACGAGGCAAAATAAACTACAAAATTACGACTTATATGAATATTTTAGCGTGCTTCGCGCAGCCGCCAAAATATTTTGCAGTGTATCTCACTAATGTTTATGTCACCCTCTATTTTTCACTTATTATGAAGAAAAAAAAGAAAAAGAAAAAAAGAAAAAGCGAAATAGCATTGTACGTAAACATGTACAATGCTATTTCGCGTTTTCTTTTTTGTGCCGGTAACCACCGTGTTGGTTACCGCGATGCCTGTAACCGCGGTTCTGGATTGTGCGCTAAAATTTCTATATAAAACAAACAAAAAAAAAAAAAACCAGCACATTAGTTACTATAAAGATCGATTCCTCACTATGCCACTGCTACAATTCCCACCTATGCGACGAAAAAAACTGAGAGGAAGGAGGAGACATGAGCGCTATCAGCGATGTTTGCAACCTCCCCCAAAGCTCGTACTGTTCGTACGCGGACCATAAACCACGTGACCCTGATGGAGCAATTGCAAAACGTTTTGTAATATTCGCTGTCTAGCATGACACGCCGGATTCTATGACGTAATCTGTTGGTACTTGGGGATCAGTTTCGATGCGTGGGCGACTCGAACGGCCCAGTTAAGGACGCGTTCGAGGCCCCGTATCAGTATTATTAGTTCGTATAAGCACGTCCTTTTGTTTTAGGTTGATCACGCTCACGTCTAAGAAAGGTTTCCAACGATCTGTTCACGAGTTTTTTTTTAATGCATCTCGTTAATATGGTTTTTAATGGAAATCAATAAGAAAACTTTCTTTATATATAAATTTTTTGTTATTATACATACTTTTTTTCTTTTTTGCTCGAGAAGAGGTTTACTTTGTCACCGTCTTGTTTTTGACGCCAGTGCAACACAGCAGGCAGCGAGGTTAAATTTTTTTTTTTTTTATGAACAGGGGAAAGAACAGTTATAAATTGGCAAAAAATCTGTGCAGGTTTCAGAAGGAGGACCTTATACTCATAAGGGAAATGAAGCAGATGTGGGTTGTTGGACAGCTTAGAAATTGCTTTCACGAGGACTATTGAAAATATGCTGCAAAGCGGTGGAGACTTCCCGCGTTCCAAGTAGTGCTGGGGGTTGATTCAAAGTTTGAACCCGAGTTATCACCAACATTTGATCGGCTAAGAATTCGATTAATCCGTCTCGTTTATTTCTATGCATAATATTAAAATTTTTCCCCTGTGTTGATTTTGTGATAAACGGCGAAATATACATCTTGGATTATGAATCAATCTCGATGCCTATTTAAGAACAGTTCAAAGACACTCACACTCACAAAATATTACCTCAACTGCATGAAGAAAAAGAGGTTCATTGATATTTTCCGGCAAGAGCCAGCTTCTCTGATTGTTCGCAATAGTCTCCGCTCCGCTAAACAGACACTCGAACGACGTTGAATTGGCCGGGACACGTGTAACATTCTGCACTTGTCTGGGGTTACAAATGTCGCCCCTACAATTCCCTTTATTGCGAAATGTGATCTAAATTTTCCCTTCATACGGGTGTACTCGTCTTCGTCCGCGTGGTGAAAGCGTTTAATTTTTTCTTTTGGTTCGTCAAAACTTTACCAATTAACCGGTTAAAAAATTTAATCGCGTTCAAAGCAATAATATATTAGTTGGTGGGTTAATCGATAAATTGTCGTTTCCTAGTTCCAAGTAATCGAACCGTTGTGTATTTTTGGCTATGACGAAAAAATAGGGACCCGGGTAGGTTTTAAAACAATTCACCTCGTGATATGAAGTCGTAAGGGTACGATTGACGAGAAAGCGACAGATGTGCAATAAAAAATTTTCCAAATAGAAGCGAATGTGCACAAAAATTAAGCCTGATCTGTGAAAAGAGAGAGGTTGCTAGACTGTTCGTATGACTGACGTCCCAGTAAACTTCAAAACATATAAACCCTAAATCGCAAGTAGAAAACTAAATATGATTTCTCTGTCTATCCGCAGCACTTGCGGTGATCCCATCGGTGCTGATGCTGATGTCACTGCCCTTCTGCCCGGAGTCGCCCAAGTATCTGCTCATGGTGCGGTGCCAACCAAAACAAGCCGAAGCTGGTAAATCCTTCGACGACCTTTGGAGACCTCTTATACAACCAAAGGACACTAAATAAGATCCTCCTAAATAAAGTAGTTATATATGATTGTGAACTGTAATATGCCTCAGACGTAATGAACGGTGTGAGTTTTTTTATTCGTAGAAAACATCGAAACAAGCTTGTTGTCTTTGTATTTGGACCGATTCAGGTTTTTTCGTTCAAGTCATTAGCAATCCGCTTGTTATTTCAGTAAATTTACAAATAACATTCTAAGATTAGGCATAACTGTTTCACCAGTGTGGCACCTCATTTGTTAATTAACATTACAGTTATTGTTTTAGTAAATTAGTTTGTTAGATAACTGGTAATTGTTATAATGACTTTAAACTAAATTATTTGTTCAATATTACATTTATTTGTTTGAGTGAAACCTCATCTAATTGTTTCGGTAGTAATCCAATGCTTGGTTTAGTAACATTACAATTGAAATATTTTAGAAAAAGCCGAAAGCTGATTCAAAACGATATTTAAGGCTCAGACTCGACATTCTTATCCCAGAATAGTGGGGAAATAGACGGACAGGACAACACGAATTTTCAGACTCGATCGGGGTTCATCACATTTTCAATTCAATTCAATTAAATTCAATTCATTTTATTTACTCCCATAACAAAGAATGGGCGATGGAGGCAGGAAAAAAAGCTGCAGAAACTCAGTTTCTGCACAAGACGTCCTATTTAAAATTGTTCGTTGGTCATTGCGTATGCCACTTCACGACGCGGATGCAGTCGTGACACAGAAAAAAGTTGCGCCTATCAGTGAGAAACAGTTAATAACTTGGGTTTCGTGTATAAAAATGTACCCGACTGTTTGTGACGTATTTGTTTGCTTTCTCGCGTGTTGTGCAGCGTTGATACGTCTCCGTGGCACGCGGGATGTGCTCTTCGAGATGGACGTCATGAAGAGCGAGGCCGAGGCAGCGGAGTTTGTTCCCAAAGTGAGATTACAAAACCCTCTCTATATTGCATACATGGTGGTCGTACACAACATCATTATAACGCGTGAAATAAAGTCCTTGCGTTGAACACTAGTAAATATAATTTACGAAATGGAAACTTATAATCACGGTTGCTTTTGAGAGGTTGCATTTTTTTTTTGGCATTTGGCAATACGTGGTGTCAGCAGGACCAAGCAATATGTACATGTGCTAGGTTTAAAAAAAAAAAGAAGAAGAATCTTATTGAAAGTACACAAAATTAACGCTAACCTTTTTGTCATAATTATTCAACAAATATAAAATTTAAATAAGTTTTTACTTAATATAGGTGTGTCTCGAGCTTTCTTTTAAACGTTGCAGAACCATTAAAAGCAGTTTAATGCACTTATCTGTGTAAAAGAAATGTATAGGAAAAGTAATTTCTGCTACACTTACTTGTGCCCTAAAGTACAAGTAATCACAACAGTTTTTGTGATATACTGCACCTCTCAGTACCTTTTTTTTAAAACTTGGGCAGCGTGATTTGTGTTTTTTTAATATTAGTGAACACGCGTAATTGGCTTAATTCATCGAGACACCAATATATAAGCCACGTAAGAAAAAGCTTGAATATCTTATAAAACAGCATCCATCTTACCTAAGCCTGGATATGAAAGGTGTTGCACAAACGTTTACAGTCAGTAGCGCACTCTCATGTTCAAATACGGCCTCTAAAGGAAGCCAAAATATGTAAATGCCCGATGCCGGCCAGTCAAAAGGATACTACCCTACATTGCGCACCAATCGAACACTAGAATATAACAAACTAGTGAGGTTATTGCCTTAAAAAGGTGGAGGTCACCGGTGCATTTTACCTGTTTATAATACTGGAAAGTAGGTTAGAGTAACACACTGCTCTTTTATCAGCGTTTGAACTGCAGTACTGATGTTGCAGCTCTCGATGATGTTGAGCTACGCAGAGCAAAAAGCGAAGTGAAACAGGAAGCTCTCAAGTCCGATTTGCTTTTATCTTAGCCCTCCCCCCAAAAACTTACTTTCTTACTTGAGTATTATTGTGCATTTCTTAAGTAAAGGTTTTAATCAAAGGTGAGTAACGATAATTAAGACGAACGCATCATTTACTTAAAGTATCTCAGTATGAAATCTGCTTCGGGATTTCTTTCTACACGAATGGTTTGATGTAAAACGGGAAGGAAAAATAAACATGATTTAAATCGTAATTTAAATAATGATTTATATTCTGGTTTAAGACGTCGGTTTTACTATGATAATTTAAATGAAATCTTTCCAGCAGAGTAAACCCGAAAATAAATTTGTATTTACCATTTGTCTATTATTTGATGCTCTCTATCGGGTTTTGTTTTCTATTTAAATCAAATAATCATCGAGCAAGAAAGATCTACAGCATACTGAACGAGAACAAAAAAGTGTCGCTCTTCTGAACAAATCCCAGGGAGCTTCCTTTCTACCTTCCATTTGATTCGTCAGTTATGCATCGTTCCGATACAAGAAAGTCAGAATGTGGAAACAAAAATTAAAAGTAAGATCATTGCACAATCAAATTAGTACGCGAAAAAAAAGTCAATAAAGCTTTTTCACTAACTAAAAAAAGTCAACGTGAGCTTTTATGTCGGGTTTTATAACGTACAGTAATAACACGTGAGGAAGTAAGCAGTATATAAAAAGTATAAATTTGCAATAATTCTTTCTTTCTCATTGTGTTCAATGGTGGGACAGATTTATCAACCAATCTTTCATGCTTTGAAATACATCTATTCTCGGGGACAAGGTTTCTTGGCATTTCCGAGGAGAGGAGGAGCGCGCGCGCACAGCCTTAGCCAGAGCTCGAATAGGGTGAGAGAACGGGTACCTTGCCCAAGAAAAGTTGTCCCCGAATATAGCAATAAATAATATTGTTTCTCTAGATTCAGCGCTTTAAATCCTATTTATCTGATTTATATAAAATAAATCTGATTTGAATAAAATACACCTGATCTATTTTAGTTTTTTTTTTTAAAAACGTACAGATTTTTTCAACCTTGCCATGTGATTTACGTCAAACGTTTAATCTTGGTATATATCGTGCTTAAGTTACCATGATTTATTTTTCTGCACTTCTATGGACGGCTTTCAGATCTACCTTAATTAATGTGTATAGTGATGAAAAATTAGATTAAACAAACATGGCGAGTATTTTATGCTCTTTGAATAGGGGTGACGGCGCGATTCCATATCTGTTCATTAATAAAATTGGCCTTCACAAAAATTTAGAAGTTGAAGTTGTATCACAACGGGAACTCCAAATCTGTCTTATGTTTAATTCCTGGCTTGAATCGCAGTTGTGAGATTCAATCTTGGAACACTCTTATTCCTAGGAGTCGATCACCTGTTTTCTGTATTACTGCAAAACATTAATTAAAATTATTTAAACATGTCTGCACGCTCTTGATGGGGGCCAGACATAACCGATAGGTGTAACGGGCTGGCACGTTGCAAAAACAAAAAGGCCTTCTATGGGGTGGAAAAGGTTTAATAGGCAGTTATAGTCTAGTGTTACCTGTAGGGAGTGGCACTGTTGCCGGCGCTGGCGCTTCGAAGCATTCTCTTCAGCACGCTCCAGGAGCCGTAATATAGCTGCGGTAGCCAGCGGTACACCTTTGCTAAAATGCCCTAATAAAAGCCCCCTAAATGCATCACTTCCACCATTCTGTCCCGCTTTCTATCAGGTGACGCTTCAGGAGATGCTGCGCAACCTGGCTCTTCGTGCCCCGCTCATCATATCGCTCATGGTGATGCTGGCGCAGCAGCTCTCAGGCATCAACGCGGTACGTAGAGCTGCAAAACACTCGGCAACGCGTGATATCTCTGACACGCGGCGCAATCGGTATGTGGCATGTGTCCGAAAGCCAAACTCGCGCGCAGTAGTTACCAACTCATTACATGGTTCATCGTTTGCATTCAAGCAACTGTGTTTATTTGTTTAAAAATTATGACATCTTACTAAACGCCAAAACCGTTAAAGAAAATTGCGGCAGAACGATAATGAATCCGAACGAGAGACAGGATTCTCGTTTTGCTAAAATAGTAATGCCCATTTTTGTTCTGTGTAGCTGGTATGCCAAGTGTGTTAACTTTCTTTATTATGGCTGCCAAAATTAGGTTGGAGATTGTAGGCCCACTTTAATACTTAGTCAATACACCTGAATGTTAGACATCACTCGCCCAGCTGTTCAGTTAATTCGATTTCTTTTTACACGCTTCTCAATCGCGGGAAGTAACTTCGATGCCTGTTATTAAAGACTTTGCAGAAATTCGCATTTTGTTAATAAGAAGAGGGTCGGCCCGTCTTACGTAAAATTGTTTTGGAGATTATGCCACAGTGAAGATATACGTCTCGGAGGAATTGCTGTTTGTAGGACTAACTGGCAAAGCTTAGAGAAATATCCCAATGCAGAGATACCAATGTCACTAAGGGCTGTCTACGAATCAGAAATCTTTACAGTTCCACTAAACGCCTGGGAACCCAAACTTCTACTACACGTGTGGGTACGTCAAATATCACATAAGCCTTCCAAATAAACTAATTGTTGCCAACCGCAGAGGTAATGCGGTGGACCGCAGAAGGCGAAACTTGTGACCTGCGCAAAGTCCCACTCAATTTTCGTACTTTCCTTGTCCGTCAAGGTAATTCCGGAGGGATTTCTTCTCGAGAACTCGTGCACTCCATGTAATCTGTGAAAGTGAACTTTCTGAATCCAGTGCCGGGTCGCTCCCCCCAGAAAATCCCAACTAAGGACTTTTTGTCCGACAATTAAAGCGCCCACAAACCATGACCCCCCCCCCCCCCCCCCCTCAAGGAAAAAAAAAAGAAAAAAATCATTTAGTTGGTTGCGGGGGCGGCTCTGATCTTAAGTCGGCATCTGCTGCACTGGCGTTGACGACATGAACATTCGAAACAAACAAGGAACCAAAAGAAAAAAAAAAAGAGGCTATTTTCACTGGCGCCTAAGGAAAGGTCCCATACAGTAAAGTACCGCAGACGATGCAGTTCGACCAGAGGCCTCTTGTGGCATTTTTATGCGAGAACGTATAGTGGTATGAACGAAGTGCTGTATGCTATTCTGAAGGAAATGTTTTCTAGTGCTTATGTGTTTGGGTTACATAAAATGAACAAATTTTGATGCAGTGCATTAAAATGTATATACTAGAGTGAGCGCGTGGTTTCATTTAGGTTCTCATTTTTATTGCTAGATCAAGCACCGCGACCTCTCAAGCAGCTTCGACAGCGTTGCACGTGATGTCGTTATATAGAACACAGAGTGCACACGTTTTCAAACATTATATACTGGAATGAGCATGTGGTTCCACTTAGCTTCTCATTTTAATTTCTAGATCAAACCCCGCGCTCTCGTAGGCAACTTTGACGGCATTGTACGTAGTTACATAGAACACCGAGCGCACACAGTTCCCAAAACAACTCGGTTTTATGGGATCACCTGATTGCACCTCTAAAAAGCCATCTTGTCAGAATATTTTCTTTATTAGGGAGTTTTCATATTCAACTAAAAATGTTTCTTTCGTTGCGCTTAACAATACGCCGTGGAGATCACGATAAGACTGTTTTCAATATTTAAGATCTATCAAAATTGCGAATAAATCATATATTGTATAGAGACGATATTTTTTTAGGTTCCAGCAGAAACTATTTGAAAAGGTTCCGATACCTCCGATCCCTTTGAGGATATATTGGTAGTTGTCGTTCCTGCTTCAGAAATATGCTTCCAACGTTGTTCTATCCTTATCCAAGATTTCCATGCAGCGTTTTCAGCGTTACGGACGCGAGCGCAACGCTTTGCCGAGTGTTTTTCTCCCCGCTTTTCAACGTGTGAATTAAGCCTAGGATAGCTCTACAAGCAACTTGTTTGATGAGTTTTTGCAGCGAAGAAATATTTGATTCGCCAATACATCAGCTGAGGTTTGAAAAAATCTTGACATTTTTTTATATTTGCAGAATGCTTGACCTCTAAATACGGTTCGATGAAATATTCACTGTTTTTCTTGTCATTTTTTGTGACAAAACTCACAAGTCGCAAGCATTGTCATATACCCCTTTAAAAATTACGCCCTCTTACTGCCGATTTAAAAATACCTCAAAGTGGCGTGCACAAAAAAAAAAAAAAACCATGAAAATGACAAGTCTATCCATTGCATACAGTCTCTTGGAAGTGAATATTGTATCGGTTATTAATTTTCCATCTTGGTGTTCTTTGCTCACGCCACTTCGCAGTATTTTTAGATCGACCTTAAGATTACGTCATTTTTTAAGGGCTCTATTGTGTATAACAAATGAAACATCAGAGCTTTTGGCTGAAGAGCCACTTTGACAATCGTTACACGAAAATAGCACGTGTAATTCTTAATTTATTGGCACGGCCACAAGCTGAGAGGAGAAGCGCAGGGTCTCTCTTTTCAATATTCTTACTCCAGCACGCAATCGTTGTTTCCTGTCGTGCATTGGTTGCACTTTCGAAGTTCACAAAACGCCAAAGTATTAAAGAACTTCTGGCGCTAGAGGCAAACCTAAATGAAAGGCATCCCTGACGTTCTTATCCTTTAGCTAAAAACATTTCCTCTTTAATAGAAATACTGCAGAGGTCGTGAAAACAATGAATTGAACGATTGGTCGGTGGTTAGTTGCGTATTTGTTCTCAAGAGAAAAAAAAACCGATCAATGTCTGTAACGTATATATGTTCTTGTGTTCGCGCAGCTTCGGTATGGGCCGTTCCGGCCAATACAACCTAGAAGACAAATCTTGCGCCTTCCGCCGTCAAACGTCATCACTAGTGGATCCACCCAGTGCCGCCTAGATGGCGTCAGTGTTGCCGCCAGCGCATCTTGCCGTGTCTCACAACAGGATCGGCGCTAACACGCGGCGACGTCAGACGTACGCGTCTGCTGCATTGTGGAGTCTCTCGTGCAGCTTCGGTGTTTTTGCCGCTTGAGGCGGGTCGGGGATTCATTGACGAAGACGTCATACGCAGGTGTCGTGTTATATTAATAGTAAGATAATGATCTTTATTTTCAGTTAAAGAAATGGTGGAGCAAAAGGGAAAAAGCTCCAACAAGTGGTATTGCTTAGACTAGGTGGCATTCTTGAGACTCGAGCAAGCTCTTAGAAAATCGAGGTAGGACTATCTGATACGACCCTAATAACTTCTTTTTTTGTTGTGTCTCTTTCGGCAGGCCATCTTTTTCTCGACAGACATCTTCATGACGGCCGGCTTGGACGCCGAGGGCGCCATGCAGGCAACCTTGGGCATGGGCGTGGTCAACGTGCTCATGACACTTGTTTCCATGGTGGTGGTCGAGCGCGCGGGAAGGCGAACGCTGCTGCTCGCCGGCATGGCCGGCATGGCGCTGTCCACCGTCGTGCTAACGGTCACCCTCGCCTTCAAGGTAGGCCACAACCAAAGGTTTCCGCAAGTAACGCCGGAAGAACAACCGTAGGTTTGGCAATTTCTTCGTGAGTGAGCTGTTTTTTATCAGCCGATGCCTGGTAAAAGTGGTAAGCCCTACGCCTGAAATGGTCCTCTATCCTATGAATGCCATCTTCCTTGGGCCAGTTAAGGGCCAGGCAGATGCCGCGTGCCTGCTTGGCGGCCGACATAAAAAACAGCTCAATGGGCGTCGTTGGGTTTGCCGAGGACCCCGTATTTACTAATGGCCAAACTAGGTGCAAGGACTCGATGACCTTATTTTTGTCGACATTGTTTTTACTCGTCCGTCGAAAAAGTTCCAATGTTTGAGCTGCCAGAACGTTTGCCAAACAATGACCGGGCATTGTGCGATGTAGTAACCAACGTGTGGACTGTTCCAGAGCTACCAAATTAGATATTCGTTGGTTGGATTGGCTTGTGTTAGGTGAATCCGCCTGGTAAAGGATGGGGGCGGACTGGGTCCAATAACATAAGCCTGTTCTTCTATTCTCTTTTACTCGACCGTATGTTTTATTCTGCGATCCCATAGGCTGTATCGCAATCGTTAAGATGTCGCGATTTTTGTCGCGCTTCAAGTTTGGCGTCGAAATGCAGAAATCGACTGGTTTCTCAGTCGTTTCATTTTTCGAAAACTGGGAAGCAGTTTGAGTTCATTGGCAGTTTGCACGACAGAATACAACGTAGTTCAAATGCTATAAATTGATTCTGTATAAGGTTTGATTTTATTTGCAATAGCATTTCACCTACACTGATTGCGTCACCGTTGTCGGAACATTTAGGCATCAATGAACACCTAAGCAAAACTTACTAAGGTTGCAACAATACTTAAAAAACAAGAAAGCTGGCGGTAATTCATGGTAATAAAAACCCGAGGCTCAGGAACACAGAAGGGGACGAAGGTGTTGTGTTCGTCCCCTTCTGTGTTCCTGGGTCTCGAGTTTTTATTACCATAAATTTCTAAGGTTCTTTTCTTTCGGTTGCTAAACATGAAACGTACAAAAAAAAAAAAAGAAAAAGACAGCCTACGGGTTCATTCCCTGACCTTTCTTTATGAACGTTTAATCCGTCTGTCATTTGTTTTGCCGTGCCCGAGCTCTGTCGTGCCCGAGCTCGCATTACATGAATCTCGTCATGCATTACTTGACTCATCATGCATTTATTTAACCCTTTCATTCACATATTTTGTGTGTGTGTGTGTGTGTGTTTGTGTGTGTGCTGCACTTTTAAACAAACGTGTCTTTCTCACTGCTGTTACAAATTGTAGTGAAGTTGTTTCATTGGCTGGCACATCAGCAAGTTAGGCGTGCATGTTGGTAAGAGTTGTTAGTTGTTAAGGAAGGTTTTCCTGACTTCGCTAATTTTGAGCTTTTTTTTTGTTTTTAGCATTACAACAACAGCAACGTTGTTGAAAGTTTCTTGGACACCCCAAGACCTCATTCAGCTCGTGAAAAACGATTTCGCCTCAAGCATTATCGCCCCCTGGCGCATTAGGAAAATAGCTGGATGATGAAGAACTCTTTCGCAAAAAAAAAGGAGCTTAGGAGTACCCCTAATAGGTTTTTCACGAAGAACCCTTTTAGAGTATGCTTAAAATAACTTTTAGACTGCAAAATGTGTATAAACCGAAGAACGCTTAAGAGTTCTTTTACGACCAGATTTTTTAGAGTGCGAGTGCTGTGCACCCTGATTTTATTTTGCAAATTTGGGTATCTTCTCTCTCATCACAAGAAAGACATAAACAAAGGCATCTAATCATGCGAAAAAGCTGGTTATAACTTGCTTGCCTAGTAAAACATACCAATCACGTAAACAGATTCAATTGTGTGCTCTCTCGCCTCCCACATAAATATACTTATTTACATGATTGCAATATATTACATGACTGCCACTACGTGGTCGCCCCCTTTTTTATGATTACCAGTACGTGAAAACCCCGAATCTACAAAAACCGGTCTTCTTGAATGCATACCCGAATAATCGTATGGCTCCAACGTTTTTTCATCGTTTTATGTATCAAAGACAAAGATTACAGTACAGCTTTGCATGGATTAACATTTTAGTATTTTCACGAAGCATCACATGATAATCGAAAGCGTATGCATGGCAGGCGCCACCATGTTGTAATTATATTTACCAGTTCAGTTTATTCAACTGCAGACACCTAGTTTATATTAATTGATGGCAGAAAGATTCCAGCAGTGTTAACATTAATCAAAGTATAGAACACGTATTTGGAGAACTAAAAAGGTGGAGAATGTATGGGTTTTTATGGTCGACTCTTAACACATTAGAAACCTTCGGACTTTATCGCTTCGTAGTACGTGCCTGCATCACTTAAAAAAATAATGCAAAATAATGCGTTTGAGACCACAGATGTTCCCTAAATTGCAAATGGAATATTCATATGAAATTAATAATTAAATGTTTAGTTTAGAGCCATCATGATTTTTGTTGAACCCAGAAGCCATATTTGTTTCGCTTGGAGTTCGGAGCTGATTATTGCTACAGAAGTAAAGGTTTAATTAATTCGCGCCTTCGCTTAACGTTAATAGGACCACAAAATGATTTTTCAACTTCTTCCCCTCCTAGGATTTATTTCTAAACTCAAAGACGAAATAAAAAATTACGTGGTCGTGAAGACCAGAGGTGATGACTCCAAGCTTCCACCGTGCTTTTTATGCACACGATGAAACTTGTCAATCTCAAGTGGTGATGATTGTCGTCACGTCGCTCATTGTCTACAAATGGGAATTTAAATATTCGTTGACGGATTGATTGCTGACGAGCTCGTACGTCCGAGTGACGCAGTGCTCGTGTGAAATGCGTGCGCTGGGTTCGGCTTATGTACTTGGGCACTGCGGATGCATCATAGTGAAAAGGCTTTTAAAGGAAAAGAGGTATAAAATAGTCCGCTATATTTTCAAATTTTCCTAGCGAAAAGCAGGCTTTAGGCTTTCTGTGCTCGTGTACCAGCTTCATCTCGGAGCATTAAATGAAATGCGACTAGTAAAATACCAATTTATCCCAGCCGAAAATTCAGCTAATGGCCCTTTTAATGAAGCAATAACGTCTTCAGAACATCTTGGCTTCTCGTACTTTTTTCTTGAGCATAACGGGCGTAGCTCTAAATCCCGTTGCTTTATTCCAGACAGAAGTATAGTGGAACGAAACTTTTACTACCAGCAAGAAAGGTGTAAACGATCCCGGTCCCGGACGCCATAAAAACCCGGGACAAAGCGAACAGGACAAACATTTACATACGGTCTGCGATCCTTTTTTTTTTTTAAGTTTCCGGGGTCGCTTTTTTTTTATGACGTTAGAGATTTTGGGGTCCCCAATATATATATAAGCTTCGGAGGCCAAGTTACAAACACCATCCCAAAAATTTGAGTTTATTTACGCTACCGCGTAACGTGTGTCACGGCGACAGCAATTCGGCGCTCGCGTATTAGTTAATATTGTGGTGCCCTTGTCATCTCCGCGCCACCTCTTCAACAGGACTCTGAAAATTTTCAGCCCATTTACGCTTCCCCTCTTGATTTCGCTCCCGTGTCTCGTCCGTATTTCTACGGCGAGCCTCCTCGGCGCGCCGTAACTGAAATTCGCGTTCTTCGGACCCGCGACGGACTTTCTGAGGTCCAGTCATAGAGGATGCAAGTTCGTCTGCTCGGATGGTCGTGTGCATGGGCCGGCACAACGATGTTTCGCCTGCAGCCTTTCCTTCGAACGCCTCGCCTCCGGCACGCACTCGCTGGCTTTCGTCGTGCTCCTGCGTCGCGTTCACCTCTCGAGTCCCACAACTCGCCGAAGCGTTATCGAAGGTATAATGAAATGGAATGAACACCGCATTTAATTCACAGAAATTTGTCCTGGCGATAGCTCTTTCTCGAGCCACTAAATGAGCTACGTTAGAGTATCGGCACTATGTTACCTGATATTGTTGTGGGCGCCGCCGTCTTGGTGCTTGTGCAGAGCAAACGCAACTGCCGATTGTCATGATTCAAAAGTGCGACTTCCTCAGCAATATATTCAATGTCCAGAGGCCCATTTATTATTGCTTTGCTACGTCGCGAACGGTTTAAACTATTGTGCAGGATTAAAAAAAAAAAACGCTTCCTGTGATTTCAGATAAAGCTTTAGATAACTGGCAACTACGATTTAAAGCTAAAACATGGGTAAGTGTCGTTACTCTGAAGCGTAGCTTATTTATTGGCACTAGGTCATTCCATAAAGAGGTGGACTATTTATCGATAGGTTGCTGGTCTGAACCCGGCTCGACGAACATAACTTTTTGTTTTCTTATAAACTCTGTGGCGGCGGTGGCACGCGCTCAGCAGGGAGTCCAAACTGCTGTTTCAAATCTGTTTTCCCCGAAATTCGTATCAATTGCAACTTTTGTCACATCCAAGAATTACCTTTAGCTCAGGGAGTTTCTGGACCTCCTAACTTTTTATCGTTTTTTCATATCCAACCGCGCATCAAAGCATGTGACCTCTGACTGGTGTGTCAAAGGTGTTAATTTATTGGAATGTGTACCGGCCAGTCACTCTTTCAACAACATATAGGTGCATCTCTTCTACACTACTCTGCTCGTTCATCTTCACCATAATATTCCTGTCAACATCATGGTAGACGCCTCCAACGTGGTTGTTGGCGCTTTCATGCAGCAACTGCCTCCCAACATGTGGCAGCTCATCACCTTCTACTCCCGTACGCTAACACAAGCCAAGTTCCGCCACAGCACTTTCGGTAGAGTGCCCTCCGCGACCAACCAGGTCGTCGAACATTTTCGTAATTTTCGGTATGATCGGAGTTTCTTGATACTTATCGGTCATAAGACTCCAATTTACGGTTTCAAGTCAGGTGACAAATTTGATTCTCCTGAAGTCCGTCAGATGTCATACATGTCTGAGTTTACCACAGATATCCGAAACATCAAAGGCAAAGACAACGCGGCTGCTGATGCGCTCTCGCGGGTCGTCGTCCCGCCCTGATACAACATCATACACAGGGCAGTTGATACCAAGGTCATAGGCCCGGCTCAACGAGAAAGCACTGAATTTTAACAACTTCGTTCCACGTAGTACAGCCTGAATGTATGCGTGGTCAATTTGTCAATTTCCAATACGTCTCTCATCCGTGATAACACCATAAAAGCATCGCACTTTTTCATAGCTGTTTTTTTTTTTACGTCAAGCCTTCGACTTAGTACTCTTCCTGACAAACACCTGATACTTTATTAGCAGACATCGATGCAAACATGGATATGCATAATATTATACTGATTTTTAATGAATATTACCACCTTCATATATTTTTAGAGATGTTTTTTATTTGTAATGTTTTATTGCTATATTTTATTTAGCTTGTTTCGAGAAACGTGTGAAATCGTCTGTGAAAAATGTAAACAAGTGCTTTAAGAAGTTATTTTTTTTCACCTCTGGAAGACTCATTGCCCGCTGTACGAGAGCTTGCTGACTTTCCATTTTAAACGTTGAATTAACAGTGTAGTATTTTTGGTCCAAATGTTTACATGGAATCAACGAAACGTAAACTTAATTCAAGGAATAAAATTATGAACCTGCCAAAATTATATAAAAATAATCAGCGTCAATTTTTTTTTACCTTGTCGCCTGGAGCGGCGTTATTGTTTACATAAATATCATTGAAAGGGTTTTTCGCTTTCTTGCGGTATCACGCGTGTAAATGCACGCGTACCTCAATCCCCATTGGCTGAGACGCGTCATGTGGCTTCGAAGCAACGGCGCCATCGTTGCTAAGAAGCCAGCCGAATTGATGGCAGCGCAGCGCAAAGAGTAAAAACACGTCAAAATACTCAGATTGACGTCAAATTTCGCAGTGAGGTTCCTGTAAACAAATTCAATGAATGAAATTGAAAAATAAATTTCGCACATTTCGGTCTGGGGGGAACCGAATCCGGGCCTCCGGGGTGCAAGACGAACACTCTTCCCCGACACCACGGCGGCTCCGCGGTTCCGGCTGACTAAAGCTGTGCCTATTGCGTGCGTCATGCTTTCGCATTCCCACACTTAAGCAGTTTTAAGTGTCTCTGCCGAATTTTTCACTGTGGGTATTAGGTATTACTTTTACAAGAGATAAGCTAGACCTAGTTACTGGTAAGTATATCAAATGAAGCATAAAGAACGTCTACACAGTGAGGAACAAAACGGTAATTTTATGGCTGTTATTTTACCAAGGGCTCTCTATTTACGCCAGTCTTTTCTAATCTTGCAGGACCACGCGGTGTGGGTGTCCTACGTCAGCATCGGTGGACTCTTAGCCTTTGTCATCACGTTTGCCATAGGACCGGGTAAGTGATCCTTGGTATAAACTGTGTGTATATATATATATGCGCCTTACAAATAAGCACCAGCTCGACCGGTGAACACGCAGTAGCTTAATTGATTAAAAACAAGTCCGTTGCATGGTTCGAGTATCTAGCTTCTTGCCACTTGTTCGTAAATGGTAGGGACGCGGAAATCTGTAAAGCTTGTAAATGTTTCCAAAATATCTGTACGGCGTGAAAAATTTTGCACACATGCTGAGCACGAAATGGGAACATTGAGGATGGCAACAGTCAAAGACTCTTGATTAGAACTGTGCTGAAATTCATGGGTTCTGCGCATCGTTGTGAGAGGCACGAGTGCATCTGTTTATTTATGAAGTACTTTCGCTGAGCGCATTTTACACAAAGCAAAGCATTTTGATACGGCATGCTTACGCGCGTGGGTCTTGAGTAGCATATCACTCCACATTTGTGATGGGAACTACACTCTAAATATCGGGACCTCTGTGATATCGCTTACAGGCAAGAACAATTTAATCGAAGTTCGAGTTATAAGCCGCCCTCAATTCAGCTCTATTTTAACTGTGTAATGATCCTACACTCTGTACGTATACGCTATACCAGGTATGCTAGAAATATTACATTGTTAATGTCTGAATTACTAACTTGCTGCTTATGACCAGAACGGATATATTGTTATTTATCCTTACCATAAGCGAGCTTCTCATACCTTAGGTCGCAACGCACACTTTTATGTTATTAGATTGCTTTTTCAGGGTCAGTTCAAAACTATCGGAGCTTGTAATATTATTCGAAGAAAAAGCAGAGATATAAAATGTCACAAAAGCTTTAATTATACGTCATTCGCCAGTCTGAAAGCTTAGTGGCAAGAATCAATGATGTCAAACTTTTTGCATTGTTGGGACTATAGAGTTAAGATAATGTACGCTAGAGGTTCAAGTGGCGCTAGTTTGCTGGCGTCAGTTGAAGCAGACAGCAACCAGTCGAAAATTGACTTCCGGTAATGCATTTCTATGGGTAAATGTGAGTGCATCATCTCCCTGTGCTCGATCCTAAGAGAAAATATCCCGAATAATTCTTACGTACTAGCTAGCTTGGAACATTTCTCAGTAAGGCCGACGAAATGACTGGTCAGTTACGGAGTTTTTCTTTCAAATTCATTGCAATAAAAACGGTGCAAAACGTTTCGTACGTGTATTAATGTGCACTGTCGGACACTGTTAGCGTGAACACGACGTCGGTGCTTTTCAGCATGAGGGATATACGTGCCAAACGAACGAAGGACATCTGGAAATTAAGGGAGACGGCAAGAACTGCGCAGTAACACTAGATCAGTAACTACGCGTGCATGTACGATCAAAATAAACTGAAGGCCACGTAAAATATTCCGATTTTAAATAAGTACCGCTTTATTCTTTCTGCTCTGTGCGAAGATACTTGTTCTACATTAAAAATATACCCCGCACGCTAAAAATCTTTGAGAAAAAGTACCCGATAATGGCTGCCCGGCAGAGAAAACAATAGAAAGGGACAAGTTTTATAGCCCATGTGTTTTATTCTTTACGTTTTGAATGCTTTTATCCACTCATGCACGACGAGGTCATTTTCATATAGTGACAGGCTGGCATATTATCAATATTTAAGCGTCACCGAAATGCTGGCGAGCCTTGAACCCACTCTATATTCCTTTCGATTGTAATTTTGCTTTGAATCGTCACTTGTTCTTACACACCTGCAGCGGAACACACGTTTGGGACTGAAATGTACCGAAGTTAAACATTGTTCACCGATGAAAAATAATGCGCTAACTAAAGCAATTATACATTTACGATGGTAATCAAGGAATATACTATTCGGCACGACCAAAATAACCAAAGTGCCCCGTGTTATTTTCCGGCGAAGAGACAAAATCCACGCGCATTTTTCCATAGGGATGCACAGGAGCACCGCAAGAGTAGATTGGTTGCTGTCCGCTTCCATTTGCGTCACAAAAGTCGCATAGACACTGGCGCCAGTTGAACCTTTAGCGTACAGTACATTATAATAAGTGCATGGCTGGGTCAGCCCACGTCCGATTTTGTTATGTGTGCTTTATTTGGGTTAAACAGGGACACTAAGAATTCATTTTTTGCGTGCTTGATCGTGATGTGGATATTTTGGTATTGAGTGAGCAAAGTGGGTATTTTTTTTGTATCCCGTGTAAAAAAACAACAAAAATTTAAATGCGCAAATTATTTTTATATGATCTTAGCTTGCCCACTCGTGTATGAGGTGACTAAGAATAATTATGAACCGTGTTTCTTCATTTTACCAATGTAGTTTCAATCTGCAACGAGGCTAGTGGCCTTCCTTGTGACCTGATGCTTGTCATATGGGGCCTACCTGGGCTAGACACAGGAAAAGCAGGTTTAAATTACCTTGAATTTCTTAAAGTTAGCATGGCTATAGGGTTCATAAGAACGTCCAAGAAGAATTTGCTCTTGTCTTACCGAATGGACCCGGAACAATGAGCACGAGCAGCTCAAGCACCATTTATTCATTCACAGGAGGCCGCGCTGTGCACTTCAGCGGCTTAAAAGTATTCGTAATCAGCGTTGTCTAGAAGTACAAGACATTCCAATAAATACGATGCTTTGGAAAGGTTGTCGATAAACATTATAGACGAATCAGACTGATATATTAGTGTAGACCTCCTTGCACATATGTCCTTAATTCTGGAAACATAAAATATAGCAGTAAATTAGCATCGAAGTGGAGGATATATAATCTAGAGTTGAATTCAGTCACTCTTGCTTCTGATTTTGTTAGATTTTAGCACCCCTAAAAAGTGAGCTACTTTACTTTCTCGCCGTGCACACGTAGGGAGAGAAAATTTCTTTGTTTGCTTGTACGTCACTAAGCGAGCTTTTCCCACGGTGACTGCGTGCAGGTTCCATCCCGTGGTTCCTGGTGACGGAGCTGTTCGGCCAGGGGGCCAGGCCCATCGCCAGCAGCCTCGCAGTTGGCGTCAACTGGGCGGCAAACTTCGTCGTCGGCATCGCCTTCCTGCCGCTCATGGTAGGCCTAGCCCTGTTCACTCCTGGACAACGGTACTAGAACAACCCTGTTGGGGAACTGCCATATGAACCTGCTTTGAAGAAGTGGCTCCAACCCATACTTTAGAACCGAACTAGGTTTGTTCACACCGCCGCCGTTTCCATTGCAGCGCCCACTCCGGGAATAATATATATACCAGAACGGAGAACAATAAAATCTTACCTGTGTCTGCAAAGTGAGCTTTTGCGAACCGCCTAGTCTCAAAACGGATTATGTACCACCATCTAACCATTAAACGAATGAAACTAACTGACTGCCATGAAGCGGCGTTGTAATCGAATCTGGGTTCCGGTGTCTCAGTTCGGCTGGGCGCAAGGGGTCTGCGATCCTAGGATGGGTTTTCTAGCTGAGTTGTTCTAGTAATGTTGTATTTGGCTCAGCAAAAAATGATAACGAGTAACATAGTCCTATTTATTGCAGATTATTTTTATGAATGTGCGAGTTGAGCAGAGGCAGTCACTTATTCTGAAGACATACCTGCCTTACACTCCAAATAAAAGGCCGGTTTTTCGCGTTAACTTTCCCCCGCCTACAAGTGACCTAACATCGAAAATGCTCAACCGTCTCTATCTGGCCTTTTTCTACTGGGGGCAACGGTGCCGACAAGGTAGCTTAAAGCCGGGAGGAGAAAGTTAAGGCCAGATAACCGTCATCTTATTTGTAGTGTAGTGTACGTTCATTATTGTTGGCGCAGTTGTCTTTGGAATTAAAAAACAAGTTTCACTGCGGTAGAATGTAAAAAAGAAGCATGCTTTTGCAAGCTGATTTCTTTCTATTTTAGGCATACTAACATATTAGTGTATTGTACAAATTCTAACAGCTGCATTGTGCTAGATACACCCGAGTATAAATAAACATAGGATACTTACATATATAGGCATAGACAAAATAATCAACAGATCCTATAAGAGCTTCGTGCTGCACTAGCATGCTAATTTCAAGTATTGGTTAAGTTTATTAAATTGGCTGGGGTGCCAGAACCGCAGAGGCATATCACACAAGCATAACATCTGCTAAAACTGACTCTTTATATTTAAAGACGTAATTTAGTGCAAAGATTGTATGCCTTGCAAAAATAGGAGGACCGCTAGCATAGTAACACTTATCTTCCAGTTGTATTATTTTTGAGCATAGATAAAAAATAAAACGTAAAGTTTATTATAAAAATATATTCTCGAGCACCTCAACCAAAAATTCTCGCAACCTTTATTCTGTCTAGTCTTGAAAAATACTCAATTTTAAAGCGCAGACTGGGATATAACAGTGTTATATAATAAATACTCAAAAATATCCTTTTCTTTTATTTCGCAGGAGGTGGTTCAGCATTACACGTTCCTCATTTTCACCCTGGTGCTGGTGTTCTTCTGGGTGTTCATCTATAAGAAACTTCCAGAAACAAAGAACAAGAGCATCGAAGAGATCACAAATATGTTCCGCGTTCGTGCCTACAAGGATGACACGCCCATGACAAAACTGAATGCCAACAGCAAGGCATGACTCCAATCAGCGTAAATTGAACGTTCGTCAGTATGGAACTCTAGAAAATCAGGAAGCACGCCGTTCCCTTTTCTCCAAGACTAGACGAATGCTGAAGCAATCGTCGCGAAGAGTGGAGGAGTGCTGTGTTGATCGTTTTGCGTTCCGCTTTGTGACACCATCGCCAAGTATCGTCGGGAATTGTTTGTAGTAACGTGAGAGAGCCATGGAGGTAGACAGATCAATTTCCTTGATATGCAAATTATGAAGAGACATCCAGGCAGGTAAGATATGACGTGTGGCAAAGATTCCTGCCTTTACACATTCCGATAAGCGTTGTAAATATTCATATCAAACGAGAACGCAAAATCTTTTCTACGATGTGCATCGAAGTGACATCAATCAGGCTAAAAAAAGCTACTACTTTCGCTCTAAAATTGAAAGAGGTTGGGGAAATATGGGGTAGACGTGGTGTTTGGTGCTTGTAATACCCACCCCTAGAATACGCTTCTCAAATCAAAGCGAAGATTGCAGTATTGAGGTGTACATATCGTCGGGATGATTTTACAAGGTTAGAAATGTCTGGTGCATTTGTATATATTGGTGGTACCAAGTGTGATGATTTCAATGGAATGCAAGTTGTGGTGCGTTTGCAATTGAATGCTGCTCGCTAGTGGTGGTTCATTGTGACCGAGGCGTTTTGCCGGCGATAGTTTACTCTTGAAGAACACAGACAGCCCTACTACGCAGGCATAAGAATTTGTGCTAGATTTTTCTTGACTTCCTAAAATAACCCTAGTTCTTTACTAGGCGTGCCAAAAGGTATTTGGGTTGGTCTGGGGCTGTGTAATTGGGGACGAAACGGAGGCCAAATTTAACTGTTTAACTCTTTAACTCTCTCGAAGTTTGACGACATTTTTAGGGAACCAGTTCTGCATAGGTTTGCTACCTTCTTATATATACCTGATTTGTTTGGAATCTAGACCTATAAAATTTATGTTTCTAGCGGTTATGAAAATTGTGTTTAAACACATGTCTTAATATTTTTGTCGCAGTCATATTGAGAAAAGTTAAATAAGGTCAACTGGGACTCTATCCCCATGCCATTAACTGAAAGACGGACGGTGCTTCTAATCAAATAGGATATTTTAATAAAAGAAATGCAAGAGAAATTTTTTAGTAACACATGCACACTTTGCATTCTCTAGTGTTTTTTTTTTTTGAGTGCGGTGAAAAACACAATACGACGCACTTGGCTGTAAAATGTAACAAAATGTGTAATATCGAAAATTTACCTCACCGATCCAAATTACGTTTGCTAGCCAATATATAACTTTGCGGTAATATGACATGATTGCACTATCAGTTGAGCGCTTTTATTGATAAGACTAGGGCGTAAGCTTGAGACTACAAGTGAGTGTCGGCGTGGCTTCGTGGACAGGCGTGACAACTTTTTATTTCGGATAATATTTACTGAAGGGTTTACTGTATATTTCTTACTTCACTTCACAGTATATTGCAATTTATGGCTCAAAAACGAAAATTGTGTGTTGCGCAGTTCATGTCGAAGTTACAAAACACGAAAACACGCAAGAAGATTTTATAACGTTAAGGTCAATCAAAGACGTCACATTTAATGGCTGTACTTGAACTCTTAGTAACGACCAAACAAATCGGAAGTCCTGCCAGGATAGTAAGTCCGTTTTTGCTTGACGTTAATTGGCTTAATTCTATGCAGTATATTTCTAGGTAGTCAACGCTACCGTTTGGTAGCATGTCAACTGGGTTAATCTCTTTTAAGGACGTAGGCATGAGCCAGAAATTCTCCCTATCAGCAAAACAACCCGCAGTGAAACCTAATTCCTGCACTTGTTTCGAAATTTAGACCCAAAGTTGCCAGGTGAAAACCGAGCAACTAGAAATGAAGTCAAACGTGAAAACAGCGCAAAAAATTGAACAAAGGACAAGTGAAAGGAGTGCACGGACAAAGCGCTGTCAGAAATGAAGCCTTGATTTAGCATATCCTAAGAAACTGAGGCCCGAAGAAGCCAGTTGACAACCAAATAATTAGGCAGTGAAGTCTAACTCTCGCTCTTGTTTGGCAATTTAGAGCCAAAATGGTCCGACTCAGTCAAAATAATACCGAGTTCGGTTATACCTTGGTTTCTTCGGGTCTTCTGTGTCCTGAACTGCCAGAAGAAAAAAAAATTGTGGCTTAAACAACAGTGCTACCTGGAAATTTCGCCAAGAGACCTTCATGGTCGGCGGCAAACCAGTTCGCAATCCTCCGCGCGTGATATGTGCTCGCGACCCAAGATAAGAGGGCTGATTCAACCCTCGACAAGGAACGTATGTTAAAGGAAATGAAAATGCTAACCGTGTGAATGGCGTTTTATAAAAAGAAAGCAACACGTTTACTACTCATTCGTTGTCATCGCAATACACTAAATGCTGCTGATGAGCTACGTACTCTGTCAGATTAATATTTTTTATTTAATTATGTGGGTCAAACTTGCCAGCCTTTTAATATCTGGGCGTTCGCAAGGGCGAAACTTAGTCTCGTCGAAATTCTAATATTTTATGTCCCTGCTCTAGAGAAGCACCTTGTCCAGAGGGAGTCCAAGGTCGCCCAAGGCTGCGCTGCATCAACCAGCACTCCTTCTTTTAAAGTTACTTTTCCCCCATTTTTGCATCCGCCATGCAACCGACTATACTTTGCGTCGATAAACCTGACGAGTCCTCATGACCTCAGACTTCGTCTCACAATCTTGTCTTACACGCGACGTTGTTTATGTTCGCACACAGGCAGCTTCCCAGTCTTTCTCTTGCGAACCTTTTCCCGGTCGAATCATTCTGTATCACGAAGCGAGATCAACGAATCAAAATTTTTGGTTTGATTGCACAAATCGTGTAAAATGTTTTTTTTTTTTTTTTTGATAGCGGGCATGTTTTCGCCTCTCAAGAGAACGTTTAAACTTCCTAAGCTTTTCATCAGCCGTGAAAGATAAACGGACCACACGCGCACCAAGCGTTCGCTATTGAAAGATTGTGGCTCCATAGCGAGGAAACAGGATATTCACTCATCCGGATTGCTCGCGAGGCGTTGGATGAAATACGATCTACCTCTACTATGAAGTCACGTGATCCTACAACTGTTCACGTGCTGAGTGCCCCTGTGTTTCTGCTCTGCACTTGAGGACAATGTTTTCGGGCTGCGTATCCACGGGGGCGTCAGCACCGCGGCGTCGCATAGCATTCGCCCTCTAAACCGAAAGTACAAAGAACCAGTCTGGTATTTTTACAGAGTGTCAATATTTTTATACAAAAATAAAATAAATAATCCTCTCTTACGTTGGTTCGGCTAAGTTATTTATACTGAGTACTAGATTACACCTTTTGATACAGCTGGATGGCCAACGAGAGTTAGTACCGTCACATTGAAGCATGCCTTAAGTCAACTCCACCTTTATGCAAGTCCTTCGTATTTCTTTCTCTCCACAACAGCAAATGTCACACTCTAGGGACTGGCATTTTACTCTCAGTTACTACAGTGTCCTACATGGCATGCCATTGCCGAGACCGTACCTGTAACCCGCTCCTAAAGGAGGCTGTCGTGTTGTATAAAAACAGGGACAAACAAGCTTCACAAACAAGCAAAAAAGTCGAGGCACACAGAATAAAAAATGAATGGACAAAGTCAGGTCTGTTTTAATAATGGGAGAGCGAGGTCGAATTCCTAATTTAGGGGGATGTCGGATTGGTCGTGTATAACTGATGGCTTCGAGTAATTTGTTGCGCAGGCACAATACCATCTGAGTAGAGAGTCGTGTATGTATTTATGTTTTTTTTTGTTCTAGAAAAATAATACCATAAGCCACTCTCGGCGTTTCTTAAGCTATAATTGATTATTGCTGTTCGGTCACCTCAGTCTACTTGTCCCGCCAACAGAATCGCGCGAATATGGAAATATATTATAAGGTGTAATACGCCAAAACAACACGGACGAAAATGAAGGGAGAACTGGACAGGACGCGGTGTAACATTCAACCGAACTGTTTATTCGATGACATACTTTTAAAAATATTCAAACAGGCCACACTTGGCAGGACACAAAAATATAGTCTACCCCCCCCCCCCCCCCCCCCCCTTTACTGAAATGCCATGATAGGGTCAAAGAGCATGCGTTGGCGATGAGGCAGTCCCCGTCTGACAGCCTAGCAGTCCACTGTGACCATTGCGAATACGGGCCAAACTCGGGAAAGTCCAGCACCATCTTTGGTGAGACCTGTGTCATGAGCCATTACAAAACAAAAACGGCCAGAGAAATTCACGAAGCTTTCGTGATTAAGTCCCAGCAGGACAACTCTTGTGTAAAGCGCCCTATTTGTCCTTGTTCAATAAGGAATTCTACTATCTGAAGAACCAATGACGCTGGTATTTGAGTGTTTTTAAACCATATCTTTCTGTTCTGCCAAGTGTGCCTGTTTTTATATTTTTAAAAGTATGTAATTGAAATGAACCACTCAGTTGAAAGTTACGCCGCGTCCTGTTCAGTTCTCCCTTCGTTTTCGTCCGTGTTGTTTTGGCGAATTACACCATGATGCAAGAGCAACTAGCCCAACTAGCCATCGTTACGAAAATATATGTGAAATAGGAAGCATATCAACTGCCGTCGTGCCCGTCAATGTACAATTAGCGTGGTCTCATGGATGAGAACAGTGTTAACGTTAATGCGTTAAAATCAAAGGCATTGCCGGTATTGCGCAACTTTTTCGTTAACGTAGTAACGTATACTCGTTACTTTTTTAGAACAGTAACAGGTAACGTAGTAGTTACATTACTCGTTACCTCTTCCCGGGACCTAAAAAGGACACTTTACTTTTTTCGTGTTTTTAGGATCAAAGCCATGTAAATTGTTTAGTTTTTTGCGTTTTCCGTATATTATTAGAGTATTCCGACATAATTCATCATTAAAAAAGTAACGCAAAAGTAACCTGCGGTACGTTTTATCGGTAATGGTGATGGTAACACTTTTATTTTATTTTGAGGTAACGTAGGTTGGTAGCGCGTTCCTTTTGTTTGCAAGTAACGAGTAACGTATTTCATTACTTGTTTTCGGTAACGCCTACAACAAGAGTGAGAAAGGTCTGTCAGTATTAGCGGCGAGATGTTTCGGTGGCGCCCTCCTATGGTTCCCCCTTGTGACGTCATTACCTTGCGAACAACAAGTTCGATGGTGTTTGTAAATAGCATAGTGGAAGCCTGAAATCATTGCGCTCTCGAAGCAGCACTGCCAACACCGTCGAAATTAAAGTTCTTTCATTCCTCTTATTTCCGTCGATGGTATACCCTTTCCGACGTCATAGTCAGCTTTTGGGCCAATCGTGGAAGGCCGACCACAGCGACGCTTTCGGTCGCGCTCGTCGCCAATAGACCTTTCCAATGTTTACAAATCCACAGCTCAGCGTGCGATTTCCACAGCTCAGCACGCGCGTGTGCGTCGCTTCGGAAAGCGAGCAAATCACGCGCGATTCGCACGAACACTGAAAATGAAACCGGCCAGCAGCCCTTTTCTGGAAAGGTCTATTGGCGACGTGCGCGACCGAAAGCGTCGCTGTGGTCGGCCTTCCACGATTGGCCCAAAAGCTGACTATGACGTCGGAAAGGGTTTTGATTAAACACGTCTTTAATGAAACCGCCCTCTGGCTGATAAGGCCTCGAGGTGGGTGGGGGTAAGGGAAGAGGGAAATGGGGTGATTATGTCAAATGAAAGTCCTGACCCCGGAGGATCGGAGGAATGTTATGATGGATGAGTATATAAGCTTGAGTTCCACCTCCTCAGTCGTGGCCGGCTGGGTCCATTCCTCAAAGGAGGTAGGGCGTAAGTGGCTTGGGAGGTCTGCGATGACGGCAGTCCGCTCCCGCGAGGTCCCCCTACAATCCCCCATTAAGTGTTGGCACGTTGCAGGGACTTTGCAGCACACGCAGTTCGGGTTTGGTCCGATATCTTGGGTGTCGGCTGGACGGTGGATCCTGGCTCTCCACACGGGGGTCATCATCGTCAGCGTTTGTATACGGTGGAGAGCCACCTTTTCCCAGCGCGGAAATCCGCAAGGGATCGGATGGGGATTATGTGGCAGCAGGGCGGCGAGTCTTGCCTTTCTTGCAATTCTTTCTTCTCGTTTGACTTCGAAGATGTCGAAGTCGTCTTCCTCTTGCTCGTCCCGTTGAATGGGCGAGAGGACGAGACCTTTTGAGGGATATTTTTCTGCTTGTAGCTGCGCCCTCGCGGCCCCGTCCGCCCGCTCATTCCCCGGGATGCTCGCGTGGCCCGGAATCCACGAGACCGTGATTGTCTGTTGTGATTTCGCTTGGCGGACCAGCGTTCGAATTTTTGTGACTGTGGTGTTGCAAGCGTCTGAGCGTCTAAGTTCGCGTAATGCTTCTTGCGAGTCCGTGTAGATTCGAGATTCAGTAATTCCTGCCTGGCGTGTTGTCGTCGATGCATGGACTGCCATCTGTATTGCGAGTAGCTCTGCGGCGCAAGCGCTTCGCGTGCGTGCGGCTAGTTGTTGCTGGGTTTCTTTCCTGGTGGTGGAATGCCAGGCGATGGCTGTGCGGCCACTCTCGTCGCGAGCCGCATCGGTGTAAAACACCTCAACGTTCGCTTTGAGGGAGCCGATTTCTGCGAGATGCATTTTGACCTGTGTGCCGCGACGTCCCGAGTTGTCGATTCCTTGGTGCTTGGGAGTAGGTTTGATTGAGGTGACCAGTTCTGTGTCCCACGGGGGAGGTGTGATGGGCATTAGTGGGCCTTTCGCTAGATGACTTCTCCCGCTCTTTTCGAGAATGACTCGTCCATGGGGTGTGCGCGCCAGTCGGCGCTCCTGGCTGATGGCCATCTCTTGTGCGATTTCTCGGATGGTATTCATTTGCGCTGCACGTTCGAGCTGTTCCACAGTGGTGAAGCGGGGCAGGCCAGTGACAATTCGCATCGCTGCTCGGTTCATTGTAACTAAGGTCGCTTCCTGTGCACGCGTTAATCGAAGATAATTGATACCATAAACCACTTTGGATACGAGCAGGGCTCGGACTAGGCGGCGTAGTAGTTCTTCTTGTGCCCCCCAAGACTTGCTGGAGATGGCTTTGAGGAGTTCAAGACCTTTCTTCCATTGTCCTTTGACTTGCTTAATCCATGTAGTGGCGCCCCCGTTCTGGTTAAAGGGGACACCCAGGATTTTCACGTTGTTAGATGGTGTGATAGGATCTCCGTCGAGATGAAGTTTGATGTTGACGCTAGATTTCCTGCGCCTGCTTGGGATGACCATGTAGGTAGTTTTATCTTTAGATATTTCCATTCCAGTGGTGCAGGCAAAGGTGGTGACAATATTCAATGCTCGCTGCATGTAGTGCTGCTGTTGTTCAGCTCCCCCGGCCGTAGTCCATAGGGTGATATCGTCCGCGTAGATGGTGTGCAGAACTTGTGGGACATTATCGAGGGCTCGAGCGAGATCCGTCATTACAATATTGAAGAGTAGCGGCGACAGGACCGCACCCTGTGGTACTCCAACGTTGTTGGGCTTCCATTTTCCTTTTGTGTTGCCGATCATTATTTGGTAGGTACGATCCTGCAGGAACGTCTTAATGAAGTTCACAAGGCGTCCTTGGATCCCGAGCTTCTTAGCAGCATCTACCACGGTGTGATGGGGGACAGAGTCAAACGCCTTGCGTAGGTCGATGGCGACAAGTGTGCGGGGTTGACTCTTGAATAGCCGTCGCTCATACATGTGGTAGTGTATCATGAGGAGGCTATCTTGTGTTGACATGTGTGGTCTGAAGCCAGTTTGTGTGGGGTGGAATGCTTTGGAGGTCTCGAGGATCCATGAAAGGCGAGTGGTGACCATACGTTCCATGACCTTGCACAGATTAGAGGTGAGGGAGATAGGCCTCAGGTTAGCGACCGTGTGTGGTGTTTTGCCGGCCTTCGGGATGGGAATCACGGTCGATCGTTTCCAATCAGCGGGAATTTCCCCTTCGGACCATATCTTGTTAAAAGTTTCTAAGAGTTCTTCCATGGCGTCTGTGGGAAGGTTCCGGAGCGCCGTAACGGTGATTTTGTCTGGGCCAGGCGCGGACTTCGCGTTCGCCGAGCTAAGAGCGTCAACAAGCTCCGCAAGAGTAAATGGGGCGTCTGCTGGCTGTTCGTGCAAAATAGGCTGTCGAGTGTAAGTTTCGGTTGGCGGAGGGTCGGGTTGCTGTGGGAAAAAATGTTCTCCCGCTTCATCTGCCAGTCGTTCTTCGCTTATTTTGAGGCGGAGGGCAAGGTTGCTTCCCGTGTTTCGTGTTTTCGTTTTCCCGGAAAGGCCTTTGTATGCGTGCCATACTTTGTAGTAGCCCGTTCTGTAGTTGAAAGAGTCACACAGGCCACGCCATGTTGTTCGGCAGAGCTCTATCGTGTACTTCTTAGCTTCGGCTGTAGCTTGATTGAGGCGGATCTTGTTGGTCAGTGACCGTCGGACTCTGTAGTGCTGGAGGGCGGCTAAACGGTTGTCCCATAGGTTGGTCAGGTGAAGATCTGGCTGAGGAGTGTCTTCTTTCACCTGGTATTCCGTGAGTGCTTCTTTCAAGGCGCGCTGAATTCTCTCGGTGAATGGAATGTCACTGTGCCGGCTCATCGCCGTGCGGTAGTTGTCCCATTTGGTGAGGGTTACTGGCCGTCTCGGGGAAGTACGGATGCCGAGTTTGAGATAAATGGGCAGGTGATCGCTACCCATGGGATCTGACTGGACCTGCCATTGAAGTCTCAATCTCGGGGATGCCCACGTTAGGTCGGGTGACGTGTCATTTTGGCTGGTGGACTGGGCCAACCGGGTGGGAACGCAGGGGTTGTTGCATAGCTTGAGCTTGGCTGTGGCACAGGCTTTCTTGATGTTCCTTCCGCGGGCGTTCTCGTCTGGGTACCCCCACGCAGTGTGACGAGCATTGAAATCACCGGCCAGGATGGTATGTTGTCCAGGTGTTACGAGTCCCTCGATCCAATCGGCCTCGTTGGGGCCCACGGACGGCCGTGTGTATATATTGTGGATTGTAATTACAGTATCACCGAGCTTGACCTGTGTAGAGACAACCTCACGGTCGCCTGAACACGCCGACTCGGAATCTAATTGCGTGTGTGGATGTGTTTTCTTAATTAGTGTGGCTACGATGCCGTAGTTATTTGTTTGTCTCTGAATACTTGGATATATGAATGTTTTGTATCCCCGTACTCTGAGTTTATTGACATTAGCTTCCTGAAGGAGGATAATGTCGAGTGCGCGGTTTTTAAGTTTTTGCAGACGAACTTTCAGTTCTGGTAGCTTTTGTTGCAACCCTCCACAGTTCCATTGTAGGATCCACGGTGAAGTGTTTGAGCAGCGTTTGTTCTGTGTACGTGAGGATGGTGTCTTTTGAGTGGTTCCGGATATGTTTTGTGTATTAATATTTATCATGATGTGTGTCAATGAGCCTGTGTATTGCCGCCGTGAGCGCGGCCAATTGTTTCTCCATTCTTGCAAAACTTGCTTGCTGAGCTTGCAAGGTTTGTAGCGTGATGTCGTGTTGTTCGAGTTGGTGAGCAGGTGTTGCTACTGGCTCGGAAGTTGCTGCGGTTACCGCTGCATACGATGTCCCACCACTTTGCAGCTTCGGTGGTGCCATATGTGCTTCGGGAGGCGGGAGCTTACCCTTTCCTTGTTCTTGTCTGGCCCTTGGCCGCTTGTTGCGCCGTTCTGGGATTGCTCTTTTCGGGCAGTCATTGCTCGTGGCCAGGTGAGCTCCGCTGCAATTCACGCACTGTGGGCTCCTCGAGCATGTTTCCATAGCATCGTGCTCAGAGCCGCACGTTCCACAGCGCGCAGCGCTTCGTGGGCATACATCCATTTTGTGTCCGATCGTGTGACAACGAAAACACACCAACGGACGCGGGCGATACTCGCGGACATTTAGGACCTCACACATGTAGGTCACTTTCTTCGGAAGAATCTTGCCTTCGAATGTCACTAGAACGGTGTTGCCTTTTGTCCCAATGGGCCTCGCTGATGCGAATTTTCGACCCTTGCAGGTGATGTCGGCCTGTAGTGATTCAGGCGTCACCGTGTTTCCTTGGCACAGGAGGTAAATAACTCCCCGGCATTGGTTTCCCGCCAAAGCTTTGTACGGCTGTAGTGCGTGTGTATCCTCGCCTTTCCTTATTTCTTTCACTTGCAGAAGTTTCTCCAGCATGAGAGGGTCGCGTGTTGTAATGGCGATTGTGTTCGCTTTTTCATTCCGATGGACGGCATAGCCGTCTAGATTTTGTATTCCAGCCTTCTTGATTGCTTCTTGTATTTCTTTTCCCGTGAAAGAGTTCACCTCTTTCTTTCCAATGGAGCGCAGCACGACAGTCTGCGTCGGATGTGAGGTGGGTGTTGACCTTCCCGCGGTTTCTGTAGCTAATGGATTCCACCTTCTTTTCTTAGGTGTTGCACCCAGGAGTGGCCATTCTTCAAAGTCTATATCTTCAGCATTCCGCAGGCCGGGCTGTTCCATCCCGTGTTTTGTAGATGAGCCGCCATTACTCCCGGACGTGCTGTCTTGGGGCGTTCCTTGCGAGGGCCAGCCGCCATCTTGTGCCGGCAGGTGGGCCGGAGTGGAAGGGTCGCCATCTTGGATTTGCCGGTGACCTTGAGTAGGCATCGTGTCGTTTTGTCCAGGCGCTGATCTAGGAGAGCGGGACCTTTCATTTCTGCTTCTCGATGAACATCGCAGTCGTGGGATATGTTGCCGCGTCTGTGGAGGTGGGCTGCTCTCAGGTTGCGGAGGTGGCATGAATTGCGCGACAAGCTGGTTCAGTGCCACAAGAAATGCCGGGTTCTTCTCAATTATGGTCGCAAGAACATTAAGGGTATGCTCCATAACCGATGGTGATAACCTCTGTGGTTGTCCACAGGATGGTGGAAGGCTTACGTGCTGCGGGTGCGAGGTCCCTTCCAGTCTTCTGTCATTATAGGTGCAGTGGGCTCGGGGTGGCTGCTGCTGCTGGTTTATGGTGGTTATTTCGGCACTGGAGGCATCCAGTGGTGGTTGTGGTGGGTCACCACCCGGGCGGGGGTGGCCCGAGGCCAGGGCTGGAACCGCAGGGGTCCCGTAGGATAGTGAAGCAAGCGCTAGGTTGAAAATTTGGGAGCAGCGAAGAAACACGTCCTATCGCCGTTCGAAAACCTCGTCTTTCCCGTCGGAAAGGGTATACCATCGACGGAAATAAGAGGAATGAAAGAACTTTAATTTCGACGGTGTTGGCAGTGTTGCTTTAAGACCGCAATGATTTCAGGCTTCCACCATGCTATTTACAAACACCATCGAACTTGTTGTTCGCAAGGTAATGACGTCACAAGGGGGAACCATAGGAGGGCGCCACCAAAACATCTCGCCGCTAATATGGAGTATTCACTGGCGAACATAGCTTTGTGCGCGACTGCCGAGCGCGTGCTGACAGCGAACTTCCACAGTTATTTTGCAACGTGCATTCCACACCATCAAGATTGCCGGCCTTATAGCAACCTATTAATGTGAGCTCGTTCTGAGCATGCGCTCTAAAAAGCGCCCTCAAACATGGCGTCAATTGAATACCTCCTTTTGGCGGCGAGATGTTTTGGTGGCACGCTACTATGGCTCCCTCTCCTGACGTCACAACTTGCGAATAACAAGATGAATAGTGTTTGTAATGAGCGTAGTGGAAACTTGAAATCATTGCGCTTTCAAGGCAACACTGCCACCACCGTCTAAATTGAAGTTCTTACATTTCTCTTATTTCCATCAATGAGAAATCCTTTACTGACGTCAAAATCTTCATTCGGCCAATGCTGGCAGGCCGACCACTGCGACGCTTTCGATCACTCACGTCGCCAATAGGCGGTGCTCATTAAGTTCACGTCCACAAGGCCGCACTTGTTACTCTGTTCTTATACGCTGTTTCTAAAAACCTAGCTATGGAGCTTGCATAAGGTATGTATTATAATGTCCTAGGTTCTTTTGTTTCAGTACGTAAGAACGAGAGCGTTTGATTATACTTCGTCTCACCCACGGTGGAAGGAACACATTTTGGTGATGACTCTGGCCGCTTTTCCCGCGGGGAACGAGCGACCAGATCGTGTTCGGAGCTTGCCTCACACTAGGAGTAGCAAGTTCCGCGCCGCCGCGGTGGGCGCTAAGGTATGAGGTGCCTCCTCGGCGGCCACGGTGTCGGTGGCGTAGTGTGCTCGCCTTTTTCGTCGTATGGTGGTGTGGTGGTGGTGTGCGGCCAGTGGCTGGCCTTGTGTTTTGCTTTGGTGCTGTGTAGATCACAGCTTACAGGTGCCACCATCGTGCACGAAGGTGAGTCTTAACAGCAACAACCACTACCACAATAAGAAGAAGAAGAAGATGGAGAAGCTGGAGAAGGAGGAGGAAAAGCCGGAAGGGAACACAGGTTTGCGACTCTGGCGACTTGGTGGCGGCGTGGCGGCGGTGAGGTACAACAAGGAGCGGTGAGGGAGGGAAGGCGGAACCACCGCTGTCAAAACAACCGAAGCGGTCGGTTTGGGAGGGTTCCTATACTTGCGCGCCATCTAAAGGGCTGGGTGCGCCGAACATAATGTGGTCGCCGTGTCGGACAGAGAGTCATCACCTAAATGTTTCTTCAACCGTGGTTTCACCTTAGCATAAACTATTGTTAGCCACACATGCTAAAAACGCGAGATATTTTGCTTTGGATAAAGCCTTGGCGGCTGCTCGAGCGCTCTTGCAGCGAGTGCTCCCGTCAAGGCAGTCAAGGCTAGCAGCTGGCGCTTGCACAGCCTTTGCAGTTAGTCCATGCTAAGGAGAGATAAAGTATAGTTAATTATCTGAGCAACGAAAGAATGAACAGAACAAAATGTTCAAAAGCTGTATCAGTAAAGGAAGCACAAATGGTTGACATATAGCGAAATAGCGCTCGTTAAGGCTGCGGTCCCACGGCAGCCATCTTGAACAAGGCGTTAGTTCAACCAATAGATGGCGACACGCACCCGAGGGGTGACCGAAATATTGGTTCATACTGTCTATGTTCTATGGAAATAGACATAGATATAGACATAATGTTCTATGGACATAATAATGCCCATAGAACCCGGAGCAGGAATTCGTTTCTGTTTTATTGCCTCCAGTTTTGCGCATAAGAAACGATAAAAACTCCAATTTGCTTTTTTCCTCCGCTCAACCGAACTCGGCCACCAACTTATGAAACCACTTGTTCGTGACTAAAGTAGGCCTTTCTACCGGAAACGGAAGTTCTCCCAGCCGAGCGAGGAAGCCGCGTTGGACACGAGCGCTGCGTCACAGGGACGTATGCGGTCGACAACAATCGATCCGTCGACGAATATTTGATTTCGAGCTCGTGGCCAATGAGTGCCGTGACGGCACTTATCATAAAGCGGGAATGACAAGTTCCATGGTGTACTTAAAGAGATACTATCAACCCCCATCCCCCCCAAATCTTTTTTTTCCTTTTTGTCAGGCGATTCATTATGGGGTGGGAATACTACCCAATTAATATCTTGCTACAGAGTCACGTATTTTTTTTAATAAAACAAAACAAAAAACAAAAAACGCAACTGCTTGAAACCGAAACCGAAACTCCCTCAGCCCACGGAGAAGTGGAGAGGATAGAGTGAAGTGGCGGAGGTCACGTGGCTAAACCCAACCAACCCAACCGTGCGGTTTTTTTTTTTTTTACTCCAGACGTAGCAGACGAACTGCGTTCGTTCGCCGTGCGGTTCCTTTGCAATTACGTTTGTTCCGCTCGCTGTTCTGTACTTCAATATTAGTTGTTTTGTACATTTAAGTGTTGGCAATTAGTAGTGAGTGCCCGTGGTGAATTCCCGTGATCGGCACCAAAAAGAATACTTCCAAGATGTTGCGTGAAGAACTGCTTCACATGTCCTGCATCTGAAAGTGGCATTTTGCGGCGGAGTGCACAATGCCACTTGCTGCAATTCCTGTAGAACAGTTACGCGAAGCTCGGAAAGTGGACGTCACCCGATTCATATGCTCCTTGCATTTTGTGGAAAGCAGGGGGGGGGGGGGGGGGGGGGGTGAAAGTGCCGCCGCTTCCCACGCAAACTCCTCAGAATTTACGGCGCTCCGTGGGGGCCGCCATATTAAAACTTGATACCAGTGTCGCTGCATCTGTAGGTCATCTTTAACTTAGAGCTGACAGAGAAAATCTGGCCACGGCGCAACGCCGATGTACGCTGGAAGCTAGAGCCGGTGTGCTGTCGTTGTTTTTGTTTGGTCGGAGAAAATCTAGCAACAACGCACGTTCAACATGGCGGCGGTATTATTCTGGTTTGACGCGGTTTGCGAGCACATGTGGCGAAGACGTAACTGGAGAAGTGCCCCTGTGGTATTCTCGGAAGACGGAAAGTATTATTCGTAATTTATTTATTTATTTATTTATTTATTTATACATACTGCAGCCCCACTGGGGCTATGGCAGGAGTGGGAGGTAAACACAGACGGTCCGGACATCACTGTGGACCACTGTCAACGGCACACAGAAATTCATCTGGTTGTAGTGATCGGATGTTTCCTGGTAATAAATTCCAGCGTTCAATGGTGTGACGAAAAAAACTGTATTTAAACATATCAGTACGAGGATGAAAAGGTAAAATGTTTAATTCATGGTGGCTCCTAGTTGCAGTTGGCTCGAGAAACTTTATGTAGTTATGTAACGAGTCAAAACGTGATGAGTTAACCATGAAATACAGAGACTTTAGGCGCTCGATACCACGACGCTCAGAAAGAAGTCTTAGGCCTAACACGGAAAGATTAGAAGAAGGAGAAAAGTTTCTGTCATACCGACGAAAAATAAAACGTACCGATTTCTTTTGTACTGATTCGACCTTTTTTATATCGGACTCTTTGTAGGGAAACCAAATAATAGAACCATATTCGAGGATTGGGCGAATCAAAGTTTTAAAAGTTAAAAGCTTAGTATCTTGTGGTGCCACACGTAAGGTACGCCGCAGGTATCCAAGTCTTTTAAGAGATTTGTTACATGTCGTATCAATGTGCTTAGACCAAGATAAATCAGGCGTGACTAGGAGGCCAAGATATTTATATTCAAAAACTCTTTCTAGGCATAACCCGTCAAATGAATAATTAAACACAGAAGGTGATGAACGCCTAGAAAAGGTCATAAAAACCGTTTTACTAAAGTTCAGGTTCATTTGCCAGGTTTTGCACCACGTACAAAAATTCACGAAAGAATTGTTAAGAGTTATATGGTCATCTGAGGAGTTTATCACATGATATAGTACGCAGTCGTCAGCGTAAAGTCGGACCTTAGTGGAAATACAGCGTGGAAATCGTCGTGTGTGCTTTGAAAGCGAAGGGAATTACAGGGTTCACGAGTGCGCAACCACAAGCCAAGGTTCACGACAGCGCTGCGTTGACTTCGGCGATCTCGTTCTGTTTGGTGCAACGCGGCGATGCGACAAAGAGCTGAAGTGTTCGTGGTGTGTGGTGCGGTGCTTGGAGGTAGAAGCCCATACTAACACGAAGCGCAAATTGGTTATTGTGGGGTTGAAGTTCAACGGGTTCAGTCCCGTCGTCGTCAGCTGATCCGGTCCTGCTGGTCCAGGAGGACGCAGCGAACGTTTTTAAAAGTAAATCTTCCTTTGTCCGTTTCAAAATCTGGCAGATTCTCGACGCATACCGTGAGTAAAAAGCTGCGGGCGTTTTCACCACAATTACGTCGTTTTAATTGAACAATAGACTCTTGATTGTTGTCCTAGATCTGCCGTTTTTTATGCTTTGAGTTGTTGAACTGCGTTTGCACAGCGACGCACACCGCTTGAGTAGATGATTCGGTCCTGCAAACGACCGGTTATACAGAATTTCAGGGAAATTTAAGTTACCACCGATATTTTCCTGTAAATCTCGTGTCAGTTTGTTGCGCTCATCATGCGTACAGGTGCATAATGCTCATCATGCCTACAGATGCATGAATTGAGACCATTTTTTACGTAGTGAACATAGTGATTCTTTATTTTGGGAAGAGGTGTTGGTGAATTTATTATGGTACAATCACTTGAGAGTTGAGAAATTGGGGAGAGCTAGCAAACTTTCCCAACTTTGTCTCTTTTGTCTTTGGCACTGCCCCTAGTTTCAAGTCGCAGTTCCAGCACAAATACCTACTAGCAGGTACAAACTGCTCTAAAGCAGGTAAAAGACTGGTAAGTCAGGACGGTGTGGACTCCGTGTTTCGCGCTTTTCGCAAGGTGACTGGGTAAGTGCTTCTGTGAGGTATGCGGAATATGCAAGCGATTTTGTTATGCCCGTCGTTTGCGTCTCTCCAGCAAAACGAATAAGATTATCTACAAAGGCGCAATCACGAGCCAAGATTGACGATAACAGTGCGTTTGATTCGGTGGTCCGTGCAGTTGTATTTTACCCTGCCCTCTGCAACACCGTGTAATGACGAAGAGCTGGAACGTTCACGGTTTGTGCTGGGCGACCGGTTGACAGAAGCCCGCATCGCCCGCATCGGCACTCAGTGCACTTGGGCTGTTGTACTAGGCCAGTATCTCAAACTCATTCAAGTGTGGGGCCAAAGAGCCCACACCGGAAAGGTCGCGATCCAATGTAAGACGGGGGAGGGGGGTGGAAGAAACTTTTATAGAGAAGAGACCTCGCTCTCTATGCTTTTTGTAAAATCACAGTTTTGCCAGTGAGGTCTTTCGCTTTCATATGTTTTATGACTACTCTGGGCCCTGCCGTGATGCGATAACAAGAATTAAAATGACACCGGCCGCCACCGTGCTGCAATTTTTAATAGAAAAGGGGAAGTACACTGTTATTCCCGAGCTTAAACATATTTCCGAAAAAAAAAGCAATCGTTTACGTTGGCAGTTCTTGCATTCCTTACGATTTTTATCACAACACTCTGAGCAAATACTTGTCTTTTAATTGTGACATTTCTTGAGGGCGAGGATCCCGAGCTCGTAGCTTTATTTTGGGCTGTTTTTCCGGCTGATCGAAAGTTCGCGCAGCCGAGATGCACCCTTCAACGAAAAGCTCGCACTCCGGCCTGGTAGCGGAACAGTTGTACATTACAAAAAAGCCGGGAAGCAAAAAATAAAGCGAAACATAGGGGAAATAAACACAGATAAGTATAAACTATGTGAATGCGTTAAAAGAGCAGAGCTATACTCTTCGAGCGAAAATGAATCGGCGAGAAGAGATCACGAGGCCGCATGCTTTTTCTAGCGCTCAAGACATGGGAACCGCGACTCGTAGCGGGTTGCCTGCGGGCCGCGTCCCAGCGAATCACGGGCCACATGCAGCCCGCGGGCCGCGTCTTTGAGACCCCTGCTCCAGGCTGTTGATGATCAAGCCTTTCATCTGCGGCTTGCCGCCAGCTTATCCGGCTGCTCGACGGTGAGGATGCGGCGAAAGTGACCTCTGAAGTAAATGTAAATCCTTGTTCATCCAGTTATCCGGTGTCAAAGTGTGGAAGGTGTCCAACGTGTACTGAGGGCGGGAACTACGAGTGATTTGCCTTGCTTTTGTAACCGAAACCAGAGCAGCGAGATCACTGCCTTGTGTACTCCAAAATAAGGAAGCAATAAGTCGTCGAAAACCCGTTTTTAGCGTTTCAAACCAAGTAAACAAGACAAATATAATTAAACTTGGTTGTCTCTATGCAGGAGGACTTAAGTAACGCAACATTATATTCTCTTACCAAAACGAAAAAGAAAATAAAACTCAGTCCGCCGTATATGGCAGCAACTTCTTCGCTGCAAAACCTATGCTGGCAACGTAAGCGGTTTTAATATGGCCGCCCCACTTTGCGCCGCAAAGTGAACTAGAGAGGGGTAGTGAGTCCAGATGCTGGCCGGAGAGGTTACTCTTTGTGTGGATGCTAGTAGAGGGCGCCACCGCCGCCTTCGCTTGAAGTTCTCTGGCTCCTCCGCCTCTGCTCCGTTGACTCATGCAAAACTCTGTGCGATAACCGCCGTTTTAGTTATATTTTATAAGAATAATATTTTCGAAATCGTGTTTGAAGAGTATCATAAAACTGCCTATTATTCCCGTCTTTTACTGCTGCTTGTCGTTCTCTAATTGGACAAGTAGTGCGGTAGCACCTTCCGCCCTTACAAGCGCACTCACGCAGTCGATCCAGAGCAGCGCATTTAGGCCGATCCGCTGTACTTCGGTGCTTTGGTGAGCAAGTGGCTCTCAACACACGAATTGCGCTAAGCCCGTGCTGACGGGAGCGTTCACCAGCTTTGTATTGCACCGTCAAAAATGGTGCTCGTGGCAGACAGACAGACAGACAGACAGACATGACAGAAAAGATACCTGAATCATGGAAGCTGGCTAAGGTAGTTCCACTACTAAAGGCTGGAAAATCGCCGTTAAACTTAGATTCATTCCGTCCTGTCAGCTTAACAAGTTGAGTCGGTAAACTACTTGAGAAGATGATACATAATCGCTTACAGTGGTGGCTCGAAACAAGTGAAGCGTTCCCCGAAGAGATAACAGGATTTCGCCCTCGAACGTGCACAATGGATGGCATTTTAGATTTCACCACATCCGTTGAACACGAGAGAAACAATGGAAACTTTACAGTTGCACTCTTCCTAGATATTCGTCGAGCATTCGACACTGTTAGCCATGCTCACGTTCTTGAAGGACTCGTACAGCTTGGTGTACGCGGACGGATGCTTCGGTGGATAAAATAATTTCTTTATTGTAGGAACATAATAGTAAAAACCAACGATGGAGACAGCATGAGACATGAAATACACCATGGAGTACCCCAAGGCAGCGTGCTGAGCCCTACTCTTTTCAATGCAGTAATGGCACAGCTACCGCAGAAACTTGAATCACCTTTAAAAATATCCATCTATGCGGATGACATATGTATATGGATCTCTGGTTCATCTCGCGATATCCTAAAGAATAAGTTACAAACGGGCTTAGACACCACTTTTAGATTTCTAAAAGAACGAGGAATGGAACTCTCTGCCGCGAAATCAGCATTTCTGCCATTTACAAGAAAGAAACTCCCTGGGCTTAGGCTAGATCTCAACGGAGCATCAATTCAAAGGGTTAAATCCTATAGATTTCTTGGTGTAATATTAGATCAATCTCTCACTTGGTCCAAACATTTAGACATGTTAGAGAGTAGAATTAATTGTGTGATTAATGTATTTCGCTGCATTGCGGGGGCAAGATGGGTAGCATCAATAGATGCGATGCTCTCATTCCACACGGCGCTAATACGACAAGCGATTGCATACTCTATTCCGGTGTTAAACGGACTTTCCCGGACATCAGAGTCTCGCCTTACCTACATGCTAGCAAGAAGCTTAGGAGTATGCCTAGGTTTACCGCGATCAACATCCAGCGCGCTTGTACTCGTAACGGCAAGAGAGCCGACTATACATACTCTAAGAACACAGGAGATATGTCGTAATTTATTTCGACTCTCCACGCGGCCTCTGTTCAATAATATTTTTACTCGCAAAGGGACAAACTTTCTTTCCACACTGAATTCACTTCCATTATAGATTCCCGAACAACCTAACTGGATTCAAGAGATCCGTAAACCACCCTGGACGCTACCATTACTGGAGATCAACATGGACATTCCAGGCATGCAAACAAAAACATCAGTTAACACACAGATTGCAAGAACATTGACTCTTTCACATCTGGAAGAAAAATATAAAGATGACATCCACGTGTATACTGATGGATCAACCACTGAAGACGGATCGACATCAGCTTTTGTTGTGCCTGATTTTAACCATTGGTCATTCTTTCGACTATCGCATCCTACTTCCTCAACCACTGCGGAATTGCATGCTTTACTCGCGGCTGCAACGTACATAAAAAACAACTCGGCAGCGAATTCTTGGGTAATATGTACTAATTCAAAGGCAGCTTTGCAATCTATTAAGACTATGAATAGTCGTAGTAAACACAACTCCCTTCTACACAGAATTTACTTAGAACTCTCTGATGTTATCGAATTTGGCAACACTGTACATCTACAGTGGGTCCCCGGGCATAACGGAGTTTCAGGAAATCACCAAGCTGACCAATTGGCTACCGCAGCCCATACAAATAACAACGTCCACCTCTCACAAAGAGCGACGCCAAAAGGTACATCCGTCGACTACGTGAGCGAATGTCTCACGATGAATGGCTTAGCAGCATCCCACAAGACAACCTGATCCGTCTAATCGATCCGGACCTCCGTTGCCCAGTGTACACCTATTCAGCCAGGTCAATCGACACTCTTATCCATCGCCTACGACTTGAGGTAGCATACACGGGAAGCTTCCTTCACCGGATAAAACAAGTAGAAACACCGAGTTGCAAGTGCGACAACCCGGTCGAAGACGTGAAGCATTTAATCATGGACTGTCCGAGATATGATCGGTGGCGCGCCCGCTTACGGATTAGTCTCGGGATACTCGACAATCGTCCATTTTCTTTCGCCAAAGTTCAAGGCCCTTGGCCCGACTTAAAGAAACAAAAGCGTGCATTAGCCTCACTAACTGCATTTCTGAAGGACTCAAAGATAGAAGACAAATATTAAGTTCAATGATTACGAGTTACTGGTATAGCAGGATTTAATTGCACATATTTTGTACCACTGTATAATACTGTACATGTCGTACTTCTCAAAGTGCACTTGCTTGTGATATTAACGCAGCACGTTCATAGTTTACTTTGTTATTCATTATGCCCAGATTTCATAATTATTGAACATATCATATCATACTTTACCCCATTACTAGCATTGAAGTAGCCGGCCCCAAATTATGGGGCTAAAATCTTCATCTCATTAAATAAACATCGAATTGATAAATAGCTAATGCCACGTGAACAGCGCAGCAACAGCGCTTCGCTGTTGCATCGCTGTTGTAACAGCGCTGTGTGTTTGGTATGTGAGAACCGACCTTTGAGCTGAGACTTGAAGCTCCGCCTTCAGTGCGAGCTTCCCGCCCTTTCTAACACAAGTGTGAACGCGCAGGCACGCGCAACCAAAGCACTGCGGAAGCCAGGGACCTCGCGCTGTTTCGCTAAATCAGACTTGCTATTACTATTTACTGCAGTTCACCTTAAAGACAGTTCAAGGGTTTTAGCAACCAGATACCAGCCCGAACTTCGAAAATGACCAAATTAAGTTCCAGAATGTTCCTCACTCTGTTAAATAAGGACATTTCCGAGAAAGGGCTCCTGCTGGTTGGTTCCATTTTTCATTTTCCCGTCTACCCATATCAAGCAGAATACTGGTAATGCGAGTACACGCGCGCGTTCTCATCTGAATAAAATATTTGAAGTACGCAGATAACCAAAATAAGGCGTTAAAAAACGTGCGTGCAAAGTTTTCCTTCTTTTTGTTTTGCTCTGAAAAGTTATTTTGCAAACGCTAGCACGCGCACGCTTCTTGGCACTTGGGTAATTTAGGAAACGGTCTATAGTATGTCACTTTCTATACAATAATAGAGTTCCTTTACGTCTATATACTCATGATGCAAGCGTTTTTATGAAGGGGAAAAAGACTAGTCTCGAGTATCTTCTAGGAGATTCAAAAGGCACGATTCTATTCCACAAAAACATACCCCCAGACAATTACATATAAAAACTGCAAGAATTAACCTTCTGCTATGAGCGATTTTATTCAATTACCACTAGGATAGAAAACACTGAGTGTGGCCTTAGACTTCTGTTTTACAAAATCTTCGCGATGAAGGAAGACCTGTATTAATTTCTAAGCGGAAGTTATTTCATGGTGGCCAAGATCATACACACTTCCCGTTTTGCTACAAGCATATCTCCCTCCCCCTTTTTAAAAAAAAAAAAAAAAACTATTTTAAACAGCAATTAAATATTTTCTTTTATTAAGTTTTGTACCCTTCGGGACCGCTAACAATAACCCAGTCTAGTCGGTCTGGAGCACGGAAAGACAATGGCTTGTCTTTCCGTTCCCCTTTCAACGATGACACCGATATGATATATCCCCTCTGGAGAGACGAAACCCTCAGATCACTCAGTCTGTCTAAATAATCATGAAGAAAAGGGGCTCGAGCTTCTGGTTGATCAAAACGGACGCGTTTTCGTTGCGAAAAATGCCTTGACAAACATATTGAACCGTGTATTTATCTTTATGTCCCGCTTTACGGGAGGCATACTCGTTGGTAATAATGGGTAGAGGAGTTCATTTTACGTTTATCCGTTCCTCTTCATTGCCCTAACTTCTCTTCATTGCCGTGACTTCTGGTTTGTTGTTAAGCGGATTGTTTCAAGAAGAAAGTTACGGGGGTTCTGTCAAAAGTAGGAATATTGTCACGGGTGGTGGCCAAAAGAACAATAACTAAACAGAAAGAAATAAACGTTTAATGTGGCGAACTTGTGCCAACCAAGAAACGGTACAAAGAGAATAACAGAGCGTCGCGGGCGTCGAAGTCGGCGTAGCAGCACAGTCGAACGCTGGGGCGAAACTGACCCCGGCTCTCCCGTGGAGCCGCTTTTGTACACACGTTGGCTTCTGGAGCATTCGACGTAGAAGGTTCGACGCGTAGAACATTTTGACCTCGAATCAGCTAGACGGTTCTCGATTTCACCAGAACATCACATTACAGTGTAAACAAAAATGCGTAGCCACGGCCAGGAATCGAACCCTGGCCATTCGCGTGGGAGGCAAGCGCGAAAACCGTTAGGCCACGGCCGCGCTGCCTACTTGGCGCGCGGCAATATAGCTGTTATTCTTGGGGGATGGTTCCTTGTCGTGAGTTTGCGTGCCTATTTTCTGTCTCAGTGGGGTGGTGAACCTTGAAGAAGATTAGCCAGCCGGACTATAGTGCCCGTAAACGCACCAAGCTTAGGCACATGTTCTTTTCCCCCTATTTCTTGCTTGAATCGTATCAAATCACGTTTTCTGGTCAATAAACCCTCAGCTGCGTTCGCGATTCGTTGCCTCGTCTATTTTTATTTTGCTTGAACATCTCAGGCTTCATTATTGTGTATGTGCAAAATGTTCGCTGCTTCATAAAGCGGATGTTCCTTAGATTAAATGAGAGGCCGCGAACTCGGAGCGACCGCAACACGCTGAACGTTCACGGCCGGTGAGATTTTTCAGGAAAAGTCGACTACAGCGCCACCGCTATCCTCTGCTTTTTTCCACGTTTTCGTGTCCCTCGCCAAGACCGTCTTTGCGGCCGAGTGGGCCAGCTACCGCTCTCTAGGCAACTCTAGCGCCGCGTTCCCTTTCCCTCCTTCCCGCCCCCCTGGTGGAAAGTGATTACATTGAGTTCGCAGGTGTCAAAAATGGAATCCCATACCATTTAGTTCAGGGACGTATCGTCCACAACAATTGAATATTTTTTTCAGTGATAATTGTAAAAAAAAAAGAAGAAATGTAAACATCGCAAAATGCTTGACAAAAAAAAGATAAAAAAGGTACACCCAAACCAGGGACCGAACCCGTACCTACTGCGTGTAAAGCGGACGTCGTTCCACTGAGCTACTGAAGGAACTCTTTCACACGCAGTAATGAAGCAGGTCGAGTGTTCCAAGCTAACATCCTTGCCGGATAGAGGACGGATCAGAAATACGCTTAGTTACTTATTTGTTAATTACAAGACTAGTCGTGCTGTCACTTTAGGCCATCTTCACTCCATCAAAAGTAATTTCGCCCAGGTCAATATGGTTTAGCGTGCAAAAAAGGAACATGATGGGACACTCGATCAAGAGCTTTTTCATGATCGACATGCAACGAAGCAACTTTCCGGAAATCCTCATCATATAGTTTCAATACGCTACGCGCTACATTATTCTTACTCATAATAGTACGCCCCTTGTTACCGCACGTTTTTTTGTTCTACATCCACATCCCCAATTACTGATTGCATTCTGTTCGCAAGGAATTTCATTAGAATCTTATGATCTGTATTAGCTAGTGTGAGTGGCCAGTAATTTACCACATGACGAAGCTTATAAGGGTTCCACTTTTGGGGATAAGGGCCGTGTCGGTAAACAAAAACGAAGGCGGGAAAGCTAAAACTTTTTTATATTTTTTATAAAAAAGCATTACCCAAACCATCAGGGCCCTGTGATTTTCCGCTTTTCAAATCATGGATCTTCCTACTTCGGACATACCTATCGGCTGTTTTAACGCTTCTTTTATTTCACTACTTAATGTTGGCAGAAGGGGAAAAAACTATCTGTGAAACCATCTTCGTTTTGGGCTTTGTTACTCAGTAAGTTTTCGTAGAATTTTAAAAATGTACGCTCAAACATGCTAGGGTCACGCGTCGTGGTATCCTCATAATCAATTTCAGTCATTTTGTTGGCGCGTGCGTATTTCCTTTCTGTGGCTAACGCTCGTTTTGTTGGTGCTTCACCAGCGGGAAACTTTTCTCCCCGGGCACGCATAACCCTAACTCTGTAGTGCGCAGTATCTATAAGCTGTAGCTTGTTTTTTTTTTATTAATATCATCTATAATCACCCTGGGGATTAGCACTCTTCCAAAACAAGCTGCTTCAAATCGAGCGTAGCTGCTTTCCTCTCTTCCTTTTTCGTACTTTGGAGTAATCGATCTTTCTATGGTGTCCATTTTAACTGCTCCTTTAAATTTTCTCATTCTCCGGTCATCTCACTCCCGCAGAGGTTCCCTAAATTCTCAATTCGCGTATTCATTTTGTCGTTAAACACCTTGTCGTCAAGGAGCTTGTGGTTCATTTTCCAGTTGTGCCAATTAAATCGGTGTCGGTCTTTTTTTTTTAATCCTTACCCGAATGTCACCAGGCAGTTGTCTCTAAAGCACACCTGCTCGACATTGTTGTTTTCACAGAGCGGAAAAAGCTCAACTGATACATATGCTCTGTCTAGCCATGCGTGGCTGCTTTCTTGAAAAGGGGTGAACGGCACGCCCTTCGTGCCCCATCCCCAGCCTTCCTGGACACGGTCTCCTTGCGCCCTCTCTTGGCTATTCTCAGCAAAACGCAGTAAAATGATAATTTAAGCCAAACTACTGCAGAAATCCTTAAGTTCTCCCGGATATCTATAGAGGGCACTAATATACTCTTATTTATTTCTACTTGAACCTCAAGATGGTATACTTTTTATTCCTGGGCCCGATATAATATTGTTGCATTGGGTCCTATGAACCACTTTGACAAAATTTTTAATTTTTTCTCACTGAAACGAATAATCGTAAAGTTCATGAGGAATATAATAGCTGCCAATTCATAGCACACACTGCAGCTAAAATTTCGGTATCTTAATTAATGCTTTTTACTCCTCGAGACTTTCAAATTCGGCCGGCCTTTTTTTCCCTGTAAAGTTAGCACTCCGCCGTGCACCATGAAGCTTGCGGCAAAGCTACCTTTACATTGAGGGTTGTGTGTGTGTTTATACAGCCTAGAACTTGGTCTGCCTCACAGGGGCGACGAGTCTCCCAGCTGTAGATGAGAAATTGAGCCAGTGCGGTACAACCGCTAGCCTGGGGTCTTTAACGTGCACCACGCAGTAGTGATACACGACCGCACGCCGGTACGATGCTCATCCAGATCGAAACGGGCAGGGGTGGGGCTCGAACCCAGGATCCCTGGGTTCTGCAGTGCGAGCTTTCGCTCCACGTGCTCCGAGCTGGTGTACGTTTGCGACGTGCATTCCGCAGCCTCAAGATTGCCGGTCTTAGCAGCCTATTAACGTGGGCTCGTTCAGAGCATGCGCTCTAGACATTACCCACAAATATGGCGCCCAGTGAATACTCCTTATAATAAGAGGCTATGGCCGAAGCCTTTGGCGTCTGTGCAGTCGCGCAGCTTGAGCACGACTCAAATCGGTACACGTGCACTCTTCATTTTTCTGAAATGACGTAGAAAGCAAGCTGGATTGGAGCACTATAGCCACTCTGCTCGGATAGCTCGCTGCGGTTGCTCGCTGCATTGGGTTTGAAGGCGAAATGGAGGTGCGCGGCGTTAAGACATTGCGCGTTGTCACGTCATCACTACTATCACTACGTCGCCTCCTTATCTGAGACAAGCCTGTGAACACCTTCTTCTTCTTCAACTGTACGCCATCACACTAACGCCAGAGGCACAGGCGCCTGAGCCTAGCGCAGCAGAATGCTTTTTGTCTTTACGAGAACTCGTGCAGAGGAGGCGCTTTCCAAGGCCACGCGCTCGTGCCCATGCTGTTGCTTGCACTGCAGATGTTCGTGAGATGTAGTATGTAGTCTGAGGGTTTATAGCCCTTTTCTAATTTCATTCGCGTTCGCTCTACCTGGTGCGTGGGACTGTATCAACCCATTAAAAATAATATAAAAAATGAAATATGCTTACAATTCCCTGTAATCCCGAATTAGAGCTCAGCTTAGAGGAGGAGGAGAGGGGAGGGTAGGCTCGTGCGACGTCACGAAAGTGACTTCATTCATGACCCTCGTGACGTCACTCGTGGCGCTCGTGACGTAACACGTGACCCTCGTGGCGTCAGTCATGACGTCACTGGTGACCTCTGTGACGTCACTCGTGACCCTCGTGACGTCTCTGGTGACCCTCGTGACGTCATTTCTGGGCCTCGTGACGTCCCTGGTGACCCTCGTGACATCACTCGTCGCCCTTGCGACGTCACTGGTGACCTTCGTAGAGTCACTCGTGACGCTCGTGATGTCACACGTGATCCTCGTGTCGTTACTGGTGACTCTCGTGACGTAATTCGTGGCCCTCGTGACGTCACTGGTGACCCTTGTGACGTCACCCGTCGCACTCGTGCTACGTTATTAGATTACCTCAGTTGTGAAACTCCCGCGGAAGATGGTACCCCCCTCCTGAATCACTTCAATCCGCCTGCCGTCGTTCGAAGCGCCATCTAGATTTTCGTTTCATAACTGTGCGTTCCATAGAGCCTGCATAGAGCAGAGCTGAAACGTCACCTAGACGCCGTGCTTCGAAACATACGTATCCCGAATCGATTACCATAGAACACACTGCAGTTACCAAAGCAGCCGTCCGGCGGCGCGTCGAGCGACGCCAGGCGAGTCGTGCGTGAGGGGGTACTGTTCGTGAATGCAGCGTCTATGAGCAGTTCCGTAACTGAGCTAATCTAATAAAGTTACTCTCGTGACGTCACTGGTGACTTTCGTGACGTGACTGGTGACCCTCATGACGTCACTCGTGATCCTCGTGACGTCACTCGTGACGTCACGCGGTTATACTGACGCCGACGGCGACGCCGCTCAACCCGGAAACGGCCGCCTAAGAGCTGAGCTCTAAAATGAATCTGATGTATCTTGAAAAGGATAGGTGAAAGAAGCTCAATATTTTGAGCACATTTCTATTGTTGTTGATGTCATTGGTCTCAACCAATAGAAAACCGAAACGACAAGAGCGTGCAACAATCATGAGCGCTCTTCCTAATTTGTTGGAATTGACCGATCTCACTAAGCGTTCGGCGCATGCGTAACCCCGCCATAACTTCAGTTCATAGGAGGCAGACGGCCGAGCTCGTGCCGTATCGTGCTCCACACGCGCAGAGCTCCAGCGGGGTTGTCGCACGTACAGAAAGACTAAAGTTCCCTCGATGCACTGCGGCAGCGGTGGCGTAGTCAAACTGGCTGGTGAGATCGGTCTATTAACGTGCAGTTACGAAGTTGTGAACGCCCCGCCCCCCCCCCCCCCTCTATAGAGAGTATTCACTGGCGGCCATAGCCGTGTGCGCGACTGCTGAGCGCGTGCTCATGGCGAGCTTCCACAGTTATTTTGCCACGTGCATTCCACACCATCAAGGTTGCCGGTCTTAGCAGGCTATTAATGTGAGTTCGTTCTGGGCATGCGCTCTAAATAGCACCCACAAATATGGCGTCCAGTGAATACTCCTTATAGGGATGTTCCAAGCAAATATATGAGTGACAATCGCGCGCTTGAAAGGATCAGGAGGGGTCACGTGCACCTATTCAGGCAGTCCAATTCAATAACGTTCAGGCAGTTCTACCCCTAAATTCGATGTCGCCATTACCCGACGCCCTATATTAATGTCGTCACTAAACGCTCGTGTTTGACACTGATGGGCGCGCCCTTCGAAGCAGCATTCGGTGCTTTTCGTCCCTTTTAAATGCTCCTTCAAGCATAGACTAGAAGCTTCATCTTCAGCGCGAGCTTTCTGCCCCTGCTAACGCAAGTGTGAACGCGCAGGTAGGAGCAACCAAAGCACTGCGGAAGCGAACAAGCTCGCGTCGAAGGTGGAGCTTCTAGTCTCAATTTAAGGGGGAACGGAATGTAATTAGTCCCTAGCCCAACGTTGAGCGCCCTTCGACGCGCTCGGTGGACATGACTTCCAGCCGAACGTTGACGCTGCGCTCGTGTCCAATTTGTGTCTGCGCTTGATCTGACTGTTATGACATCAAAATTCTAATCCAACCCATTCTCTAGACGACAGCCCATTCTCTATTCCAGCCCATTCTCTAGACCACTCTAGACGACAAAAAAATCTCATAGTTATCCGGCTAAAATAATCTCGGCCACGCCCGGTGTCAAGCTACGGCGCGTGCCGTGCAGAATTCGCTTAGCACAAATATAAACCCGTTGCTTTGGGGCAGGGGGCGCGAGCGTGTCCGGAAGACTTACGCAAGACGCGACTACGTTATGCTGGCTGCACACCATCCGTGTGGCGCTGTAACGTTCGATTTTGCACGTGCCACGTTTGAATACAAGCCTCTGTCAGCACCAGTAAATGCGCGGTAACAAGACGTCTAAAAAAAAAAAAGAATTATGCCACCAGCGGCCGCAGTATTCAATTAAACATTTATTTCTAAGGCCCCTTTATGTTTCAAAAGTAGCGCAAGGTGCCTCGATGCACGAGGCACGTGCAGCGTGCAGCCCTTGGGAAGATAATGGCGGCACAGCGTAGCACTGAGCTAGATTTCAGACGCCACGTTCTTCCTAGAAGCGGCGCGCGGCAGGTGTCTCGAGTAAAGCCCTTTCACGTTTCAAAAATAGCGCAAGGTGTCTCGATACACGAGGCACGTGCAACGTGCAGCTCTTGGGAAGATCACGGCGGCACAGCGCAGCACTGAGCTAGATTTCAGACACCATGAATTTCCCAGAAGTGGAGCGCGGCACGTGTCTCGAACATTTCCACAGCAATGAATGGCGCCACTTTTGCCAGAATAGAGGGATTTTATTTTGTTCATATATGCTTTCTTTCATAGCTTCCGCGGGCACGTATGTTTCACTTTACGTGATAGCGGAGCCGAAGCTACTCGCAAAAGCACGTCTTCCTGAACAATGCTCGCACTGCATGACCGCCCGTGCTTGGCAGGGACGCTGAAAGCTCGCAGCTCGCTCTTGTAGCCTCTGCTACGCTGGCACTTAGGATAAAACGGAGTATAAAAAAAAAAAAAAAAGTCGGAAGACACCTAAGCACTTGTTATGAGTTGTGAACGCGAAAGCATGAATGCCCAACGGAACGCCACGGAGTGATCCGCGGAGTTTTGTGGCGCGACTCAAGTAATGTTTTCGAGTTGTGGCAGTAGCACCGGCGACGATGTAGATGCTAGAGGCGGCGCCATGTTCGTCGGCGGCGAGACGAGCAGAAGCACCGACGACGATGTAGATGATGAAGGCGACGGCATGTTGGTCGGCGGCGAGACGAGCAGAAGCCTCCGAGCGTGCGCCAACGTGTCCGTTTTAACCGGCGCGGGGCCCGTAATGGCCTGGGGTTGCGGCGGTTAGTTTTATCGGCACGCTGGTGGCATGGACACGCAGCGCCACCTGATGGCGGTCGTTGAAACTGACGCGCGCAGCGGTCGATGGGAGCCTCGCCGCCGCGCGCCAGCCAATGGGACCTTTGGGATCAGGGAATCTAGGTGCCGTTTTCGCGCTTCAAGCTGATGACATCGACTCGCTCCATGGGACCCCCAGTTAATGCTTTCGCATTAAAATTGTAGTGGGGAAGCGTATTGACGCACGTTGGAAACGAGAGCCAAATATTCTATTTTGCTCGCCAGGAGCGCTGCTCCAAACTTGGGAGCTACGGGTCCATAGGCGACGTGCGCGGCCGAAAGCGTCGCTGTGGTCGGTCTTCCACGATTGGTTGAATGCTGACTATGACGTCAGCAAAGGTTTTTCATGGACGGGAATAAAAGTAATGTAAGAACTTGAATGTTGACGGTGCGTGCAGCGTTGGTTTCAAAGCGCAATGATTTCAGGCTTCCACCATGCTATTTACAAACACCATCGAACTTGTTGTTCGCAAGGTAATGACGTCATGAGAGGGAACCATAGAAGGGCGCCACCAAAACATCTCGCCGCTATATTTCGTCTCACCTTAGCATGGACTAACCGCGAATGCTGTGCTAGCGCGAGCGGCTGGCCTTGACTGCCTTGACTGGAGCACTCGCTGCTCCAGCGCTCGTTCAGCCGCCGAGGCTTCATTCGAAGCAACTAGCTCGCGCTTTTAGCACGCGCGGTCAACAATAGTCCATACCAAGGTGAGACGAAGTATAGTAGCAAAGTTCCTTGGCTATGGTGCCAACCACTGATCTCTATTATATTAGACTAAATCGCAGATCGGGATCCCGTCGGTGTCGCCACCCGCGGCCATTGCTTGACACCAGGCAATACGCGCAAGTCTATGGGAGAAACGCACAAAAGTAAGCATATTGAAGCATGTACGCTGTGCTCGGAGGCGAGTATTTTATGGTGTGCTGCGATCCTTATGTCGGGTGTTTGGAGATCGAATCGGTATTTGTCAAACGTCCGGTCGCCGAATAAAAAAATCAAAAGTTCTGGAGCACCCATGGCTGAGCTGGCAAGTTCGCACTCGTAGTGGAGTAAACAAAGGAACTTGCCGTCAATAAGACCGTCCTTAGGGAAGCCCAGAAGTTGGTGAATGACAAAGAAGTTCCATCTCGACAGCTGCTTTCCGGGAGTGAGCGAATTCCGCGTAGCAAAGCCTTCGAACTTGTCGTCTGCTAAACCCAACTCAACGAAACCACCACCGACTCCGCGGTAGCTCTAGGTAACTCTCGCCTCATTGAGCTGCACTACAGCGGAGTTACTCTCGACCACAAAATATTTATTTATAAGAACTGCGAGGGGCTGTCAGTTTTAATCATTGTACGCAAGCTATATGACGGGCTTATCGAAAAGCATCCAAAAAGTTTCAGTGCCGACAACAGCTTAAAAACAGGGGAAAGCGTCACTTTTTCTCGTTCTTCCCATAGAGTCCCATGCATTGGCTGGTGTCAATCAATTGTCGCCGGTGGCGACACTCGGCCCCAGCTGCCGAGGCCGCGGTCCGCGATCCAAGAACAGTGATGCCAACGCTACAGGTGCCCGTGCAAACGCGCAGCTTTGAGCGCCGCTGAAACGTTGTTCACGTGCGCTCTTCACTTCTTCCGAAATGCCCCTCACCTGAGCACGCTCGCTCACCTGGCGCGCGAACAGTATATGGGAAATAAAAATAACAATAACAGAAAAGTCGGGAAAAAATTGTTAGTGTTTTGATGAAATACTTGAGTGTGGCGCACTACGTTTTTTTTGCACTTTATTAGCGCTGGTGACCAGATGCATAAAGATGATTATATACCGTTTCTATGTTTACAAAATTACGGCCCCAACAGCTATGATTTTTATCGTTTCGAAAAGTGAGTAAAACCATAGCCTCCTCTATGCGAGAAGAGCCTGGCACGTCGCGAAAAAAAGTGGCCGCCGAAAGTAGGAGAGGAGGGGCGGGGAATCGGGAGTGTAGGGAAGCTTGTCTGCTAGCGCCACACAAGAGGGAGCGGTCAAACGCAGAAACAGTCTTGTTTTTCTTTTCCTCTTTTTTTGGGGGGGAATCGTGGAGAAGAGAAACTCAACGTCAACCCTTTCCCTTCGCCGCCCCTGCGGCCCTGCGTCCGCATGTCCGTATCTCCGCAACGGTCCCGGTCGTCGCTTTCGTTTGCGCTGAACGTCTTTTGTCCGAAAGCGTTCGTCTTCGCGGCGCGCGCACGTACCTTCGTTTCCCGTCGTAGTTGGCCGCAGTGCTCGCTCGAACACGCCGAAATTTCATCCTGTAGTGCTGTTACTTGTATCCTCGGCACCTGGGCGTCGAAACTACTTAAGGCCCGTTCACACTCTTGCGACCGAGTAAGACCGAGAGAGACCAGACAGGTTTTTAAGCCTCTTGCGATCTCTTAGGACCAGCTCCGCTGCAGTGCATCCGGTCCTAAGAAGTCGCAAAAGGCTTAAAAACCGGTCTGATCTCTATCGGTCTTACTCGGTCGCAAGAGTGTGAATGGGCCTTTAGTCAAAACTGTTTGGTTCTTCCGCGGCACGACACGATGGTCCGACAACGGCGCACTCCGCTGGCACACCGACAACTCTGCCGACGCCACCGGCATGGTGCATTGTTACCAGCGCCCTTTCGAATCGTCGCAGCCGTTTCTCCCGGAGTACGAAAACAACGGTGACGAAAACACGAAAACCAACGTGGTTCGGGGAGTGGCCGCTCATGACCCAAGCGCTCGCAGACTATCTCTGCCCTTTCTGCTCTGCGCTACCATATGGGTCACCGCTTCGCGCGCCCCTCCTCTCCTTTTTCTGCGGCCGCGCGCCCTATGGCTCCGCCGTTGATGTGCCAGGCTTTCTTCGTATAGACCCTTTCAGGCAACATTTCATGGGCGCCGCCATCTTGACGTCACGTGACCGTGCTGCCATAGCCGCCCTTCACAGTCTCGCCGTTCCTCCGCGTTGTGGGCTGCACCGGCCGCTACCGGAGCTTTGTTTTCGTGTTCTCTTACGGTCCGCGTTGAAATCGTGTTTTCTTTGGGTTTTTCTCGATATTTCGGGCTTTCATTTAATCATCTGATATCTATATTTCGACATAGCTCTTGTATCTTCTTATTTATGAAATTGAATCGGACAGCGAATGGATCGACGATACAAGATTATGGCTTCAGAGACCATGTAAGTTCATCCCATTCTGACGTTTATATAGGTTATATAGGGCACTCGCTTATATAGGGCAGTCAACACCATTCCGACATATGTAAATTGCAATTGACCCAGTAAGGCTGTCACAGTCGTGCTTCTCGCTGCATGTGCGCGCTCGTTTCCGTAAAGCCGACCCGCATGTAAGCGATTTTGCGTGCGACGAGGCGGACGACGGCGACAACGACGAGAGTCAGCGACGAAGATTTCTCATTGTCGCCTGTTGCATCGCTCGGTTTTTTGGATTTCTAGAAAACGTCGCTCACCGTCTTGGTCGCTTGCTCCCGTCGCTTCCATGCGGTTTGCCTCGTCGCGCGACTGCCCGAGCGACAGCGAAGCGGGTCACCGTCGCTTGTCTCGTTGCTCGCCGAATCGCTTGCATGCGGTTTACACTTAGTATCGAGGCGCCAATGGTTCCATGCTGTGTGCATAGAAATTAATTGAGTATAAACCACATGTAAGCGATTTGGTGAGCGACCAGATAAGCGAGTGCGACCCGCTTCGCTGTCGCTCAGTCAGTCGCGCGACGAGGCAAACCGCATGGAAGCGACGGAGCAAGCGACCAAGACGGTGAGCGACGTTTTCTCGGAAATCCCAAAACCGAGCGATGCGACGGGCGATGGTGAGAAATATCCGTCGCTCGTCTCGTCGCACGCTAAATCGCTTACATGCGGGTCGGCTTTAGGGAAACGAGCGCGCACATGCAGCGAGAAGCACGACTGTGATAGCCTTACTGCGTCAGTTGCAATTTACATATGTCGCAATAGTGTTGACTGCCCTTTATTAGCGACAAAAACGTAAGAATGAAATGAACTTACATGGTCATTGAAGCCTCATAATCTTGTATCGTCGACCCATTCGCTGTCCGATTCCATTCCATAAATAAGAAAATACAAGAGCTATCTCGAAATATAAATATCATCAAATGATTAAATGAAAGTCCTAAATATCGAAAAGACCTAAATAAAATACAAGATTTCAACGCGCAACGTAAAAGAACACGGAAACGAGGCTCCGGTAGTGGCCTGTGCAGCACACAACGCGGAGCAACGGCGAGGAACTGAAGGTCGGCTATGGCGGCCCGGAAAGCGCGCGAAGGGCGCGCCGACTGGTGGCAGCTCGAGTAACTGACTCGCTGAAAGCGTCTATAGAGGAGGCTATGGTAAAGCTCATGCCCTACTCACGAACGCAGAGGATCAGCTCGCCAGAGCTTCTTGTTTACGAAATGCTGGGCTTGTTGTATTTTGTGTGTGTGTTGCTTTCAGAGTCTGCATGCGCATTCGTTCCGTCTTGTGCTAGTGTTTCTCGGAACAAACGGTCTCCCCTCGAGTGCTCCCGAAATTTATGACCCAGAGGGGACATTCCACCGAGCCACCCGCGAACGCGAACGGGCGACCACGGACCCCTGTGTAAACAGCGCCAGCTGCGCCTCGGAGGGGCGGCTTCTGGTCACTCGACACCGTGTACCCTCTTTCCCCTTCTCGCACGTCTTTCTTCCCGTTAGTTGTTCTGAAATAAACAGTTCTTCTTGAGAGTTGAAAAGGTTCGCTTCGTGTCTGTCTCTCTGGAACAGCGGCTGGCTGATTCCGAACCACCGTGTAATGAAGTTAGCCGGCATTTAGTAACATCTCTTTACTAACACAACATTATTGGTGCCGAAACCCGGGAAGAGAAAGTGCCAGAGAAGATGGATACATCGAAAGCAGCCCTCACCGACCGTGCAAAGCGAAAGCAGACCGTGGTGCGAGCGGCGACGACCAAGCTTATCAACGATGTCGCAGCCATGGCGGATCCAACAACTGTCGGTGAGCTCCAAACCAAATTTGACCTTCTCGTATTGAAAGAGGACACTCTCAAGGAACTCGATAGCGAAATTGAGCAAGGAATTGATGACGAGGCGTTGGAAGAGGAGATTACATGCAGCGAAAGCTACAAGGAGAGGATCAGCGTAGCAAAGACTAAACTGAAAGGCATGCTCCTAGATCAGGCCCGTCCAAGTAACAGAGCCTTATCAAGTTCACTAACCAACGCGGACACCAGAACGAGGGTGACAGTCGAAGAGACCAACCCAGCAGTGAAGCTCCCCAAATTGGAGATATCAAAATTTGGAGGTGAACTACGGGAATGGCAGGGATTCTGGAGTCAGTTCGATTCAACTATCAACGCCAACTTGACACTGTCGGAGGTCGACAAATTCAAGTACCTGAACAGCTACCTCACGGGAAAGGCAGCCGTGGCTGTGGCAGGGCTTGACCTGACAGCGGAAAACTACAAAGTAGCCCTCGAGCTTCTCACCCGTAGATTCGGACAAAAGGATCTTATAATTGAAGATAACATGGCGAGGTTAATGGCTGTCCGACCTATTTATGACTCTAGAAACGTGAGCGGACTCAGAGCATTATTTGACCAAATTGAAACTGGGGTCCGCAGCCTCGAGGCCCTCGGCATCAACGACAGCACGTATGGAGTGCTGCTCCTTACTGTGCTGCGTAAAGCCATACCAGCCGACATGGGACTTGAGTACAGCCGGAAGATAACCGCGCAATCACCAAACCAAAAGAACGGTCTGCGGGATTTCTTGGATTTCCTGAAATGCGAAGTAGAAAGCCGCGAAAGAATGCAACCAGTAGACGCAAAGAAAGACCGGCAAACCGGCGAGCCTGCACAAGATGCAAAGAGAGACGGAAAGAGAGATTACAGGGCAAGACCTATCGCATCCGCAGCAGCCCTGAATGCCGTGACTGGCGGGGGCGACAGAAGATGCGTGTTTTGCGCCTCTAGTGGTCACGACTCGGACGGGTGCGCTGCGCAGATGTCAGTCTCAGAGAAAAGGGAAATTCTGAAACGCGAAAACAGATGCTTCCGCTGCGCAAAATATGGCCACAGATCTCGTGACTGCAGAACGTCAAAATGGCTAAAATGTGGACGATGCGCGGGGAGTCACTTGACGAGCATGTGTGACCCCGACCTGATGAGCACCCGCGGTTCCACGAGAGCGGACTCGGCAGTGACGGGTGTAAAAGAGATCCCCGGACAACAGGTGTTGCAGTCTTCTCTCGGAGTGAGAGACCGTAGCTTTAGAGGAGAGAAGACGCAGGTGCTCCTTCAGACCGCACAGGCATGGGCAGAGGGCCTGCAGAGGCGCACTCTCGTCAGACTCCTTCTCGACGGTGGCAGCCAGCGTACGTTCATCCAACGTGGCGTCTCCGAGAAGTTGCAGTTGAAGGTGCTGGGAGAGGAGGAGCTCCGGATCTTCACCTTCGGTGACAACACAGCAGCGAAGCACACGAAGTGTCGACGGGTGGAGTTCTGGTTGAGAAGCCAGTACGACAGACAGGAGGTCCGCGTGGAGGCTCTGGAGGTTCCCTGCATCTGCGCGGATATCATGACAGCTCCATCGGAATCTTCAGTGGCCCACATGATGAACGAGGGAATGAACATCGCCGACGCTTCGAGAGGGGCCCACACTGAGGATGGAATTAGCCTCTTGATTGGAGCCGACTACTACTGGGCCATCGTCACGGGATCCGTTAAGCGTCTGAGCCCTACATTGATGGCAGTAGACACGACCTTCGGATGGACCCTGCAAGGCCAGGCGGGAACAACCAGATCAACGGCGATATGTTCCTCAGCGGCAAACGTGATGAGGGTGATCGTGACAAACGAAACAGACAAAGATATATCCGCTCAGCTCCGGTCGTTCTGGGAACTCGAGCACCTCGGCATCAAAGACACCCAAGCCACGACATGCCAACAAGACGCCGTACTTCAGCACCACAAAGAAACCACCAAGTACGAAGACGGTCGCTATCAAGTGGCGCTCCCGTGGAAGCCAGCGGCCGAGAAGCTAACAGACAACTTAGAATCGGCGACGAGGCGTCTCCGATCGCAGACCAACCGTCTCCAAAAGAACGAGCAGTTGATAAAAGAATACGATGCCTGCATCCGAGATTACGTAGCGAAGGGCTACGCCGAACCAGTCGAGGAAAGCAACCCGCCAAAGGGTCCGGTTTACTACATGCCCCACCAAGCAGTCGTACGGCACGAAAGTCAGACTACTAAGATGAGAGTGGTATTCGACGCATCGTCCAGCCTGGCAGGTCGGCTCTCGCTAAACGACGTTCTAGAGAGCGGACCCAATTTGAACCCAGAATTGATCGACCTGCTGCTTAGGTTCCGTACTCACAACATCGCCGCGGTCGCCGACATTGAAAAGGCGTTTCTTCAGGTGTCACTGACGAAAGAGGACCGAGATGCCGTGCGCTTTCTTTGGTATGAGAAAATTCCGAAGAACGGAGAAGAATGTCCCTCAATCGTAGCGTACAGGATGACGCGCATACCATTCGGCGTCACGTCCAGCCCATTTTTATTGGCCGCGACATTGCAATACCACCTGGAGAGCGTACAGGAGCAGTACCCGACGACGGCGGCGATCCTGAGAAACAACCTATACGTGGATGACCTGGTCACCGGAGCAGATAGCCTGCAAGAGGTGAGAGTGCTCTGCGAAGAAGCGACTGAACTGCTGGATCAGGCTGGGATGAAGCTCCACAAGTGGATGTCAAGCAGCCTCGAGCTGGCAGAGACACTGCGGGGAGACGGGACCAAACGAGTCTACGCCGACCTCGGGCGCACGACAGCTGGAAAGGTCCTAGGAGTCGGTTGGAATCCGGAAACAGATAGCTTCGAGTACCGGATAGACTCTCTGATCGATTTCATCTCCTCAAGAACTGACAGCAAGAGGTTCGTGCTTCAGGTGTCGGCAAGGATCTTTGACCCCTTTGGATTTCTCGCGCCCATCACAACAAGTGTTAAGATCATGTTTCAAAGGCTGTGGGAGCTCGGGGTCGACTGGGACGACCCCTTACCTGAGGCCCTGACAGCCGAATGGGACAACTGGTGCAAAGAACTTCCCACAGTCGGAAAATTGTCCGTCCCAAGGACGATCATGAAAAACTTCAGAAGCAACAAGACCAACAAGACGCTGCATGTCTTCTGCGATGCAAGCCCCAAGGCATACGGCGCCGTTGCGTACGTCACCACAAAGACTGCAGCACGAGAGGTGCACGTGACTTTGATTATGGCCAAGGCAAGAGTGGCACCCCTTAAGCGCCTCTCCCTACCGAGACTGGAGTTAATGGGAGCCCTGATTGGGGCGCGGTTGAAGTGCTACCTCACAAAGACGTTGCGGCTGGAGGACATACCCGCCTGCCTCTGGACGGACTCAACGGTGGCGCTGCATTGGATCAAGGGGTCGGCAGACAAATGGAAGCCGTTTGTGGCAAATCGAGTGGAGGAGGTGCAGCGGCTGACCGACCCACAGGACTGGAATCACTGCCCTGGAGCCGAGAATCCAGCGGATCTTCTAACCCGAGGCGTTCTACCCTCAAAACTGGTAGAGAGCGCGCTCTGGTGGAACGGACCCAAGTGGCTGCAAAATCCGGAGTCGGAGTGGCCTACCATGAACGAGCAAATGCCCAGGGCCACTGAATATCAAGAGGAAAAAAAACTACTGGCTGTAATGATGGTGGCAGCACCTTCCACGACACCTCTCCTGCAACTGGAAGAACATAGCCGGTTAATCAAAGTGCTACGATTGACTGCTTGGATCCGGCGCTTTGTGCACAACTGCAAAAACAGGGAGGCAAGAAGGGAAGGCCAGTTAACAGCCGAGGAGTTGACAGACGCTGAAAGATACTGGTTGGCCTGCACACAGAAGGAGGCGTATGGAGACGATATCACAGCACTGCGCGCCGGAAAAGAACTGAAAGAAAACTCCGCCGTTTCACGTTTCGGGCCGTACCTCGATGACGACGGTCTGCTTAGGGTGGGAGGAAGACTGCAATTCAGTGACAACAATGACGAGACGAAGCATCCTATTATTCTGCCCTCCGACCATGCGTTCACCGCCCTTCTCATATCAAGGGAACACATTCGACTGTTGCACGCAGGAGTCCGAGACACGCTGGCACAGCTGAGAGAGGTGTACTGGATTGTTAAAGGACGACAAGCCGTGAAGAAAACGGTTCACCGGTGCTTGGTTTGCCGCAAACAAAGTTGCAGGCCCGCATCGGAACCTATGGCTCCTCTGCCAGCAGACAGGGTGAAAAGGAGTGAGCCGTTCGCTATCACAGGCGTGGACTTCGCGGGACCCCTGTTCAGCAGAGAAGTCAACGGCTCAAAGAAGACTTACGTAGCCCTGTTCACCTGCGCCGCCACCCGTGCTGTTCATCTTGAATTGGTGAGCGACCTCTCCGCTGCTGCGTTCCTGTTAGCATTTAAGCGGTTCGTTGCACGCAGAGGAATCAGCGCCGTGGTGTACTCCGATAATGCGCTGACATTCAAGCGAGCGGAGAAGGATCTCAAGGAGATGTTCCGCGCTATGAAATCGCCCGAGGTGCAGTCGTATTTCGCGAACCATGGCATTCGTTGGAAATACATCGTCGAAAGAGCAGCGTGGTGGGGAGGATTTTGGGAGCGTCTCGTACGATCAGTGAAGGTGTGCTTGCGCAAAGTGCTGAGTCGCAGCAGTTTGACCTTCGAGGAACTCTCCACCGTCCTCGCCGAGATAGAGGCCGTGCTCAACTCGCGGCCATTGACTGTCCTGTACCCCGAGGCAGGTGAGCCAGAGCCACTATCACCTGCTCACTTCCTCGTGGGGCGAAAGCTCACGTGTCTTCCGCCGCATCGCCTATCAGCAGAGACCCCTACAGGTGCAGCGAGTCGGACCAGGCTGGTGCGGCGTTGGAGGTACCGCAGCGCCATCGTGGAGGGGTTCTGGCGAAGGTGGCGCCGTGAATATTTGTTGGAGCTGAGATCGGCACACCTCGTCAGACCCACCCCCTCAAGCGGCCTCAACGTGGGTGACATGTGCCTGCTGAACGAGGACAGTCTCCCGCGACACATGTGGAAGACCTGCCGTGTTAAAGAGACATTCAGTGGGAGAGATGGCAGGGTGCGGTCCTGCAGACTTGTGCTACCCGGGGGAGGCGAACTCAGGCGTCCGATTCAGTTGTTATACCCCCTAGAAGTTGGTAACGATGAGCTACCGCAATAGCTCATCCGGGGGAGATTGTTGTATTTTGTGTGTGTGTTGCTTTCAGAGTCTGCATGCGCATTCGTTCCGTCTTGTGCTAGTGTTTCTCGGAACAAACGGTCTCCCCTCGAGTGCTCCCGAAATTTATGACCCAGAGGGGACATTCCACCGAGCCACCCGCGAACGCGAACGGGCGACCACGGACCCCTGTGTAAACAGCGCCAGCTGCGCCTCGGAGGGGCGGCTTCTGGTCACTCGACACCGTGTACCCTCTTTCCCCTTCTCGCACGTCTTTCTTCCCGTTAGTTGTTCTGAAATAAACAGTTCTTCTTGAGAGTTGAAAAGGTTCGCTTCGTGTCTGTCTCTCTGGAACAGCGGCTGGCTGATTCCGAACCACCGTGTAATGAAGTTAGCCGGCATTTAGTAACATCTCTTTACTAACACAACAGGGCTGTGAAGATCGCACCGCTCAGCATGCGATTTTCACAGCTCGGCTCGAACCTGTTCGTCGATTCTGAAAGCGAGCAAAGCACGCGCCGTACGCAGAAGCGCTGAAAATGGAACCTCGGTCAAAAGCTATTTTCTGCCTACAACTGTGACTCGTGCATAATCTCACACTTCTGATTACAAGTTCGCATCTAAAATCGAGCAAAAACTAACAGCAAACGCCGAAAAAGCCAATACATGATGGCAAGGCGTGAGTTGCGTGAGAGACTTCGTCTGCACACAAATGGCGCACTTGCAAACGCTGAAAACCCGAGTGTACTATCAACACACAACATTACCAAATAAGGCGTTCACAGAATACACTTGAATGGTCGGAATGGCGTTGATACAATCGGAACCACTCGAAAATCAGAGCCATTTTTTTTTACTATATTGCAAGTACCCCGCGCCGGCCATTGACCCCTGCCGTTAGTGGAGGGCGCCGGGCGAACAAAATCTAGCTCGCCCAGATCGGCGGCGAATAGCCCGAGGCCCGAGCCCACCCCCGGGGCCCGACCTGCTTGCACAGCTGCGTGCATGCAACTCGCTTGTTCGGGAAAACTTCTGCGCCGTCTATGAGGTAAAGGCTACAAATAAATTGCGGGTGCGATTTATTAAGACGTAATCGGTATATGTCCCATTATGAGAAAAGGTGTCGGCGTTTCGCCCAAAAGAGGGCCATAAAAATACGTAATTAAGCACGCGCCGCTCAAGGTCAAAGAGGAAGCACCAGAGGAATAAAACACACACAAAAAAAAAAACACAGCAATGCATGCACGTGCTTCGTCATAAAAGCATTGTGGCCGGCGGAGGCGTCTTGTCTGCGAACTGGGGAAGGGTGATGTTACCGCCAGAGTTCAGTGTGCAAAAAACGAAAAAAAAAAAAAAAAAAGACGTAGCGCGCTGCTTGTAGGATTGCGCCGCGTGTAGGAATGCTTTCGCATTCCTACACGTAAGCAGTCTTAAGTGTATTCGTCGTGTTTTTTTTTGTAGCCTTTAGGATGAAGTCCTTAATTTGTAGTCACAATGCAGCCCTTTATTTTCATTACTTCATTGCGTCTTTTGCTGTCTACGAGCCGTCTGCATTGGCGATTATAACAAGTTCTACTACCCTAAGAAAACTTCTGAGGCATCTGAGTAGAGGAGAGTCAAGGTAACGCTCACTGTTGCACTCTGTACTTAGTCAGGTCACCTAAAGTTCGGGATACCACCAGCCCTTCCGGAACTAGAATGCAAAACTCTTTAGCGTATGACTTCAATGCTCAGTGAGTGTAATCTTGAAGTAGTCGGAAAAATAGTTGATTTACAATGACAAGCTCGATGGAAGGTTACCCGAATTCAAGCGTCACTCCGATTGACGAACTGCTCGACGTCAGCGATGAGGCCAATAACGCCAAACTGCTGCTGGGGGCGGCCCGCCCGTTACTTATGGGTTACTCTAACATTCTGGAATATGCCCAGATAACACAAAATAAATGTATGTCCTATTATTGTCTGGGCTCGATGTCATTCCACAGTGCTGATAGTTTCCAGTACTCAGTGTAGGAGAATATACAGGTAGAAAACGCGCTACAACCTAAGCTCAGAAAACCATTCATAAAGAGCAATGACAATATATACTATCTGCAAACCTCAGTACCCAACTCAGGCTTACTTTGGTACTAATGTTTGCCAGGGCTGCCGAATTAAATGCTATCGCATTGAAAATACACACGAAAGACCCATACTCGAGTAAGGACGTACGCTCATAGGCGAGTATAGAGAGATATGCAACAGAGTAAAGAATTGAATTGGTTGGAACTCTATCTCGCCAGCTGGTAAAGGCAAGAAAAAAGAAAGAAAAAAAGAAACATTAACTGTAGTATATTCGCATACAAGTTTGCAATTGCCTGGCCTCGAGGTTCTTGCTTAACTTAGATCCCAACCTTATTTCTCCTTTCAGACGGAACAGAACGAAACGAAGAATGTTTAGTAGCGTAGCTAGTCACAAGCCAACGAAAGAGCTGTTTCAGAAACAGAGGAACAGTTCTCGTACACCAAAACCATTACTTGGATTGTAATTTATTTACAGTAATTTGAATTACTGCAATCAAATTCACTTTCTGGGGTACAATAATATAATAATAATAATAATAATAATAATAATAATAATAATAATAATAATAATATATTTATTTCACACAAATTGGAATTCAAGTACTAGATACGGGCATATCAAAGCCTGCAGAGAGCTTGTATGATGACGCCCATAAAAAAATTCAAAAAACGATTATCATGATTCCACAATGTAAGACAGAAAGTCGAACTATAAAACACAAAAAAAGCATGAAGAAGAAAAAAAAAACGCATCAAGAAAAAGCGAAAAGCGCTAAAAGAAAAAAAAAGCACGGAAGAAGAAGAAAAAAACACTTAAAAAAAACACGAAAAGTGTTAAGCGATAACGAAGTAAAAGGGGAGAAAAAATAAACAAAAGGCAAAACCAAGTTAAAATTAACTTAGCTAATTACAGTTCAAGCTCGAAGCATGCAGACAGAGCAAAGAGATGCTTGATGAAATCGAAGTTGGTGCACTTGAGTTCTTTCTTCAGTTGTTTCAGTGATGTAATGTCAATGAATGTGTCAGGGAGGGCGTTGAACAAACACGGAACGTAGTAATCCCGAGTGCATTTACCGTACCTGGTCAAACAAACTGGCACTACAAAACGAGGAACGTGACGAAGTATTCGGGGAGACTGAAATGGTGTTTTAAACTCTTTTTTCCAAAAGCTACGGAGCACTACCGTTTGTATAAAAAGAGAACGCAAATTAGGCAATTGAAGATTTCGAAGAATATCACTGTTGCTGGAAAAATTCGAATTATATGCAACGCTTGTCAGGATTCCTTTCAATAAAGAATTAACTTTGTACTGCCAACGACCCGAACAGTTGCCAAACACCGTAACACCGTATCGAAGGATACTGTAAGCAAGAGCATGGACGATTATTATTCTGATACCGACTGGCATAAAGAATTTAGTATTATAAAGCATACAAGACACAATCCGTAATTTGCTACAAATATATGACATATGTGTGTTCCAAGACATATCAAAATCGAAATGTACACCCAAGTATTTTACCTGATCGACAGACTGGATTGAAACACAATTGCATTGAGCACAACTGGAAGGGTGAAGCAAAAACTGTACTTGAGCCTGGCGTCTTTTAAGAGGGTTGTGAAAACACATCAGCTTTGTTTTAGAGCGGTTTATGTCTAGGAGATTATCGCCGAACCAATTCATTATATGAGAGGCATTTATTTCGAGTGTGCGGAGTGAGTCAGAGAAATTCATATGACGTGACACAAGGAGAGTGTCATCGGCATATTGGTAAATTTTACACCCGTTGATAACCTGGGCCATGTCGTTCACAAAAATATTGAAAAGTAGAGGAGAAAGAACAGAACCCCGAGGCACTCCCGCCAGTAATAAAAGCGGAGAACTCTTAAAGTTTCCAATTAGGACAAGACCTTTTAGATAGAAAGTTTTCCAGTAAAGAATAAAACGGGCCACGAAAACCACGGCGATATAATTTTGCTAGAAGCAACTGATGACTGACAGTATCGAAAGCCTTGGACACATCAAGAAAAAGAGCACAACTTATTACTTTCGAATGTTGAATATATGTAATCAGAAAAATCATCAAGGGCCGGTTGCGTTCCTTTCCCAGTAATGAATCCGTACTGAGTAGATGAAAATATTTCGTTCTTATCTAAAAAACTGTTCATCGTCAGAAAGAGGTGTTTCTCCAGAATTTGTCCTAAAATAGGTAGAATCGAAATGGGGTGATAATTTGCAACATTGGATCGTTCTCCTCCTTTGAAAAGGGGCCACACAATAGCAGCCTTGAGCTCATCAGGTATGCTGCCAGACGTAATGAAGCCGTTCAGCATAGTGAGCAGAACGTTCTTAATATATGTGAAATTTCTCTGAAGATCATACGCTCGAATACCATCAATACCGGGAGATTTTCTGGCTTTGAAACTAAATAAAAGGGAGTGCAGATCCTTCTCGTTCAAGCAAGGAAGGAAAGCTGACGCCAAATATTCATTCTTTAGTGTGCATGAGTTCACAGCAGACGTTCTTTGCACGCCAGAGTATTTAGCAAAGAAGTCGTTAAAGTCGTCTGCTACTTCTGAGGTAAGTGACCCGAAATTTCGTTCGAGGGTTCGGTCAATAGAATTTCCAGAACCAGTTCCTCGGAATTGATTTATCAGTGACCATGTTTTTGCTGAACGAAATCTGAATTTTTCGAATTGTGATTTAATAAACTGTCTCTTTGCAGAACGAATGACAGCGTTTACTTTATTTCTTAACTGCTTGAATTCATTTTGTAAATCTTTGTTGTTTGGAGATCGGCGACATCGACTCCAGAGGACCTCTTTCTCTTTAATAATCTAGCCATTGATGATGAGGTCGCCGCTTTTTCAAAGTAACAGTTCTACTGGCAGCGGCAGTAAGCGAACGAAAAACTTGAACAAAACTTGAGTATGAGTCAGCGTTATTAACTGTACCTAAACAGGCTTGCCAGCCATGAGAGGAAACTGACTTGTCAAAAACAACATTGTCAATAATTTGGGCTTGTCTTGAACTTTCGCATTTAGAGTTTGACGCCATTGTGTGTGTTAGTTGACACCCCACGAAGTAGTGATCTGCTAATTTTTCCTGAATTACAGCAGATTCCACAGAGACACCTGGTGCTCGTATTAAAATATGGTCAGTGCAGGAAGTGACTAACTTTGTCCCTAAAATTTCTTCTCGGGTTGGAGCATCAACAACGCATTCTAAGCCAAAGTTCGACAAAATGTTAAGATACTCGCATACGATGGAATTGGCTGCGTTCATTGTGTCTATATTAAAGTCGCCCACCAAAGAAAGCTGCTGTATAGAAGGTAATGTGGAGAGAGTTGCCTGCAGCTCATTCAAAAACATTCGAACATTTTCTGAAGGAGGCCTGTAGAAACATAACAGAGCAAGTGAGAAGGTGGAGTTGTCAAGTTTGATAGAAACATTTTCGACGTGATAAAAATCTAGATTGAGGGGAGAAACTTGCCACATTTGATGTACAAAAACCGCTATGCCTCCGCCACTACGGTTTGATCGCGTGAAACAAAAGTAGTTGTAGTCTTTGAGAGTGGATTGATAAAGCATAGAGTCCGAGACATTAATTTCCGTAAGTTTAAATGCATTGACATGAAGCATAATATTTTGTACCATTATAAGAAAATGATTCCAATATTTTCGAAGGCTCCGGATATTAACATGCAAACATGTAAAAGTCGCACCTTTTGGTTTACCTAGCAATGTTTGAAAGACGAAAAATTATTATATTGGGAAAAGGTGGCTCTCATAGCTTAAACGATTTTTGCAATATCTCCTACGGAGTTGATCCGTAGGAGAGGCGAGCCTTCACTCTTTCTTGCATAGATGTTTGCATGTTTTACCCAGATATACTTGTAATTACTTTCTTTTCCCTTGTTCCTCGCCATCCAGAAAAGCTCACGGTTGGAACGAGTGAGATTGTCATTAAAGAATAGCTTGGGCTGACTGCCGACGTTGATAAGCTCTCTTAGTCGTCCACGGCATCTCATCCATTGCTTCTTGAGGGCAACGAACGCAAACCTGACCAGTATCAATGGAGCAGTGTTTGGTTTGTCTGCTTTCTTCGGAGGTAGACGGTGGACAGACAGAACATCCGATGGCGTAAACCGTGACAGGCCGATGTCAGAGGCTAAGTCACAAAGAACCATGTTCAGGTTTTCTTTTGGCGTGGAAAGCATGCCCTGAATTTCCATGTTAGGCAGGCGATGTTGTTGCTCGGCGTCATGCAGTTCTGCTTGAAGCAGGTAAATAGCGTTTGCCTGCTCCTCTACTGTGTTTTGGAGTGACTGTACTTCCGCCCCAAGGTCCTTGGTTACTTTTTTTTGCTCAGTGATTTCAGTGAGAGCCGAGTCGTACTGAGCACTCAGGAAGACAACGGAATCCTGTACCTCTTGGACGGTTGTCTGCAGCAACTCAACGGTGGGTTTTAAGGCCAACAAGGCATCGACCTCCGCCGGAAGTGTGAGAAGCGAATCAACGCTCTGTTTTAACGACAGCAGCACGTCTAGCTTTTCGTTGACGGATGTTAGCTGGGCGGAGAAAGGGTGAGGTTCATCCTGAGATGTAGCCTCCACGTTTCCAGCGCCCGTGCGGTTGTCCCTGCTGCGACAGGTCTTGCAGCGCCACTTTTCTCGTTTGGCTGCTCCCATCGTCGTAAAGGTAGCCTCGGAAATCCCGGCACATTGACCCAAGTGAGGAGAACTATTGCACTCCATGCACTTCATACATCTACCATCCGTCGGCACACACACGCCACACACGCCGCAGGCAGGAGGTGCGAACATAATGAAGAACGGGATACCCAGTTGACAAGAGACAGCGAAGAGGAAGAAGATGCAAAGGTTGGAATATGAAAGTACGGGCTCACCGGAAGAAACCTGAAGGCACACAACTACGCAAGCAGAGACCACAACACAAACATTGATGAAGGCGCCGATGATGATGCGTAGAAGTCTGGTTGAAGATGAATTTAGCGGAGAGGCGTATGTGCTTTAGTCCGCAAGTGGTCTTGCCAGGATGAGACCGACCATCGGCAGAATAACGGTGGACTTGCAGTCGACTGAGTATTCGCCCCAGACGATCTCCCCACCTGGTGTAGATGGAAGACTGTCGCCAGGAGCCTCAATTCAAATAATAATAATAATAATAATAATAATAATAATAATAATAGTAATAATAAACTAGCCAAATGGCGCTGCTACAAAAAATAAGGCAACTGGCTCGCATAATAGTCAGAACTCCTTTTCATAACAAGAATAAAGGAAGTGAAAGAAAAACCAAACAAAAATGTTTCGAATTTTAAATTTAATACACTGAAAGTGTGTGCTTAACCCAGTAGGCTTTCGAGCTGTTGGTTAGCACAAGAGAAAAATAAACATTGAAACATTGAAACATTGAATCCTTCACGTCACACTAGAAATGAACGAATAAATTTCAATACTGAAAAATGATTCCAGTTGAACGTCGTTGACGACGGGTAACACTCAAAGAAAAGTAATGTCAATCCTTTTTATGTTAATTTATTATTGTAATTATTTTCGTGCTAGTAGTTGTAATTTTAATTGACTACTTGTAGAACAAAGTGATTATAATTTTGTTTTACATTTCCGAAGTAATTTACTTAGTGCGCCCCGAAACAGTCAATATCGGGTGTGACTTTGCCACCGCAATTCTTATTATGAGGGAAAGTATTATTGCAGGATATTCCAACTTTCAACGAGTACTGCATGATCCGAAGAGGGTAAGCAAACTTACCTTGAAACAGATACTGAGTTGGAATGCGTTGAAACTTTCAAAAACATGTTTATGTATAATAGAAGGGAGCTGTGTGGTCAGGAGTTTTTTTCTGTAATAAGTGATGACTTGGCCATTGCTACTACAACTTCCCAAAATTGCTTCAAAGTGTCAAAAATTTATGAAACCTATTACGTTTTGGCGACCACCCGCGACTTCCAAAGGCGATTTCGCAGTTTAGGTCGATTAGCCATCTCTGCGTGCTTACTCTAAGTTGAAATGAAAGACTCGTGGTTCCGAAAACATCCTGCATGACAGTCAACTCTAACTTGAATGGAATTGAAAGTGTCTCCGTGAGCGATTCCATCTTGTGTCTTTTTAATAATGCCTAAAAAAAGAGAACATAGTTAACATTTTTACTTGTTAGCAAGTTTTTAATTTAGAGAAATATATTTAAAACTACGGTATTTTATAAACATTTTAGACGAATCTTTGCTTTTAGGTTTTTGTCAAATACTAAAATACAGAAAGTATCACCAGGTTTGCATCGTTATGTTATAATTTTGAACATAATTACTTAAAATTCTAAGTATTAATTAGCCCCACCCCGCATTCCTCATGTGGGGCCCACGTCGGCCCCACGTGATCTGCCAAGCTCGCGTTATTGACATTGCTACAAGACAGAATTAGGCACAGATTCGACGTTTGGAAAGTGATCCATCTTTTGTGGCACCGGTTCCGATTCCCACGCTCGTGCCTGGCGTCAATATTGGGAATGGGTGAAGAGATGAACTCATACGGAAGATAGAACGAAAAAGAAGCGTCTCTACTGCCTATGCTTTTTGCTTGAACGGATTCATACGAGGCAGCTGGGAAAAGGGGCAGCAGCTGGCAACGATCGCTTCGCCAAGAATGCGAAGATTTCCAAAGTCTACATTCGAGAGAATCAGGCAAGTTAGAACGAAGCCAAAAAATGACGATTGCAATTTTTATTTTAGATTTAATTATAGATTATTCAGAGCTTACTTTATAAAAAGTTCGACTAGGTCATGTTTTTTTTTTTTGTTTTTTTTTTTTGTTTTTTGGGACTCTATTGTCCCTGCTCCTTCAGCTTACTGGTAACGTGGCACAAATTTTGTGCTTTTTCTGTCTTTACTGACATCGTTGTAAGAGTAATTTTTGTTCGTTGCCTGTTTGCCTAACTTGGTTTTGACGGAAGAAACATTTGGTGACTTTAATCCACAGCTGCCGAGTACTGACCAGGTGCCCTTACGTTCTTTCATGGTGAATCGTTTCACATCAATTGCTTGGGGTCCGCTTTGTTCAGTGTATGTAGGATTATGCTGTTCTATATTTCTGAGAAAGAGTAATACAAACATATATTTATAGTGCGAGCGAGTGACATATTACATTTTACATTATAACATAATGACCAAATTATTAAAATCATAGCCTAAAAGCGCAGAGTAAAATATTTGTGTTATGGTCGGAGCCAGGATCTTTTTTGTTTAAATTTCCTATTCATGTTTTTAAATATGCGACGATTTCCAATGCAAAATGGGCAGTTTTTCAACACTGCTGCTTATTTCCGTTTGCGTTTTGATTATTCGCGATGTCCCTTTGTCATAAAATATGGCTCTGTCAGGCGAGCCATAAATTTACGGTGTAACGATTTTTCTGCTTTGCGTAAATACCCCTTATCACAAATTCCTGACGTTGATAACCTATGAAACACGCGTTAATTCTCCTCGTTGAATGGTAGTCGCAAAAATAGGTAGAGTCGCAAAAGAACAAATTTCCACAACTTGGCATTCAACTTGCGATAAAGATAAGAATCCCTGGAGAAGGGGAACAAAGGGCAAGCAAAAATCTCCAAGCAAAGTCAGATGACTGGTGCTCGACTGAAAAATTCCGCCTGGTCCTGGTATCAAACCAGGGACTTTTCATTTCTAATAGAGCGCTCTACCAACTAAGCTAACCCTGAGGTAGACGTCAGTAGAGTAGAGGGTTTCAACAGCTGCCACCAGTCTAAAACCACCAAGGGTGAACGGCTTGAAGGTTATGATGATAATGCAATTAATGTAAAGGTGCGAGTGAGCTGGGCAAGAATAACGATAATAATCCCTGGAGAAAGCCAAAGGAGTCACCAAGATTCCACGCTCTGAGTTGGTGGCAGGCCAGACTTCTACAAAACTCTCTGAAGGTATGGTGCTAAGCCGTTTCTGAGGAAGATAGTGCGGCGGTCCGGTTACTGGGGAGTCCCTGGAAGACCTAGAAAGAAACAAGTGAACGGTAGCAGGGACGTGGTGCTGTTGGGGGATGCTCCGGCGCCGGCAGGATTGCTGCAAGTCCTGGAAAAGGGTTTCAAGTTTGCCAGAAGTGACGGTGAATCCTCAGGAGTTCTCTCTTTAGTTAGGAATGTGGCTGCCAGGGCTGACGAAGCTGACAGAGATAGATGTATTTCAGAGGGTGTAGAGGCCTTGCCGGGCGTGTTGGGATGTCGCAAACCTAGGCCCAAGATTGGTGTAATTTTTTCCTTTTGCGTAGATGAAGCTTTTAAGTTAAAACTAATTTATAAGGAAGGTGGGTTCCCCCTCGTGCCCGTAGGAGTGTTTTGGATAAGGCTGTTCAGGCCATTAGTAAAAATAAAAAAATAAAACAGATTGAAAAAGTGATCGTGAGTAAATTAAGGCAAAGGGCTGTGCAGTTGTGTCAGGATTTGTGTCTTGAGAGGCTAACCGCCGAATTAACAAAGCTCACTCCAATTGGGGCGCCCCTCCACTTCCTCGAGGAAGGCGCGAGGGCCGGCACTGACCAATCGCGACGACGGATAGGCGGCCGCGATTGGCCAGCACGGCCCTCGCATATTCCTCGGGGAAGTGGAGAGGCGCCTTAATTGAAGTCAGGTTTGTGAATTCGGAGGTTAGAGTGTCAATACAAAAAGAAAATGGTCTCCGCCTCAAAGTTTTTTTTTACTCTTAAGCCGCACAAGGACTGCATGCCGCTTCGGGCGATCGTCCCCCAGAAAGGTTCTAGGAACGTGCACATGGCGTCCTTTCTGAATAAGAACCTTTTGCTCCTCCTTTCCGGGTTCGCAGTTCAGCGAGCGTTGTCGATTTTCTGAGGGAGGGGCACCCGGGCACGTGAGTTTTGACTCCGAGGGTTTGTTATATTCTACACGTCAACAGAGATGATCGTCGCGGTAAAGGGGTGCATTGAAGCTTACGGGACAGTTTCGTTTCAAAATGCCTGTGGAGTGAGCGTTGACAATTTTTAGAGGTGATGTGTTTTTATTTCAAGCCAACGTACGTTGTCTACGATGGTTCCCAGTTTTTTCAGAAGCAGAGAGCTTGTATTGGGTCTAGCGTTACCCCTGTGCTGAGCGACATTTTTCCTTCAAGTTGCAATAGAGGCATTGTAAGTGGTATTGGAGGTGCTGTGATTCGGGTGTTAGGTACGCCGATGATTACCTAATGCATTTCTGGAACAAAGGTTCTGTTCAAAGTAGAGGATTTTTTTTTTATTGGGAGTATATTAGACCTGTTTAAATCGCATGCCTGTGGGTTGAACACCACGAGAGAAGACCCAGTGGATCGTTGTTTACAGTGCATAGACGTCAAACTTCACTTTTGGCTAGACATGTTTGTTGGGGCTTTAATCGTAGGTGCAAAAAAACTGTTCTCCCTTTTGACTCCAGCCACTCTAAATTGATGAAGTGGGGGATTGCAGTGGGTTGCCTTCGGGAGGCACTGGTTAAGTCGTGCCCACACCGTATGCCTCCTAGTTTTGCTAATCCGGCTACTAAGCTTCAGCAGGATGGCTACCGAGTTGGCTTGTCGACTGGTGTGGCGGAAGGCCTGATAAGAGGACTTCGTGACCCGTGTAAGGTTGACAGGGAAAGGCGTAAAATGAGGCCTATGGTTTTATCTTATGTGCGTAAGGTCTCACACAACCTCAAAAAAAGTTGCGCAACGTCGTAGAGTGCCAGTGGCTTTTTCGGCGCTTTCGAAGTTAGGGCGTCTTCGCGCTAAAGTCGACAGGGGTAGGGTTATTAGTCCTGTATGTGGCAAGAACCACAAGGCAATGTACGTGCCGTGTGTCGTGTTACCGAGTGCTATGTAAAGAAGAGCCAAGGCAAGAGGAACTAGAACATTGCCGGATTTATCCCTCGCTCGTGCACACCACTCGTCTTCTTTTTCTCCCCACACGCATCCCAGACCGCGAGGCGCTTTATATGACACCTTCCCCTTTCGAAGCATTATTGTCCGTAGCGGTCTGGTGGGCGTGATAGCCTGCCGCTCCTTGTTACTGTTGCGGAGGTTTCGGTGCTTTGTTGTGCGACCGTCCGGTTGTGTACATCCAAAGTCGCGGGCTGCTATTGCTCGACCGTCTGGTCGTCCACTTCCAAAAACGCGGGCGGCATATGACGGCTTGTGCGTGTCACTGTGCCTTCACCTGTTTCCACCACGTATGACCGCGGCGTTCTTGCCTGGCGGTGTATCCTTTTTTGAGAAGCTGCGCCCGCACGTATCCACACCTCTAAGTGAGGAAGTATCGTACTGCGATTTCTTGTACGATGGCGTTGATTGTAGTACGAAGCTTCTCTTGTTTTTCGTTTGCCGTACTGTCGCCTATACTTGCGTACGTGGTGCCACCGAGGCGTCAGTGTATTTGGCGCAGTTGGAACAGTTGAACGTAACTTCCTCCCCATGAGGAGTTCCGCTGGAGAGAGATTTTCTGGGTCTGGAGTTGTTCTGTGGGCTAGAAGAGCCTGTGCTACATTGGGTGATTTGCTCAGAAGATTTTTGGCCGTTTGTACAGCTCGCTCAGCCTCTCCATTACTTTGAGCGTAGTAAGGGCTTGAAGTCACCAATTTGACTCCCCATCCGTTCACGAACCGCCGACAGTCGTTCGATCGAAACGGAGGGCCATTATCTGTGTGTAGTACTTCTGGGCATCCATGTCTCGTGAATATCTAACTGAACACTTTGGTTATGTGTTCTGTGTTTGTTCGTGAAAGTTCTTCGAGCTCTCGAGTAGTAGTCGATGACTACTATGTAATTCTTTCCACTGAGCACGAAAATGTCTGTTCCGAGCTCCTGCCACGGGCGATCGGGTAAAGGAGTCTGAAGCAGAGGCTCTGTGGGTGGATGCAAGTGGCTCTGTGGGTCGATGCTGAATGCAAGTTTTACACCGGCTGACGTAGTCCTGTATCTGTTTGCTGATTCCGGGCCACCACGCAGAATCTCTTGCTCGTGCTCTGCACCGAACGACCCCCTGATGTCCAAAGTGAAGTCGCTCTAGTACTTCTTTTTAGAGGCTCCGTGGGATAACAAGCCTATCATTGCGCATTAGTAGGCCTTGTGTAGTGTTCAGCTCTGCAGAGAGGCTAGAAAATCCCCTCATATCCGTAGGAAGCGTTTCTCTCGCGGGCCACTCTTTTTCGCAGTACGTCATTACCCTTGCCGTGCATGGGTCTTTCTTTACTTCGGACCTCAATCTGTCCAAAAATGAAACAGACGACGGGAGTAGGTCGACCGTGAGCATTTCATACTCTTGCACTAGCGCTTTCGCAGAGTCTATCGGGTGTTCCATCATTCGTAGAGGTTTCCTGGACAGCACATCTGCTGTGTACATATGCTTGCCCGAGACGTGTGATATCGTAAAGTCGTATTCAAAAATGCGCATTCGCAAACGCCGTAATCTCGGCGTCATCTCGTCTAGACGTTTCGTTGACAACAACGGTACCAATGGGTTGTGATCCGTCTCGACATGAAACCCTTGACCTACCAAGTAGGCGCGGAAATGTTCGCAAGCCCAAACGATCGCCAATGCTTCTTTTTCGACTTGCGCGTACTTCTGCTCCGTCGGAGTCAGTGTTCTTGAAGTGTACGCTACTGGACGCCTGATGCCGTCCTCATGCTCCTGGAGTAGCACCGCTCCAAGTTCATACGATGAAGCATCAGCTGATAGTGTGCGGTGCGCGTTTGGGTCGTAGAAGGTTAGGACTGGAGTCTTGCCCAACAAGTATTTGATCCTTTGAAATGCTTGTTCTTGGGCTTCACTCCAGAGCCAACTTGCATCTCCTTTCAGAAGATCTTGGAGTGGCCTGGTTTCTTCCGCTATGTTCGGTAGAAATTTGCCGAGGTGGTTCACCATCCCCAGGAATGACCGTAGCTCAACCAAGTTTGCGGGAGCTTCTATCTTGGCCATGGCTTCAGTTTTTTTGGGGTCAGGCGCAATACCTTTTCTGTCTATTATGTGCCCTAGAAACTTGATGCAGCTTTTGCCGAACTCGCACTTGTTTGTGTGTAAGGTCACCCCAGCTTCAAGGAGGCGGCGGAGTGTTAGTTCAAGGTTTCGGTCATGTTCAAGCTTGTTTCGTCCAAAAATTAAAATGTCATCCATGTGACACACTTGGCCCTGGATTCATTCGAGGATCCGCAGCATTTCGCGCTGAAAGAATTCTGGCGCTGTTGCTATCCCGAACGGTAGTTGCTTGAACTGGAACCGTCCCACTGGTGTACTAAATGTCGTCAGCTCTCTTGACTCTGGAGCCAGTGGTGCCTGCCAATATCTTGCATTCGCATCCAGCTTGCTGAAGACAGTCACTCCTGCGAGTTCGGCTAGGTTTTCCTCCACCGTCGGCATGATGATTCGTTCCCGTACAATCTGTTGATTTAACTGCGTATAGTCCACACAGATCCGGAGAGCTCCATCTTGCTTCTTGGCCACCACCATGGGTGAGCACCAGACTGTGGCATGTTCCACATTCTCGATGACGTCTATCTCTTGCATTCTTTTCAATTCCAGCTCTACACTGGGCAGAAGTGCGATGGGCACTCGTCGTGGGTACGTGATGGCGAAAGGCTTCGCATCTCGGTGAAGGGAGATCGTATAAAGTACCTTCACCTTCCCCAGTCCCTGAAACAGAGTCGGGTATTTGGTAAGTACGCGATCATGCTCCAGATGGTTGTCAGCCTTGATTTTATTGAGGCTTGGCAGCACTTGCAGTGCGTGAATCGCCGGGAGACCGAGTAAAGGATGTCGGAGTCTTTCCGATACGTAGACAGTTTCTCTCGTTGTTCTGCCGTTCCAAGTTATCGTCGCCTGCATCTTCCCGAGTGTTGTCAACGGCGAGTCTCCTGCCCCCCGAAGATCTTCTCCGGCTGGCTGTAGCTTTGCCATCTCTCCGACTCGGTATGAGGAATGGCGGTAACGTCAGCCCCAGTGTCCACCTTGAATGTGATCTCCTAGTTGTTGACTTTTGCCTTGATGTACCAGGAATCTCCGCTATCTGCGTGTACCAGTGCACCCAGGAACACTTCGTTGAGACCTGGTTTGTGCACTTGTGACCTGTGAGACCCTGATGCAAGCTTGGAGAAGCATACGCTCTCAAAGTGTCCTAACTTCTTGCAAGCGTTGCATTTCTTGTCTCTTGCGGCGCATTGTGTTTTTTCATGTTTGCACAAACTGCCACACTATCGGCATTTCCACGTTGCACTGTTAGAATCTCCTTGCCGATTAGATGTACCCCGAGCGCGTGTGTCTTTTTTCTTGCCGTTATCTTTTGGGTATCTGTTTCGGAGCTCTTCGATTTCCCTGGACTCGTCTGCCAAAATTGTGCCGCCCCGCCCCGCCCGCTAATATCGGAGACTTCGCTAGGTCTGCTAGAATACACTAGTGAAGCATGTCTATGAACAAAATAAATGGTGCTAATCGGCCACTGGGGAATCGCACTTACCAGTTGCGAAATGCTTGCTGCATATCTTGGTATCGTTGTTTGGCTGGAAGTTGGCGCATTGAACAGCGATCACCAAAGCTCGGCGGCGTCCCTCATCTCGAGGAAATCGAAAGAACATACTCGAGACACTTTGTTTGAGCCGGTGCGCATCGTACGCCCAAAATCGCAGCACTGAGGCATTTCTAGCGTTGGGATCCAACGCGAAAGCTTATGGATGAAGCAAGAGTCGTCAAGCGTCCACACACACGCATGGTGAACAAACAAGATCCGGAAGTATTCTCTGCCCCCTGTCATGGCGGCCGGAAGTTCCCCGAATACCCTTATAATACATCATAAGCAGCATTTAAAGGAGCTGTGCAACAATTTCAGGGCTTTGCTTAAATAATTGTGGAAGTTGATGCCTGACACCTTTGAAGTGAACTACCGAAAACAGATTTTGCCTGCATGCCCTATTTTTTATTTAAAAAAAATGAAAAAAGAAATACATGTTTTTGGCACCTCTCAACTCGTACATCGTCTTCCGGGTCACGAGCGCAGTGACGTTGATGGGATAGGCGTGGGGTTCCGGTAAAGTTCTCTCTCTAGAGCCATCAGTGAGCAGCGAGAACTCATTCGCTCGCGTCCGCGTAAACACGTGTTGGCGGGCGCAGCGCGAACAATATGGTGGAAGGAGGAAAGTCTCTACCGGGTCCGGCCAACACCTCCTAGAAATAAGGCCGTAGCGCACTTCTCGTGACGTCGCAAAGGAAGGCCATCGGGGGCGCGCGTCGAAACGAAGGCAACGCGCGTGGATCGACCGTCCTAACGCGCTTTTCGTCACATACGTGTGTCTTATTAGCTAAAATGAAAGCTGCACATAGCAACGGGTCTAAGAAACACTTTATTATACGGCAAAACATTAATCGATACGAAATGGTACGAGGTTTGCGTAGAAGACGTCTATTGAAAAATGCAATTGTTTTAAACAGAAAATATTGAGTCACGCAATTATTGCTGTAGGAATGCATATTTATACAAAAATATTTCGAAAAATGGCGAGACACGCAGTCATTGGTCACAGCAGCACAGATCAGCTAAAAATCAGGTAGACGTACCCAACGCGGGCACGGCTCGACAAGTGTCACTTACGATCGTATAAGCGATGTTATTGCGTGCAGTCATCGAATTAAAATCAATGTAATTTCCATCGAACGACAATATGGGGTCGACAAATCAGCTTCCGACGCTCGTATAATCACTTAAAACAGCGAGCTGATTAAATCTCGTAATATTTAATCAAAATATATTATCTTTCCCGCGTGGCAGGGGTACTAAACTTAGAATTTTCAGTTAACTAATTTACTTCTCCCTATGGGCTCGAGCTGCCTAAGACCAAAATAGAACCTATTTTGTATACAATAATACTATTACCTTAATACAGTTAAATTCTAGTATAAACGCGGTAAAGGCAACCAAATAACATTAGTATAAATAAACACATAAGCACAAACCACGCACTTTCAATAATCACACAAACTTATTATTTACGAACAAAAAGTAAGGGCGCAAACAAGCTGGTGTACACTGCACATGGTTGAAAAGAGACTTTTTAGTGTTGTGTCGTTTACCCGCAGTCTCGGGGTTTTTTCAACCATGTTAATATTTACCTTCGTGTAAAAACTATAATATTACCACGCATATTTACAAATGCCGACGCAATAGCAAACGAATAACGACGAACAAAGTTCCATTCTATCACGAGATTTAAAAACAAATCGACTGCAGCACTTTACTTGCATCTTGCATGACCAAGAAAGCCCATAAATAAGTTGTTTCTCACCGGTCGATCGTATCCATACGTCCGACAAGATTCACCACAAAAACATTTGAACACAAACTTCAAAAAGTCTCTCTCTCTCTCTAGAGAGAGGTCATCGGCCAGTGTCATCGTTGACTACTTGCTACACACGTCACTCAAACCGTAGCAGGACTTGTTTCGCGAATCCACGTAAATACCGTAGTATCCAGCGAAAAAAAAAAAAAAAAATACCCGAGACCGCGGTGACGACAAAAAAACGGCGGATAGGAGGATCAAAAGAACCACACACACACACACACACACACACACACACACACACACACACACACACACACACACACACACACACACACACACACACACACACACACACACACACACACACACACACACACGCACGCACGCACGCACGCACGCACGCACGCACGCACGCACGCACGCACACGCACACGCACACGCACGCACGCACGCACGCACGCACGCACGCACGCACGCACGCACACGCACGCACGCACACGCACGCACGCACACGCACGCACGCACACGCACGCACGCACACGCGCGCACGCGCGCGCGCGCGCGCGCGCACACACACACACACACACACGCACGCACGCACGCACGCGCACGCGCGCGCGCACGCGCGCGCGCACACGCACACGCACACGCACACGCACACGCACACACGCGCGCGCGCGCACACACACACACACACACACACACACACACACACACACACACACACACACACACGCGCGCGCGCGCGCGCACACACACACACACACACACACACACACACACACACACACACGCGTGCACACGCGCGCACACACACACGCGCGCACACGCGCGAGAGAGCAGCAGCAGCAGTGTGGGACGAGAGGCTTAACATTGTCGACCCATCTCTTGCTCGTGTGCGCCCGCTCCCTGCCGCGATGACTGGATTTTTTTTCGGTTCCTTTCCCTTCCGAAATGTCTCAGCGTTCCTTTGCAGACAGTCAGTAGCTCACACACGACGTAAATTTACCAGTACCAGAATCGGAGCCTGTACGAGGGAAGAAGATGTCGCATCGGAAATTCGGAGCCGGTTCATTCGAAAAGTGTGAGGAGCGGCGGGACTGTGCGTAGTCCCACAGTTACGGGGATAATCATAAATATAAATTTGGTACTTTCAACCTTGGTAACACGTCGTATATTGCGTTTACATTATATATATATATATATATATATATATAATATATTGTACAAGACTGCGCTTTTAGAACGTGTATTAATGTCAGATATACGCGCACGAACATCACCGCGCCGCTCGAGAAGAAGCAGTTTTTTTCACGTCGATATGCGTCGATAGCCCAAATTTTCACACGTAGTTGCGCCATGGCCTTCCTTCCTTCGACATTGTGATGTACGTAACCACTCGGAGCGCTATGGTCTTATTTCTAGGAGGTGTTGGTCCGGCCATACCCGTCCGGCCCTGTCCCCCTCCCCCTCCGGCTTCCGGCGGCTGTTCGCAGTAGCACAGAGAGCTGACGGTTTTGTGGAGCTAGGATAGATGGCGCCACTAAAACTTCGTATAATAAAATTTTTGTCGATAACACCAGGTTTTTGACGCCTTTATATTTATGTTTTAACGACAATATTTATAGAAAAGTTACCTTTTTATCAAGCAGGTATTCGTACAACTTGCTATCTTTCTACAAGACCCCCATTGACGTCATGCCGCTTGTTTCTCATGGCCGCCGCTCGCAGCTGCATTTCGGGGAATATTCTAATTTTTGCCTCGCTATTACGCGACGGAATCGCAACATTTCGATAAAAGGAGGCGTGTTTTTTGTCATTTGTGAAAAGGTGAGCACTGTCAAAAGTAGAAGATGCCAATTCTTTCAACGTTAAAATCGTTGCACAGCTCATTTAAGGAACGATCGCTTAAAGGGGCCCTCTAATGACATTTGAGCTTCTGACCTATTTATGTTATTAATGCGAAAGCATTAACTGTTTCATGGAGCGAGCTGACGTGATCAGTTTGAAGTGTGAAAACGGCTCAGAGTTTCCGTGATCGCCTTAGGTTCCATTGGCTGGCGCGTGTCGACGGGGCTCCATTGGCCACCGCGCCATGGCCTCCGAGATCCCGAAGCGCGCGCGCGCTATACTCGGCGACAGCTTTTCTTGGCAATGCAGGGGAAGTTGACGATAGCCCACGCACAGCCTTATCCAGCGCTCAAAATTGAATAGCAAACACGTGCCTGTACCCTCCACTGCATTGCCAAGAAAAGTTGTCGCCGAGGACAACTTTTCTTGGCAATGCAGAGGAAGTTGACGATAGCCCACGCACAGCCTTATCCAGCGCTCAAAATTGAAAAGCAAACACGTGCCTGTACCCTCCACTGCATTGCCAAGAAAAGTTGTCGCCGAGGACAACTTTTCTTGGCAATGCAGAGGAAGTTGACGATAGCCCACGCACAGCCTTATCCAGCGCTCAAAATTGGATAGAAAACACGTGCCTGTACCCTCCACTGCATTGCCAAGAAAAGTTGTCGCCGAGGACAACTTTTCTTGGCAATGCAGAGGAAGTTGACGATAGCCCACGCACAGCCTTATCCAGCGCTCAAAATTGAATAGCAAACACGTGCCTGTACCCTCCACTGCATTGCCAAGAAAAGTTGTCGCCGAGGACAACTTTTCTTGGCAATGCAGGGGAAGTTGACGATAGCCCACGCACAGCCTTATCCAGCGCTCAAAATTGAATAGCAAACACGTGCCTGTACCCTCCACTGCATTGCCAAGAAAAGTTGTCGCCGAGGACAACTTTTCTTGGCAATGCAGAGGAAGTTGACGATAGCCCACGCACAGCCTTATCCAGCGCTCAAAATTGGATAGAAAAACACGTGCCTGTACCCTCCACTGCATTGCCAAGAAAAGTTGTCGCCGAGGACAACTTTTCTTGGGAATAGCAGAGGAAGTTGACGATAGCCCACGCACAGCCTTATCCAGCGCTCAAAATTGGATAGAAAACACGTGCCTGTACCCTCCACTGCATTGCCAAGAAAAGTTGTCGCCGAGGACAACTTTTCTTGGCAATGCAGAGGAAGTTGACGATAGCCCACGCACAGCCTTATCCAGCGCTCAAAATTGGATAGAAAACACGTGCCTGTACCCTCCACTGCATTGCCAAGAAAAGTTGTCGCCGAGGACAACTTTTCTTGGCAATGCAGAGGAAGTTGACGATAGCCCACGCACAGCCTTATCCAGCGCTCAAAATTGAATAGCAAACACGTGCCTGTACCTTCCACTGCATTGCCAAGAAAAGTTGTCGCCGAGGACAACTTTTCTTGGCAATGCAGGGGAAGTTGACGATAGCCCACGCACAGCCTTATCCAGCGCTCAAAATTGAATAGCAAACACGTGCCTGTACCCTCCACTGCATTGCCAAGAAAAGTTGTCGCCGAGGACAACTTTTCTTGGCAATGCAGAGGAAGTTGACGATAGCCCACGCACAGCCTTATCCAGCGCTCAAAATTGGATAGAAAACACGTGCCTGTACCCTCCACTGCATTGCCAAGAAAAGTTGTCGCCGAGGACAACTTTTCTTGGCAATGCAGAGGAAGTTGACGATAGCCCACGCACAGCCTTATCCAGCGCTCAAAATTGGATAGAAAACACGTGCCTGTACCCTCCACTGCATTGCCAAGAAAAGTTGTCGCCGAGGACAACTTTTCTTGGCAATGCAGAGGAAGTTGACGATAGCCCACGCACAGCCTTATCCAGCGCTCAAAATTGGATAGAAAACACGTGCCTGTACCCTCCACTGCATTGCCAAGAAAAGTTGTCGCCGAGGACAACTTTTCTTGGCAATGCAGAGGAAGTTGACGATAGCCCACGCACAGCCTTATCCAGCGCTCAAAATTGAATAGCAAACACGTGCCTGTACCCTCCACTGCATTGCCAAGAAAAGTTGTCGCCGAGGACAACTTTTCTTGGCAATGCTGAGGAAGTTGACGATAGCCCACGCACAGCCTTATCCAGCGCTCAAAATTGGATAGAAAACACGTGCCTGTACCCTCCACTGCATTGCCAAGAAAAGTTGTCGCCGAGGACAACTTTTCTTGGCAATGCAGAGGAAGTTGACGATAGCCCACGCACAGCCTTATCCAGCGCTCAAAATTGGATAGAAAACACGTGCCTGTACCCTCCACTGCATTGCCAAGAAAAGTTGTCGCCGAGTATAGACAATTGCAAGCATGGCGCCACAAGTGGTGGCCCATGCGTGCAAGCGCGTGCAACGCGCGGGTGAACGTAGCTTTCGCAAGCTCGTAATCACACGGGCGTGCCTGCTCGAGAAGAGACATGGCGGCGGCCAGTCGCCCAGCTTGCAATCGTCTATAGCAAGTACAGCCAAGTTGACTATTGGCGACGTGAGCGATCGAAAGCGTCGCTGTGGTCGGCCCACCACGATTGGCCGAATGCCGCCTATGACGTCAGCAAAGGATGTCTCATCAAGAGAAATAAGAGGAATGGAAGACCTTCAATTTTGACGGTGTTGGCAGCAATGTTTTGAGAGCGCTATGATTTCAGGCTTCCACCGTGCCCATTACAAACACCATCGAACTTGTTGAACACAAGGTAGTGACGTCACGAAAGGTAACCGAACGAGGGCGCCACCGAAACATCTCGTCGCTAATACTCGGCGACAACTTTTCTTGGCAATGCAGAGGAAGTTGACGATAGCCTACGCACAGCCTTATCCAGCGCTCAAAATTGGATAGAAAACACGTGCCTGTGCCCTCCACTGCGTTGCCAAGAAAAGTTGTCGCCGAGGACAACTTTTCTTGGCAATGCAGAGGAAGTTGACGATAGCCCACGCACAGCCTTATCCAGCGCTCAAAATTGGATAGAAAACACGTACCTGTACCCTCCACTGCATTGCCAAGAAAAGTTGTCGCCGAGTATAGACAATTGCAAGCATGGCGCCACAAGTGGTGGCCCATGCGTGCAAGCGCGTGCAACGCGCGGGTGAACGTAGCTTTCGCAAGCTCGTAATCGCACGGGCGTGCCTGCTCGAGAAGAGACATGGCGGCGGCCAGTCACCCAGCTTGCAATCGTCTATAGCAAGTACAGCCAAGTTGACTATTGGCGACGTGAGCGATCGAAAGCGTCGCTGTGGTTGGCCTTTCACGATTGGCCGAATGCCGCCTATGACGTCAGCAAAGGATGTCTCATCAAGAGAAATAAGAGGAATGAAAGACCTTCAATTTTGACGGTGTTGGCAGCAATGTTTTGAGAGCGCTATGATTTCAGGCTTCCACCGTGCCCATTACAAACACCATCGAACTTGTTGAACACAAGGTAGTGACGTCACGAAAGGTAAACAAACGAGGGCGCCACCGAAACATCTCGTCGCTAATACTCGGCGACAACTTTTCTTGGCAATGCAGAGGAAGTTGACGATAGCCCACGCACAGCCTTATCCAGCGCTCAAAATTGGATAGAAAACACGTGCCTGTACCCTCCACTGCATTGCCAAGAAAAGTTGTCGCCGAGTATAGTACGCAGCAGACGACGGAAGGGGCGGAGGAGGTGCTTGCATGCTTTCGATTCACAACTCATAAGAAATGCTTAGGTGTACCTCCAGCTTTTAGCTCATTTTTTGTTTACTTGTTATTTATGCTATTTATGTTATTTATGTTATACAGACTTGTACCGTACGCATTACAAGTAATCAAATTAATTGTAATCGATTACTTTTTGGAGTAATTGTGTAATCAGTTGATTACTTTTATTAGGCAGTAATCACGAGAGTAATCTGATTACCGTTTGAAGTAATAAAATTACTTGTAACCGTTACAATTTGTCCCTGGGAGCCCCCCCCCCCCCCCCCCCCCCCGGGCACACGCCTTTTTTTTTATGAAATGACAAAAATAAAATTTGCTTTTTTTTCCTGACGGAAAAAAGAAAGATTTTTGCGGAGCTGTAGGAAACGAAGTCGATCTCTTTCTATGTACAGTTTCTGTGCAATGTTTTTTTTTGTTTTTCTTTTTCGATCTGGGACTGGGAGTGGGAAGCCCCAGGAAAGCCACAGTGCGTGACAAAGGCCATTCAGGGCGAAGTTTGAGGAAGCAGAATGTAGCTTTGTGAGTCCTTCGTTCAAACTAGCCCCCTCATGCACACACACACGCAGAAATAAAAAAAAATTAAAAAATCCTGCTTACGGTACTTACTCGCAGCCCGAAGAAGAACCAGAACCGAAGAATGCCTAAAGCGAATGCAAAATATAACAAAGGCAGTTGAAATATTTCCCCATTTCCCCTACGTGGTCTTTGTGACAAGCAATGTTTTGAGTTGAGAATGTGTCGGGCGATCTCTTCCGCTAATGGATACTGCACATGATCTGTTTCAAACCCTGGAGCTGCTGCTCTTTTGTATAACATGCGAGCTCATGCTCATGTGAATAATAAAATTAGCGACGCAAACTTTGAGCGACATACCTTGCTCAAGCTTAACATGATCTAGAACCCCCTCCGCTTCCCCCCCCCCCTCCCCCCCCACACACACACACTGGCGAACGCCCAAATCATTAAACGTCTTCAAACGAATTCTAAGCTTGTGTCCGCATTGTGAAGGTGCAACGACCACAAAGAGGGAGCCAGTTTTTCTTCAATACTTGTGCAAATGTAAAATATAGATTGGAAGCAGTTCATTGTTATGAGCGCTAAAGATGTGTCTTCACACAATAAAGTAATCGGAAAAGTAACAATTACTTCTTTAAGTAATCTCCAATTACTTTTGCCGTCGAGTAATCAAGTAATCTAATCGAATACTTTTTAGCCAAGAGTAATAGTAATTGTAATCGATTACTTTTTTTTAGTAACGCGTACAAGACTGAATTTGTTATATATGTTATTTGTTATTTATGTTATTTATGTTATTTATGCTATTTATGTTATTAGCACACTGCGTTTTCAACACAGTGTGTTGAAAACGCGCGACCAGTGATATAACTGGCAACCCTTTTGCGACTGGCAGTCGGCAAAAGCCATCTGATATGTTTTTCTGCAGACTAAATAAAGTGTATTGCTCCGTAAACCATCATTAGTCTTTCAAGAAAGCGTTTTTAATGAGCGAGAAGGATAGAAAACAGAGACAAATAGTATCTTTAAAATGTGCAGTAACAAGGGAAAAAAAAAGAACAAGACATTCCAGCCGTCCAGCGGCGGAACCAGCCGGCGCGCATGCGCACTAGCGCTGTTAACACATTGAGGTGGCTGAGCGCTGCCCAGCTATAGACCTTTTTCGCATAACCTCAAACCAGCCAGTAACTGACGTACCCTCGACCTGGTGCATTTTTGGATTACCCGCTGGCACAGGGTATGCAACCGCCAAAGGTATGGGCGGAAAGGCTTAAAAACGGACGTCGTGCATGAGTTAGTTCCGAGTGCTCCTTTTTACCGTGCTGCAATTTCCGAAAATCTACGGTTGTCTGGCTACCACTGCGTGGTCGATGGAAAAATAATTTAAAAAAGCATAAGAAAAATAGCAGCAAGTGTGCCATGAGCACAAGAAGCTGCAGCGCGAGTGTGGCTGCAATGTTATCGAGCTTCGCATTTTCCCCAAGAATCCGTATTTATGAAATCAGTCGATTGCGAGCTTGAATTGCGAGAGATTCGTATCAGAATCAACGTCACGTTTAAGCTCACGACCACTTCGTCTACGACAAGAGGACCGATTTTAATTCCCGGTGCAGGTGGTCCAATCAGGTTATCACTGCAAGCCCCATGGTATGTGAAAGGTATGAATGCCACCACTCAAGATGGAGCTATCAAATGTCGAGAGCTTACCTGCATAGACTACATTAAACTGCTCATATATATTTCGCTGTGGAAACTCAATCAAAACGCCCCACCGTCTTCGTCCTCGTTCTCTCGAGGAGGCAAGGTGATGGCCTGGGAGTAGCCAGCTGGATTCAACCGGACAAGCTCCAACCAAGTTATTGCAGCCCACCATAGCCCAGTCTAGCCAAGTTCCCCCCATACCCACGCCGTTGCGTACCCAGATAGCTGTGCTGCCAGAACTAGCCGGTATTTCTTTTTCTAAGCCGCTAGACAGCGTCGTCGGCGCCGCAATTCTCAAGATGGCGGCGCCGTTAAAGAAAAGGTCTATGGCCCTCTCGCGGGCGCACCACTGAGAAGCGGCGTGTCGGGCTAGTCAAAGCACGTGCGCGACGCGTATTTCTATGATTTGGATCTGCCGTGTGTCGTGTGCTGTACTCGCTGTTCAGTATGTCGCCTCAATTTATCCGCATTTCTGCGCTAGTGCGCACACGTTCGTGCTCTTAATTGGGCGTGTACGTGGACGGCTTTACACGCGCTACCCCGAGAAGCTTCGTGGGTCCCAAGGAGCCGGAGGCGCTTTCAAGGGGTGCCAGCCAAAACTTGAGGCTCGATGATGAACCAAAGGTAGAGACGACCTTGTGCATGACCTCTGTCATGCGTTTGTCGTATCTCGCCGGCAGCCGTTCACGCTGGAACAAGAAATGCCACACGTAGAAACGGTGTTCAATGAAAACAAAGTTGAAGCCCGGAATGTATATTGTAAGTGCACTACAATTTCAAACGCGTAAAAGTCGTTATTTAGGAATCATCCGCTCCGTACGACGCCATACGTAAATCAACGTGAAAAACTGCTGCGAAACCCGAATGCATAAAATCCGTCCAAGCCGGCCGGCAGATGCTTTTACGGAGACGACATTGTTATTTTTTTTTCTTGCGCGGACTTGCGCGGACTTTTGGTAGAAAATATATACCTATTTTCGGCGTGTTATCACCAGAATTTGCGTCTTTTTTTTCTCGCCATCACGGTGCGATTCCTTGCCCACGAACCACGGCCTTGACACCGCCGCGCTGCATTCTATGACAGGGCGCGGCGGAGTGGACGACGAACGTCGTTCCATACGCCAGTGCTCATTGGGTTCGCCGACGCCGAACTATGAAACAGCCCAGGTCCATTGGCAACACCGATCGCGTTAGGAGCTTGAACTTACGACGAAGCGAGGGGCTTTAGCGAAGAGGCCGATGAGGCGGCGATGCGTGCACGTTCACGGTGAGGCAGCCATGAGCCTAACTCGGAGCCAATTGGTCAGCCGCTTCGCTCCAACCCTCCACTCATTGAATTTCCCCAAACGTGTTTTGGAACAAAATGTTTTCCTTCTTTTTGTAATATTAGTTCGCTTATAACACCCCAAAAAAATTGAGATTTCTGGGGAAGAAAACATTTTCATGTTCCTACGTTCGATAAGGTCCGTTTCAACACAAATTTCAAACCAGTCCAAACATCATTAGAGGGACTTCTTAAATTTGTTGAGAAAACATTGAAGAGTCATATCGGGGAGTGATGAATCTATATGTTTATCTATTTCCCCGCTATAATTAACGGCGTAATTGACGTGCACAGGTCATGTGACACCAACTTTGCCGCCGTATGGAATTGAATTGATGGGTACATGTCACGTGTTGTCAGCTCACGTGACGTACATTTTTCCGCTGCGGGGAAACTGACTTCGTGCACATGCACCTAACATCAAATGTTCCATTAATGCTAAAGTTGAGGCTTGGACGAGTTGGTACATACTTCGGAATTAAAAACAGCGCGGAAAGACGAGGACCAGACAAAGAAGTGACACGGACGTAGCGCTGACTTACAACTGAATTTATTGAACGCAAATCGGAATATATATATGCGGTGTCACGAACAAAAAAGAAGAAAGAATTCTGCCCATGTGATGCACCACCAGTAAACATAAAACAAAACATGTTTTATGTTTACTGGTGGTGCATCACATGGGCTGAATTATTTTTTTTTTTTTTGTTCGTGACACCGCATTTATATATTGCGATTTGCGTTCAATAAATTCAGTTGTAAGTCAGCGCTACGTCCGTGTCACTTCTTTGTCTGGTCCTCGTCTTTCCGCGCTGTTTTTAATTCCGAGATGTTCCATTAAATTTAGCGGAAAGAGTGAATTGGAGTGTGGGCTATGTTTCCCATGACGTCAGGTAACGTGACGCTAATTTTCCGCCAAATTTAATTGGGAAACTGGATTGGTGTATAAGTCTCGTGACGTGAGGTCCCGTGACATCAATGTTCGCACTAAATTCGGCGGACAGTCAAAATGTTGAGATTGGGAGGGGGGGGGGGGGGGGGTGTTTTGTTAAAAAGCATTCGCTTCAAAATCCGTGCCTGATCATATAAATAAATAAGGAAAGAAACAAACGAAAAGTACGTGTCCGTTATATCAAGCGTAAAAAACATTTGCCTAAAAAAATGTGCCTGAATTTATAAACAAATAAAAAAGAACAAAACGTAATTGTCCTTTATATTAGGTGCAAAATATTATAGTAGCGTTTCTGGGGAGGGGAGACGATTACAGCTAAACGTAATTTTGTTTGCTAGAGAAGCGTTTCCCATTGGCTTGTTCACACTTAGTTCAGCCTGCACCAGGTGTGATATACGGTGGTTTGGGCCAGGAGCTCCTAGATAGCGGGGCACTAGTGTTGAATTTTGAGCATCAGCTACATTTGGACTGCGCGGATCGCAGGTCGGACCCGAGTGCAGCGTTTGGTTGGGATAGGTGTTCAATCGGAGTAAAAGCACGAGTTCGAGTCCAACGAGCCAAACCCAACCTTTCGTGGGTGAACCTAAAAATGTAGCGCTACTGCCTCTCTGTGTAAAAGGGAAATTGTTCGGGCCCTAGAAATGAATCACGAATTAGTAACGAGCCTCGCTAGGAATCAATCACGTCTATCGTAGACTCGGTCGCGTTGACCGCACGTAACGTTCGGCTTCCGTTAACGAAGTTTGTTTCGGTGATCGCGTTCGTTGCTGTCTCCCGAAGCTTCCTCGCTCGAGTGGAGGTGCGACCCGTGGTGACAGTTTCGCTGGCGAACATGTAGCCCCTAACATTGGACCGCTTCTCTATGGTGGAGAAGAGGACCACAAAGACCACGACGACCAGGCTGACACCCGCAAGGATGACGAACAATGGCAGCACGAAGTTGTAACCCGGCGGAGGGATCTCGGGCTTGCTGTCGCTCGCAAGCCACAGTGTCGAGAGCGGCGACCTCCCGGGAACAACCTGGAGTGCGAAAGAAAGCTGGTTATGCTTCGCGGCAACATAAGCACGGTACCTGTCTCCGACCAACGTGTTTACTGCGTCAAAAAAAAAGAAAAAAAGAAGGTGCTCCTTTAATTTCCGTTCGACGACGTCATGAAAGTGTAGCGCTTTCGCGGGCCGCGGCCCCGGTGTTGACGCAGCAGCGGTGGGAGACGCGTTTAGACGCCTCTTGTTCCGCTGAGGGTCGTTCTCCAGCTTGTGAGTCAACAGAAGCTTCGGCAGTCAGAGGTTGAGACGCCGTGACGCCGGCGACACTCGCGTTCCTCCGGCATTTTTACGACCAACCGCCAGGATCGCCATGTCCGACAACTCGACACCCCGGCTTTTGTGACGTCCTTTTCTGCCACTTTGGGGCCGCTTTCGATGCGTGGGTGGCATAGGACGCTAAACACACAAGTCGGAGACGGGTTCCGGTCACCGTATGCCGTAAGTGTAAGTGGGGGCAACACCACGATGTCGCCAATTCAGCAATCGTACCCGAGCCCGATGTCCGAGCGCACGTTGCAAAAGAACTGTGGAAGCGCGCCATCAACATTCCTTCAGCAGCCGCCCACACAGCCGTGACCGCCAGTGAATATTACTGGGTGACCCAAGGAGCGGCCAGGCTCTTTAAATCGACCGCAAATTTCGGTTTCTTAACCTATCGCGCTACGGTTTTTTGCAGCGTTGTTCACAGATGGTGCTTTTTCTTTTTTTGCAAAATTTGCGAAGAGCAAACTTACCAGAGGAAAAAGTAAAGGGGAAAAAAAAAAAGGCTTAGCTCCTAGAGAAACGCAGCGAAGCCACCGGTCTTGAAACAATACAGCGCCGCTTCGCACGGGGGACAAGAGATGGCGCAAGCGGTCGCGATGTCAACCAACGTTACTAGATCAGCTCAGTTGAAAAGCTCCGCATTAGCCGCGCTTCGGAAAGCCGGCCCCCTCCGTTCGCGCGAGCGTGGTGGCGCTGTCGTCGTAGCTCGCCCGGTCCACAAGGCCGGCCAAGCCCTTGGCAAGACCGGGGCGCTGGCTTTTCATTGCGAAATCAGGCGGTCGGCGGCACGTCGGCGGCTCTCGCGCATTGCTTTTTGAAAAATGGACTCTGCATTCTGTTGCAGACACGATTGTAATTATGCGCGCTTACGATTTCTTCGATTTTTACTCTATAATTCATCAGATTGCAGCATAAGTGCCTAGCTTTGGGTCTGGCTTCCGAGTGCGATTCTATGTTTGTGTAATATCAAAGTAAAACGGAATTTATGTCAAAATTGGTGTCTCTCATATTCGTCTATGACCGGCATCCACAAGCAGAGCCTCGCTTGCGCTGTTAGCGCCGTATACAGTTGTCAATAAACGCTCCCACTTGTCACAAGAAAACGAACAAAATGCATTTTCTGCCTTTTATTTGCTACCACAACAAATCTTCGGCAAGGCTAAAATCGCAGATGAATACTGTGCAACGTTTATTTCTTTTTGCATGAGAAAAAATCTTGAGCAGAATGCAAAACACCACGACTGAAAATACCTTTAGTTGGCGATCACAAAACCCGAACTTTCTTGTTTGCTGCTGCCACCTTCTCCGTCGTCTCTCGATTGATGTATCTCGCATAGAAGATCATTTGTGCTACAACGAGGAGGCATTGCAGTTATCAAGAGTGGCCTTTTCACCTCAGCTTTCCTATGTCGAATTCTCAGGGTAGCTAATATGTCTTTTTTCTGGCTTGAAATAGACCGCAGAAACATCACGAGATCAATAAAACAACATTATCATTTATGGACGAGTGCAACGTTAAGAAAATAGTAGTTAAAATAAAGCGAATTTAAATTAACGCGAGCTTCTAAACATGTCAACAAGCATGTTGCTGTCAGACACATGGAGCATGCATATGCATACACAAATGAACTTGGTTCACTGATCGGAAGTGATATGCATTAAAATTCTTACTCACACGCCTCCAAAATCGCACGCACACGCAAGTGAGTGAGGCTGTCACACAAGTAAAGAACACACGAGGGGAATAAAGCAGTTGTTTTCACCAGTAGCAGGCCTCGACGTAGCCGAATACAACTACAGAAACAGCCCGATTCTTTCGAATGACGACGACGTCTTCAAATTGTCATTCTTTACTCATTCGGCTGCAGCCCAGTTTACGCTCGAACTTCTGACACAAAAACAGAACACCAGAAGAGGGAAGTTCGGGGTATTTTAGTCCGTAGATGACCAAAACAGAACTGTCCATGTGCCGGAAACCACAAACGATAGACGTTTGTGGTTTCCGGCACATGGACGGCACCCAGGCAAACGATAGCTGCTTGCCTGGGTGCCGAATGTCGGAAAATTGCCAAAACTAAGAAGGCCCGGCGGGTGTAAATTTACCTCAAAAGTCCCAGAAAGTGTTGTCTCAATCCGGACATTATCACACTGGCAACAATCTTTAGTAATACACTTTCTGAACCCACGGAAAAACGATGTTTCACGGCGTAGCTACGGGTAGTGAGGGCAGTCAGACCAAACGGGTCGGGCGGGCTTGGACACGAGCGCCGCTACGCGGCAGTGAATGGCGGCGCGTCACTTTTTTCTCAGAGCTTGTCAACTTCTCCGATCGAGTAACGTTGATGCCAACTGCGGCCAACGAACGAGCATATACGGCGCTGAGATCCGGCGTCTTTAGCAGACGATCGTTTCGACTCAAAAGCGGCGCGAGCTATTCTGATATCAGTTACCAATGCATTATTTTATCATCCTTACTAATAAAACATATTCAATAGACAGATAATCGATTAAAAAATGGTTTGTCTGGATATTCTGACTGTTTTTTTTTTTTTTTTTTCGGGGTACTAATGTCGTCTGCTTTGCAGTTCCTTGTTGTTACCGCGCCTGTTTTTGTTTCTGCGACTGTCGCCACCTGCGGAACGCGCGCCGCTTTTGAGTCGAAAAGATCGTCTGCTAAACATGCCGGCTCTAGGCGCCGTATGCTCGTTCGTTGGCGGCAGTTGGCATCGCGACCGCTTGCACCATCCCTTGTCTCCCATGCGAAGCGGCGCCGTATTGTTTGAAGTCCGGTGGCTTCGCTGGTTTCCCTACAAGCTAAGCCTTTTTCTTTGTTTCCTTTTTCCTCAGGTAAATTTGCTCTTTGCAAATTTGACGAAAAACAATGCACCATCTTTGGGCAACGCAGCACAAAATCGTAACGCGATAGGTTAAGAAACCGAATCTTGCGGCCGTTTTAAAGAGCCTAGCTGGCCGCTCCTTATGTCACCCAGTACAATTAGCTCAGTTAGGGACCTGCCCATAGACGCTGCTTCCGTTAGCAGTACACCTCTCCCCCCCCCCCCCCCCCTCCCCCGCCCCCGGCCCGCCTCCCGTCATTCGATGCAGGGGCGGCTGCTATAGACCCGTTTCTAAATTCAGTCTGGCCACTTCGATAACTATCATCTCAGTGCATATAATATGTACGTGCTCATTGCGGCCTTTTCATGGCTGGTGATGAAAGAATTTTAAGACAGGCACGTAGACGGAGCCCGAACATTCTGGACGTTAGTTCGCTGTATTGTTCGGTCGGTGGCATCGTGACGAGACTTATAAGCTTCTATGCGCTACGCGTTGGAGTGTGTCATGCAAATACTTGGAATGCTCGAGTTCAGCACGCCCCTGAGAGCTCATGGCAGAATGTGGTAAATGTTATTAATAGTTTTACTCAACTAAGCGCCTTGTACTGATTTTTGGTGCACAACATCGAATGTTCAACAAATCAAGAAATAACTGTAAGCGAAGAAAACCGCGATTTCGGTACATAGAGTTATTACAATAAACGCTAGAGGCTCAGCTGGCGCTAGTGTCTGGGACTTCCGGTTGCAAATTAAAGCAGACAGCATGCAGTCTACATTTCCAGCCTCCCTGTGTATTCCTATGGGAAAACGCGCGTGAATCTTGTCTCTTCGCCGGAAAATAACATGAATAACTTTTGTCGTTTCGGTTGTACCGGATAATATGCACCTTTATTGGTATTGTGAAAGTGTAATTGCTTTAGTTTCAGTATTTTTCTTTACCATTGAACGATGTTAAACTTCGCTCTATTTCAGGCCCAAACCTCTGTTTCAAAAAAAAGGTGTGTGAAAACGAGCGACGATTCTATGCAAACTAACGATCAAAAGGAATAGTAGAGTGCTTTGAAGGTTTGCTAGCATTTCGGTGGTGCTTATATGTTGCTAATTGCCCGTCCTGTCAGTGGATGAAAATGACTCCGTCGTGCGCCTTTCGATCGGTTAAAGAAACATTCGAACGCAAAAAATAAAGCACGTGAGCTACGAAAAGTGAGTCTTTTTTTATTATTTCCTATGTCGGGCAGTTTTTATCGAGCTCTGCGGGCACCCAGGGGCACCTGCTCTCTGGCTCCCCCTATTTGCAAAGATTTGGAGCGTGCAAGTGATGATTAGGACCTAGAACAAGCATCTTCGCACATATTCGTGATCAGAAAGAATAAAGCAGTGCTTATTTATTGCACATCGGACTATATCACGTGGCTTTTAATTTATTTTGATGGTCTGCGTGCACAAGGAGTTGCTTATCCAGTGTTACTTCGTAGTTCTTGCCGTCTCTCTTGGTTTTACACATGTCCTTCGTTCGTTTGGCACGTATATTCCCCATGCGGGAAAGCGTCGATGCCGTGTTCACGCTAACAGTGTCCGACAGTGCACATAAATACACGTACGAAGCGGTTTTAGCACCGTTTTTCATGCCACGAATTTCAAATAAAAATGCTGTAACTGACCAATTATTTCGTCTGCGTGACTGAGAAATGTTCCGACGTGCCTAGTACATACACATTATTCGAAATATTTGCTTTTATAATCGAGCGCAGAGAGAAAATGCACTAGGTTTTTCCCATAGCAATGCATTACCGGAAGTCAATTTCTGACTGCTTGCTATCTGCTTCAAAATGCAACAGCGCACTAGCGCCAGCTGAGCCTCTAGCGTTTATTGTAATAACTCTATGTTTCGGTACGTTTGCCGTTGACGAATCGGGACTCGATATTAACCGTCATTAGAATACAAACATTTAGGCTGATGTTTGAGTCACTAGATGGCACTGATTTTGTGAAAGGGTCTATTATAACCGCAGGGTAATCTATAAAATACACATGTTATGAAATACATTGTCTAGATGGTGCTTCACTGTACTTTTTGCAATAAACAGGTTTGAAACAAAACTGTACATGGTGCTTTAAACGACGGAAGGCGGACTGTAGGGTGAGTGAAGGGGGAAAGGTGCCCCCCTCTGAGGCAGTTCTACAACTGAGTCTGTTTTATAGCCCAAGCACAGGCTTGAATTATTCTATAGGGATTATTCTATTATTATTTTATTAATTAATTATTCTATAGGAATTATTCTATTCACTGCACAACATATTTGAGGGTGATCTTTAGGGCGCATGCTCAGAACAAACTCACGTTAATAGCTTGCTAAGACCGTCAATCTTGATGATGAGGAATGCGGTCTGCAATAGAACTGCGAGAGCTCGCAATCAGCACGCCCTCAGCTGCCGTGCACACAGCTATAGCTGCCAGTGAATACTCCCTATAAACTTCCTGTGGCTGTGCAGTCAAAGGTACGCGAACGCGTGCATGAACGCCGATTAAAACCACTCACGCGCACTTCTCTCGCCGAAAATGGCACGGAAAGTTGTCCACGGGTATATGTGGTGTTGGCCAAAGCGATGCTGTGCATGCTTTTCACGTCACGTCACCACACCGTGCTGGTGGTCAATCCTACGTTGTTTCTTTTTTTTGTCCAGAAAAACAACTTCAGTATATAGTGCAAAACGTGCGCTGTTTAAAGTAAGTGTTCAGCAGTAATGCTACAATGGCCGCTTATGTGACCTCAGTGCAAGCCATCTTTGAGCATGATTGGGAAGGAGCTCCAACTGTCACGCCCCTAGAGTCTAAATCCGGAACTGCCCCGATGGGGACATCAAAAGCATTGATGATTTGTTTGCGTTTTGCCGCCGCGCTCGGCCGACGTAGTCGAACGTTGACTCAGCGTTCAGCTAAGCTCGTGTGGAATCAGTGAAGCGAATGAGAACGCAGCACTCATTCATATTTTTATTTCATCTTTCTCGACTGGCGCGGCAAAACAATTTGGGTTTTGCCTCGCGCTCAGTCGAAAGAGATGAAGTAAAGGAGCCCGTGCAGATGTTTTGTGTTGGTAAACGCAGAGTTCTGCGGAAAAAAAGCTGGACATAGCGGCCCTATAGGAGGTATTCACTGGACGCCATATTTGTGGGTGCTGTTTAGAGCGCATGCTCAGAACGAGCTCACATTAATAGCCTGCTAAGACCGGCAACCTTGATGGTGCTCAATGCACGCTCCAAAAGGACTGCGGAAGCTCGCCGTCAGCACGCGCTCAGCAGCAGCGCACACGGATATGGCCGCCAGTGAATACGCTTTAAGCACGCGCCAAATTGAGCCGCCACTGCCGACCTTCTTTTGTCTTACCAAGATGCCGAGCCACTGAAGCGGGCATTGACGAGTTTCCACTCGAGCATATTCTGTGGAGAAGGACGCATTAGCACCTAAAGTGGCAATAGCATGTCCTACTGTTGCAATGATGAAGTGAAGCGAGCGGAATAAGAGGAAGCAAAAACTGAAGGTTGGTTACGGCGGCACCCATGCACAGCTGCCTGAAAGCGTCTATAGTTCGATTTCCTCACCAATAGGCACGAGACGAGTAGGGTGCCTCAACGTCCTTCTGCTTATTAGGGTATTGCTTTTATAACATGTACACTGACGCGCCAAACCCACTCTAGACGGTCCGCAAAATTTGGTTTCTCAATGTACTGCGCTGTGATTTACTGGAAAGGGGCAGCTAGGTTTTGGAAGCATGAAGTAAAGATATCAATAAATAAACTCACATTGTTGAAAAAAAAAAGTTTCGGGTTACGAGCCGAACATTAAAAAGGGCGACGTGATGTCCGTATTATGACTTCTGAGATTTCAGCCACGCAGTAGAAACGCCTTGGGCCGTTCTATTCGCCTAGAGATACTAACAAAACAGGTGGAAAAGTTGGAGAACATAATAGCGCTTCACGATAGGGACGAAGAGTAGGAACGAGTGTCTCGTTCCTACTCTTCGTCCCAGTCGTGAAGCGCTATCATGTTCTCCAAGTTTCAGTACCAATTCGCCCAAGTATCCGCACTACTAAAGTGGAAAAGCACGCGGATGGCGTAAAAGCAGGCTAGTTCCGCCAGTGCAATGGAAATAGCATGCTTTTGTTTTTTTCTTTGGGTCGGCTCGCTTGCTTGGGTAGCTTGGGCTGCTGGCAAGCAGGAAATAGTATGTTTGCTGGGTGGACTGTGAAAATGTCTGTACGCCCACTGAATTTACATTGATTAGTGTTTCAGGGGACCACTGATATTTGTTAATAAATTTTTAGCAGATTTTTTATATACAATTTATCCGTCCGAGACGGGTGCGACGGCATCAAGGCAATGAAACAGGCCCAAACAAACGCAATGAAATAAACCAGTTATGAAACTACAGTAAAAAAAGAAAAAGAAAAAATAGGAAAGAAAAAATAAAAGTGTGAGCAATCATTTAGGGTACGCAACTCTTCCTCAGTTATTTACTTTGTCGCAGAGTCTAAATTAGGTTACTCAACCAGAAATGTTGTTTACAAATTGCTAAAAAATGAAGTCACCTTTACAAGCTAGTACGTCCGTTTGTTTGAATATGGAAATTCTTCTAAACTTCGAGGTGCTGAAATAAGACTGAAAGCGACAAAATGCTACCAGAGAGGACATGCGTCTTGAGCCTCTGCATATTTTCGAATATAGAGATTATAGACCCCTTCGAAAATTACGCCCTCTTACTGTCGATCTGACATTACCGCCACGGCCACTGGATTCCCCCTGTTGGTGCGGCCTGCCGATGTCTTTCCGAAAACAAAAGAGCGCGCGTGAGAAAAGAACTTCTCCCATTTTCCGTGGGGGCGCTGCACATCGGTGAGCGGTCTTGTGAGCTGAAAGTGCTCTGTTTCACCTTATGTTGTACCGCAGGAAAGGCTGTAAGCGCGAGCTCCTTGCTTTGGGCAGATCTCGGCCGCACAAGCTCTCGTGCAGTAAGGGCAGCTGTCAACGCTATGAGCTCGCGCTTCCAGCCTTCGTTGCGGTACAACATAAGGTGAAACGGAGTATAGAGAAGGCGCCCAACGCGCTCTTGCTCCGCTACTGGGGTATCCACACGAAGGAGAAATCCGCCCTTTTCCTCCGCGGTGCGTGCATCACGTGAGACATACGTCATCCCTTTTGACGCCTCGCGGCGCGTTCTCCTCCGTGGCGGTGGCGCGGAGGCTTTGTGCTGACAACACGAAAGCTCCGCCGGTGCACGCGGCGGAGCCGGGGACGGAGTTTCCCGGGATGTTGACGTCACGACATCCGTCCGCGGAGTTCTCCTTCGTGTGGATACCGCTTACCCAGATAAAATATCTCCCTGTCATTCGCTTCGCCGATACAGGGGTATCCACACGAAGGAGAACTCCGCGGACGGATGTCGTGACGTCAACAGCCCGGGAAACTCCGTCCCCGGCTCCGCCACGTGCACCGGCGGAGCTTTCGCGCTGACAGCACGAAACCTCCGCGCCTCCGCCACGGAGGAGAACGGCGGCGCGAGGCCAGCGAGGCGTCAAAAAGGGATGACGTATGTCTCACGTGATGCGCGCTTCGCGGAGGAAAGGAGCGGATTTCTCCTTCGTGTGGATACCCCTTACCGAGGCGCTGCCGCGGTTGCAGAAGGCAGCAAAACTCGCTTTCCCCCCACCTATGCACCGCTGTGCTCGGCGAAAATATCGTAGTGTCACCCTGCGCTCGCGTGTGTGGTTTGTGTTGGCATTTTTTTTTTTTTTGGGGGGGGGGGGGGGGGGGGGGGGGGGAAGCTGCCGGAAATGTAAATGCGCGTTCTAGTTCTGAGTGCCAGACGGCGATGAAATGTGCCGACTCCACTCGGGAAACGGGAAATCCCGCAGTCGATGAAGTACAATGAAGTCACTTCCGAACTTGAGTTCGCACCACTGATTTACATGGCTTGCATGGCTTGGCCTTCGTTTCCGAACAAAAGGTGACCCTTTTTATTTGTAGAATTTGTCGTAATTTCAAAGTAATTAGCTGAAACATTGAACCTGGCAAAGCAATAAGAATATCTCAGTGAAAGCAAGGAAGGCTAATGTGTAGAACCCACTAAACTTTGTAGGAGACGTGTCCTGAATGCAAGCGCAACTTAAGGGAAATGCATCACATGACGGAGCATATCAGTCCATGTTTAGCCTTGACCAAGGAGGACTCAGCTATCCACGACCTGAAGCTGTCTGGCTGTGCAAGCTCGTCTGCACCTTTGTCGAGAGGGCTACAGTCGGCAGAGATTCGTGGTTGTGGAAGGATTTGCAAGGTCCTCTCGAGCGCTGTGCTTCCACACCTTATGGACTGCCCGCTGATGTGGTGTGTTAACTGCCGAGACCCCTACCACAGCGAAGAGATCTGCGAGCTCTTTCTCAGAAAACTCCTCAGACCTTTTTTGGCAAACTGGGCTGGTGACCTAAACAGCCCACTAGAGAATATATTGAGGCTTTCGCGTAAGCCTCTTTCCCGAAAGGTACTCCGCTTGTGAACTATATGACTTCCTTAATCTGCTTTTTGTGAACAATGAAGTTTATATTGCTGAAGTTATGTACGCGGAATACGATTTCATACTGTCCTTCACAGATGAATAAATGGCACAGCTCGCGCGTGCTCGAGCGTGGGGAAATCATACGGCCTAGCTATATCCAACTATAACTCCTATATTACAGTGGTAATAGAAACGGGGCAACAGTTAAGGGAACAAGAAAACGACAATTCGCTCATACTGCCAGCAGAATGAAGCTTTAACGCGCAGCCTGCAGCTGTGTGAGCTTTTCGCAGAAAGAATCATGCGCTTTTATTCTACACAGACTTGTCACATCATTCATGCAATCTGGCACTCGTTTCAAATGAGACTGGCGGCTTCACGAAAAAAAAAAAATTATAAATAGCCACACCGGGCCGGGCCGCGCGTACTGCTCCTCTCTCACTATATTTCGTCTTACCTTAGCATGGACTAACCGCGAACGCTGTGCTAGCGCGAGCGGCTAGCCTTTACTGCCTTGACTGGAGCACTCGCTGCACAAGCGCTCATGCAACCGCCGATGCTTCCTTCGAAGCAACTATCTCGCGCTTTTAGCACGCGCGGCTAACAAGTACATACTAACGTGAAACGAAATATAAAGTTCCTCGATATGCTCCCCCCAAAAGGAACTTTATCTCTCACCGATAATGAGCGCCACGGCTGGCGCTGCGGGGTATAGTAGAACTATCGCTCTCACCGGCGGAGTGAGGCATACGGCAGGCCGCTCCCAAGGGGAGTCCTAATCGAGTGGCCGTGTTACCGCAAAGCGGCGTGCGCAGACACAATAAAAATGACAAGTCTATCATTGCATCCAGTCTCTTAGAAGTGAGTAATATATCAGTTATAGACCTGCCAGCGCGTTGGTAGTTCTTGCGCATGCCACTTAGCAGTTTCTTTCAGATTGACCTTAAGAGGGCGCAATCTTTGAAGGGGTCTACATGATAGCACCGCATACGGCTTATTTGATTTCTTTGCGCCAGCCTACACCGCTGTAGAGAAGTGTAGCGCGGTGCAGAGCAGTGAAGCGCACACTTCCTGCTGTTTCTTGATATAGGCTGCATTCGTAAATAAAACACGTAGTTGCACACCGAGTGCAGAAGGTGCAGGTCGATAGAACCGAGCAACTCATGGCCTGCATTGATGTCACATCAACGGCCATCGTGAAAGCGTTGCTGCTGAGCGCGTTCCTTCCGCAGCAAACGTTTTTCAAGACAGAATTTGTTTCTCTAAGCATAAAAAAAGTATAAATGAGCCAGAATGCCCACCAGCATGCGGGGCAATAACGTTACGCGCAGGACAAGTTTCAAAGAAAAACGAAATACACTTCTGAACGTCGTCCGGAGGGACCCGTAGTAGAACAAATATCGGTTACCAGAGGAGGACTGGCAGTGTCGACATTCTTCTGCTCTCTTCTTGAATTCTGGCGCTCTGCTGTAGCCGGGCTGATGGACATTGCCGTTGGATTCTGTGCGTAGGCGTCCTCAACAGTGGGTTTGGGATCAAGAATTGGTCTGGACCAGAGGCTCCGCCCGACAACCGCGGTACCCGGTTGGGACATGAATGCTTAATCCTCTTCTTTCCCGACGACTTGATCAAGAGTGCTGGGAAGCACGTGAACTCTCGAAGCACTGCGGAACTCCAGACATTTATACCCTTGTTACACGGGCACACTTAACTGCAGTTAGGCTAAACCACAGTTAGCGCACAATACTTGCCGACAACATTCTGCGGCGATGCAGTCAAAGCTATGGGCGAACGTGCGCTTGAGCATCTTGAGCACCCATCAAAGCAGTGCGCTCGCGCTCTTCACTTCTTCTGAAATCGCTGTCCGAGAGTATAGTGTGGTATCTGTGGTGCCGCGCAGCAGCAGTTAAGCTGAGTTAACCGCGGTTAAGTGTGCCCGTGTAACAGGGGTATTACAAGGGCAGAGTTAGCCAGGTTAAGAGTTGTTTTCACATTTATCTGTGTGCAGTGCAACCCTCTTAAAAGGATACCACATATAACAATGTACCGGTTATAACAATGAGTTTCTAGATGACCGTGCGTCTTTGCTTGAAATACCTGGTCCAGGCAAAACGATAATCGGTCACATGGGATGCATTTTCGTTTTTTTTTTTAATTTTTATAATTGTTTAGCACTGTATTTCATAGCATAAGCCAAAATTCATCTCTAAAATTTAAAACAGTCTTTGACGTAAAATAATGTTATAATCATATCGTATTGAGATAAGCTCCCGGGAAGATAAAAATAAAGAGTAGCCAGTCTGGGGATATCTCTCGGCTAATTTATCTGGCTTCAATATTTATATAAAAAAATCCATATGCGTATGCACCAACACTTCCATATGCACCGCCAACGACAAATACGCATCATGCCAACATCTGAGCTACTTTAGTTATTACGTGTTTGTTTAGTATGTCGAACACTACATACAAGTTTCAGAAGTCGTGCCTCAAAGTGTGCCTAAGAGCTTAACATCTCTTGACCCTCCCTTCCTGCGCCATCTCTTTTGTCCCCCTCCCGCTTTCCATGTAGGGGGATCTCTGGCCGAGTGGGCCAGCGCACCAGGTGAAGGACGACGACAAAGATCGTGTATGAGGGGCGTGTTTCCCTCAGCGCTCTGATAATCCTAACCTCACGAGTCAGTTTCACCGGCATTTCTCGCCCCACTGGCCTTTCCCGGACACGAAACCCTGGAGACGACACCCGAAAGCCAATCCGTGCTGCCCGCGGGCTTGAATGCCAGCCCATCGCTCTTTCGGAGAACGTTTTGACGACACCGGGCAGCAGAAGACGCTTGACACGAAGACCCTCTCCATGCCACAGGCGAACACGAGCCCTACCCCGCCCCAAGCAACATCACTGGACACCCTACCACACAAGGTCACACTGACTTTGCAACACTCTCACCACAGGACAGCCAATTTTTAGTGGCATGTACCCAAGGACGCCAAGATATAGAAGAATTTGTGCAGAATCGAGTATCTCTCGCGTTCTACATGAAGAATAAACTTAGTGAGTCCCTCCACTCCAACAGTGGAGCCTACGAAGACATTATCACGAAAGAGATTGCTTTTCATGAATTCTTCAAGTATATGAACGAATTTGAGACTTTCCGGGCTCAGCGAAATTGACAGCCACCACCCTAAAAAGGCGACACGGGTGAGAAAGAATCACCGACCCGATCCACCATGACGGCAAGGCATAGCATGCCTTCCACATCAACCACCTCGAATGAAAATTTATCGACCGAATTCGAGAATATTGAAGATGATAGATATAAATTTCAAGGTTCCTAAAAAACACAAGAAAAACAACGTGCCAAATCACCCTTCCCATCAACAGAAAGCCGTGCAATAAGGTGCACAGAAAACACCCAGGCACACAGTCGTACTGAAACCACCGTGCAAAGAGCGCGTGGACAACTTCACCTGTGGATATATTGCTGGGGCAATGAAAAAGGCAGGAACCCAAAACAAATATAACTTCTGCGTCCACTGCAACCAGAAATATAACACCGTTGAGATCACGACAATAAACCTCCCTTACACGAATAAATTGTCAAGGGCGAACAAAGCTACGAGATGAAACCTTCAAGTGATAAGATCCGTGGAGTCATCTACCACTTGAGACACGACGTTGCAAAAAACTCCAGAAACCCTCATGGAAAGTCTCGACTGCAGAACCATACCCTTCAATCGGTCTGCCCGACACCACCTAGAGCTAAGGCCGTAGCGCTTCCCTCTCTCCCTTCAAGAAGCATCTCTATGAGTAGGCTGAACTGGTAGTGCGCTTCTTCGCAAGGCTCTCATCGACAGTTGTCTTCTTTGCAATGCAAGTTTTCTTTTACTGTTCGTCGCCCTCTACAACAAAGGCGACGCCAATAAAAACCGAAGGTAAAAAAAGAAAAAAGTAGCCCCCCGTAGTGTTTTTTTTTTTCTCCCCAACGGTCGTTTGTGGCGTTCTCCATCCTTCCTTCTACGGCTTTTTTGAGCTACTCCTACGGGTTGGGTTGCGTGACAATGGGGCTAGAGGAATTTTGGAGGTTTATTTAGCAATCAAACATTTCCGCCATATTCTTTAGGGTCGAAAATTCTTTGTTCTAACGGACCACAAGCCGCTGACATATGCTTTAACGTCAAACAACTCAACACACACTCCCAGAAAAGTTCGACACATGGCCTTTTTCCTAGAATTCACCAGTGACATTCGTTTCATCAATGGAAAAGACAATACCGTAGCGGACGCACTTTCGCGGATCCCAACTCGTGTAAACGCTACCGACAGACCGATTGTTGATTTTTCTAAGCTTTCTGCTGCCCAGCAGGATGACGAAGAACTTAGAACACTACGGTCGGGATCCTCATCTCTCCTCCTACAGGATGTAGTAAGCGGAACTATGGTGCCTGGAACGCGTCTCCGACTGGTGTGTTTACCGCGGCCAAAAAAGTGGTCTCTCGATTTCCGCCTGATGACGTCATAAAAGTGTCATGTTGTCGCCGGTCGCGATCCTGGCGGCGTCCCAATAGCTGTGGTGTATGTGGCAGATGCCTGTTCTGCTGCAGGTCGCTTTCCACTGTGACAGTTCACGGAAGCTACAGCAGCCGGAGTTGGGACGCCTAAAGGGACTCCGTGACGACAGCGACACTCGCGTTCGCTCGTGCTTTTTGCCAGCATTTCTACGGCCAACCGCCAGGATCGCGAAAGGCAACAGCATGACATCGCGTCATTTGTTGCCACATCGGGACCACTTTTGATGTTTGGGCGGGATAGGACGCTAAACACACCAGTCGAAGACGTGATCCAGGCACCATAGCGGAACTACGTCAATTGTCTGCGATGTTTCCACTGGTTCTCCTCGTCCTTACATACCTCCTAGACTACGAAGAGACGTTTTTGATGCATTGCATTACTTATCCCATCCAGGAATACGTGCTACGCAGAAACTCCTCACTTCAAGGTTTATCTGGCCGGGCATCAACACCGACGTAGGCAAATGGGCTAAAGAATGTCTCTCTTGCCAAAAAGTCAAGATACAACGCCATACCGTGACACCATTAGGAACTTTCAATCCACCTGCCGCCCGTTTCGAGGAAGTTCACTTGGACTTAGTGGGTCCCCTACCGCTATGCAACGGTCAGCGGTACCTTTTAACCTGCATAGATCGTTTTACTCGATGGTCAGAGGCCATACCAATCGAAAACATCTCTGCAGAAACAGTCTCGCATGCATTTGTACACATATGGATCAGCCGGTTTGGGGTACCAGCAACGGTGAAGACAGATCGAGGACGACAATTTCAGTCAGTTCTCTTCAGAAAGTTGTCTCAGCTTCTGGGCGTCACTCATATGAGTACCACTGCCTATCATCCTACATCCAACAGATTAGTCGATAGATTTCATCGCCAGCTGAAAGCATCTCTAAAGGCTAGTGGGTCGGCTTCAGGATGGACTGAAATTTTGCCTCTTGTTCTACAGGGCATTAGAGCCGCTTTCAAAGCTGATATCGGATGTAGCGCTGCTGAGCTGGTATACGGCATGCCTCTTCGACTGCCAGGCGAGTTCATTCACCCTTCCGAACAGCTCGAAATACCGGACATTATGGATTACGCATCTCGCCTTCGTACAACAATGCAACAACTCATACCAAAAACCGTCCGATTTTCAAACACTCCCGCCGCCCAACCCGCACACCATCTCGAAGCTTGTCCGGACTACGCTTCTCTTCTAGGGGGGGGAGCTAGTGTAGGGACCCATTTGCACGGTACGCATAGAAGACAAGAAGGACAAGCGCGTGCCGCGGGACCACAACGAGCTGGAGAGACGGAACGACCGGCGTGACATAATAAGCTCCTTGTGATCGCAGCTACCGTTCATGGACTCCACACATCTAATCTAAATATTGTAAAATATTGTAGGTAGAGTATTAAAGAGTCAAGTACCGCGTACCTACAGAATCAACGAGAACAAGTCTAGACGCGAGTAGGTTTTTGGACGCCAAGGGTCAGAAGTTCAACTCTCGAGTGAGATCGAGCACATTTTGGAATAGAACACAACCGTGGCGTCTTGCGAACGTTGCTTCTCGATTGTCGGTGCTATCATTCCGTACAGACGTTGTATATCAGTGTTTTGGCGGAAAACTGGATGTGAAAGTATCCATATTTGAGCTTCTGCAAGGATGACTAGAAAAGTGTAGACTATACATCGAATCGACGGGAAGATCTCGCTCTTTGACGGCATGGCAGGGTGAGAACATTTCAATTTTTATTGTCGTGGGTTTGTTTCTTGTTTTTACGTTTTCCTTACTACATACTTCGCAGTGATTTGGTCGTGGCCTGGAAGTAACATATTCAAATGCTGGCGCTACTTGTAATTGCAGAACTAAATAAAAATGACTTAATTGATGAGTTCAGGTTGGAATAATTTTCGCAAGGTATGCAAGTGAAAGATTATTGCGGTTGCGGCCAGCACATCAATGTAAATATAAAAAAGGCTGTGTCTACAGTCCCGTCCGACGGCACACCATTGGCGCCTACAAGTGCCGTCTAAAAAAGAGTCCGACGGCGCGTGTATCTCTGGGGAGCTTGTCAACACCCCCCCCCCCCCCCCCCCCCCCCCGGCCTGCGTTCACGCCGCCTCGCGGCGACAGTACGCGGCTGCTAATAGACCCTTCCCGAAATTCAGTCTGGCCACTTTGATCACTATCATCATCAGTGGAACGGCATCTGTGCCATACCAATGGCGGCCTTCTAGTGACTGATAAAAGAAGACGTTGAAGATGCTCCTAAGCGGATCTTGCGAGGCCTGTACATACGGGGGGTCAGTACGACGCGACGTGGGAATAGAACAGAAAAGCTACGTAAGCGTTTATTTCTAATAACTCAGATTCAGTCAATATGTGTGCGGCACACAATCTGCTTTAAAGCACTTTGGTGTATAGAATTTTCTCGAGGCATCTGAGTAGGTTGGAGCTTTGTTCTGAATGCAGGTTCTTGGTCACCGTCGCCGATCACTTTCCGTTGAACGGAAAGTGATCGAGAAAGAACACACTGAACAATTACTCGTGTGCTGTTGACTTGCGAAAGTGACGGTGCCGATACAAGTTCATGTCCGCCATTGATATGGCAAAACCTAAACTGCTTTACAAGCCACCAGATGGCACTGAATTTCGGAAAGGGTCTATTACAAAACTATTGACCCATATGGCTGTTGTGTTCTAATTTGTATAACTGCGTTGTGTTAGCAACATATATGCAAATCATCACCATCACCATACGATCTGTACTTCATTTTCTTCTTTGTCGATAAAAGTGAGTCTGATTTGGAACGTTGACTGGGCTGGTCCTGTTCTTTTCCTCTGTCGCGTAACTAAGGACACCACATTTTTGGCGACGAGATGCTGAGCCCATTACGGCTGTACCGCTAGTAGCCACGGCGTTCTTCGCTGCTGCATCGCCGCCCCCGTTGCTGCCTACGCCGGGACAGCCTGCAATTCCGTGGGAGCAGTGGAAGCGGGTGTTCCTGAATTTCCTGGAAGCTGCTGGCGGCGACGAATTGCAGCAGAATCGTCGGAAAGCAATTCGGCTGAATGCCCTGGGCGTTGAAGGACAGCGGGTGTTCTACAGCATCGCCGGGGCACGGACCGGTCAGTCACCTTCTACTGAGAAGCCTCGCGAGGGCAGCGACAAAACATCGAAGGATGGCGAGTCGGAGGGAACGTTATCAGCTGAAGACGCGTTCCAATCCGCAATGACAGTGCTGGACGCTCATTTTGCCACGACTACGAATGTGCTCGTAGACCGTCACCGGTTCTGACAAAGGCGTCAGGCGCCTAATGAGGCGTTCGAGGCCTACGCAGCCAGTCTGCGGGAACTTGCTTCTTCCTGTGACTACGGTGACGGCGTCGACAACGTCATTCAAGATCAGCTCCTTGAAGGCACTACTTCTCGTCAAATCCGAGAACGCCTGCTCTACGAAGGTTCTACTCTCACACTCCAGAGAGCGCTCGATATTGGCAGACATATTGAACAAATTTAACGGGAGATTCACGAGTTTGATGGTGATGCTTCTGTACAGCACGTGGCACCGAAGAAAACTGAGAAATCTACTTCGGCAAAAGAATGTTGCTACCGCTGCGGGTCACAAACTCACAAGACAAACTACGACAAATGCCCGGCGAAGAATAAGCGTTGTCGCCAATGCAAAAAGATTGGCCACTTAGAAGCAGTGTGGAAGTCAAGCGAGATGTCCAGTGTTCAAGACGTCAAGGATCCGAAGTCGGCGGGAGCTAACGTCGTCACCGTTCTGCATATCGGCGACGATTACAGACGTGCACGGGAAATATCTACGGAGTTGCTCATCGGCAACGTTCCCATTCGTTTCCTAGTGGATGCAGGGGCCACGGTTTCCCTGTTGAGCGAAGAAGACTACCGCAAGAACTTCGCTGAAAGGTATCCTTTGAGTGCGACGTCAGTCGTATTGCAAAACTACACGAAGGAGGAAATCCCAAGCGTCGGATGTTTTCTGGCCGAGGTAACCTACAGAAACAAGGACGCCTGCGTCAGGTTCTACGTGACCAAAAGAGGAATTCCGTTGCTGGGACTCGACGCCATTCGTAACCTTCGTATCAACATTGAAGGAGAAACCCTCAGCTGTTGTCAGACTGCTACTTCACCGGCGTCTACGTTGCTACCACCGAGTCTAAAGGAGGAGTTTGGACAACTTGTTTCCAAAGAGCTCGGACTGGCTAAATACTTCGTGCACCAAGTTCAGCGACGTACGTCGGTGCAGCCGGTTAAGGCTAAACCTCAAAGACTTCCACTGTCTCTTCGGAATCAAGTCTCCGAGGGAGACAATTGCGTGGCTGATACCTTGCGACGGTTACCAGCGGAAGGTCTTATACGTCAAGAGAAAGAGGAGGAGATAGTCTCCATTGTTACATCACGTGTAACCAAGGAACAGCTGCAAGAAACAACCGCAGCAGATGCTACTCTGCGGGATATTGTGCGTTTCGTCCACGAGGGATGGCCCTCAAAGAAGTCGCTGGACACTAAACTGGTTCCATTTTACCACGTTAGGGAAGAACTGTCGGTTATTGACAAGCTTGTGCTGCGGGAGGAGAGAGTGGTCATACCTGAAGCTCTGACGCCGTTGATGGTACGCTATGCACATGAAGCCCACCCTGGTATTGTGCGGACAAAGCAAAGGCTCAGGGACCGGTTTTGGTGGCCTCACATGGACCGTCAAGTGGAGTTAGGATCAGAAGCTGCCACATTTGCCAGGAAGCAGACAAGTCTGCAAAGCCTCTCCCTTGCAGCCGGTTGCTTTACTGGATCGGCCATGGCAGAAGTTGGCCATGGATATTGTCGGACCCCTGGCTCGAGCATTACCAGACAAAAAGTTTGTAATAACACTGATAGACTATCACTCAAAATGGCCTGAGCTCTGCTTTACAAGCCATGTGACCTCGCAAACGGTCATTGAGTTTCTCCGCTCGGTGTTCAGTGGGGAAAGGTACCCCGAGGAGATGGTAACAGATAATGGGACGCAATTTAAATCCAAAGAGTTCGAGGATTCGAGGATTTTCTTCAAGAAAGGGGAATCCGGTATTGCCTGTCTTCAGTATACTATCCGCAAGCAAATGGATTGATTGAGAGGTTCAATCGTGTCTTAAAGGACTTCATCCAGCTTGCTATCCTCGAGAATCGCACTCTCCAGTGTGCGGTTATCGACTATCTGGGCGTTTACAGATGTACCCCACACGGCACGACCGGAATTTCCCCTGCCGTTCTACTGCACGGTCGGCAGCCAAGAACAAGGTTAGATGTAATAGGATTGCCATCCAAGGACTTCTTTCAACGACCAGAAGCCGAAATGAAATCTCTTCGGAAAAAAGTCGAGGAGCGGCAGAGTAAAAGCAAGGCCTACACTGACGAAAAACGTGGTGCAAAAGCTGCCAAGTTTAAGCAAGGCGATTTGGTCAGAGTACGCAAGCCGCCTGGTGGCACGAAAGGAGACCGTAGGTATACGACACCGTTGAAGATCCTACAAAGAAAAGGACCAGGCACGTTTCTGCTGCAAGACGGACGGACGTGGAACGTTTCGAAATTAGTCCTCGTCCCACAAGCGGGAAAAGAAAAAGAACCAGGTTGGCCAGGATGGTTTCCGTTGAATTCAGGGGCACCGATGGAAACGCAGTCAGTTCCATCCCACCAGCGATCTTTGCAAGACGAGCAGCTGCCTAAACTTGCTTTGGCAGAGCAGAGGACACGGCCTGGACGGGAGGAGTCTACCTCCGCGCCTCTCCCAGCTTCCCAGCAAATGTCGCAACCGGACACTAACGTGCGGCAGCCCTTAACACGATCACGTAAACCACCAAGCTGGTTACGGGATTATGTGACATAACATGTGAAGCAATGAAGGGCACGCATCAGACACTGATACTTTGTCTCGCTTCGTGTAACTGAAAGAATGTTTTTTTTTAGGGGAAGGTAATGTTGTGTTCTAATTTGTATAACTGCGTTGTGTTAGCAACATATGTACAAATCATCATCATCACCATAAGATCTGTACTTCATTTTCTTCTTTGTCAATAAAAGTGAGTCTGATTTGGAACGTTGACCTGGGCTGGTCCTGTTCTTTTTCTCAGCCGTGTCCCTAAGAACACCACAATGGCTCCGTCGTACACGCCGCTTCGTGGCGTCCAGCCGGCAAACCAAGCCCAGCTGTACCCCATGCACCCCGGAAGCGAAGTCCCGTACCATTTCGTTCAGCGAAATTTGGGCGACAACTTTCGTTTTTTCCTGAGTTAATTGTAAGAAAAATAAATGTAAATATCACGAAATGCGTCGGCAAAATAAAATGTTCGAGAACACAAAAAGTGAAAGCCGTTTACCACTCCCTGTAACGCCGAATTGGAGCGCAGCTCTTGAGGAGGAGGAGGGGAGGGTACTGGGGGCCACGTGTTCTCGGGGGGGGGGGGGGTCACGTGACCCCCCCCGAGGGCACGTGACCTTGGTGGGGTCACGTGGGGGCAAACACGCCCCCCTCAGAGGTCACGTGACCTCGGGAGGGGGTCACGTGACCTCAGGGTGTGACTCCCCAGGTCACGTGACCCCCCGGGTCACGTGACCGAAATTTTTCCGCTAGATTTAGCGTGGAAAAATTTTCCGCTAGATTTAGCGGGGAAATTTTTTCCGCTTGATTTAGCGGGGAAATTTTTTCCACTAGATTTAGCGGAGAAATTTTTTCCGCTAGATTTAGCGGGGAAATTTTTTCCGCTAGATTTAGCGGGGAAATTTTTTCCACTAGATTTAGCGGGGAAATTTTCCGCTAGATTTAGCGGGGAAATTTCCGCTAGATTTAGCGGCGAAATTTTTTCCGCTAGATTTAGCGGGGAAATTTTTTCCGCTAGATTTAGTGGGGAAATTTTTCCGCTAGATTTAGCGGGGAAATTTTTTCCGCTAGATTTAGCGGGGAAATTTTCCGCTAGATTTAGCGGGGAAATTTTCCGCTAGATTTAGCGGGGAAATTTTTCCGCTAGATTTAGTGGGGAAATTTTTTCCGCTAGATTTAGCGGGGAAATTTTCCGCTAGATTTAGTGGGGAAATTTTTCCGCTAGATTTAGCGGGGAAATTTTTCCGCTAGATTTAGCGGGGAAATTTACCCATAATGCACCGCGCGGTTACGCCGACGGCGACGCCGACGGCGACGCCGACGGCGACGCCAACGGCGAGGGCGACGCCGCTCAAGCCGGAAACGGGGGCCTAAGAGCTGCGCTCTAAAACAAAGAAGTAGGCCCGCACTGGGGATCGAACCCGGAATCGCTTGCTTATGTAGGACCCATTTGCACGGTGCGCATAGAAGACAAGGACAAGCGCGTGCCGCGGGACAATCGAGAAGAAAATGTCTCATTGGCTCGTCTGAAACCCGCCTATCTCGATACCGGCGCGGCCGATAAACAATCCGCACCACAACCAGTCATCACGTCAACGAACAGACCAAAAACCGTCCGATTATCAAACTCTCCCGCCGCCCGGCCCGCACACCATCTCGAAGCTTGTCAGGACTACGCTTCTCTTCTAGGGAGGGAGCTAGTGTAGGGACCCATTTGCACGGTGCGCATAGAAGACAAGAAGGACAAGCGCGTGCCGCGGGACCAGAACGAGCTCGAGAGGCGGAACGATCGGCGTGACATAATAGGGAGTTTTAGAATAGCGCACGCTAAAGCTTTGCGCTCGCAAAGAATAGCGTTGTCGCCACTGCGCATGCTCCGAACGCAAACCAGGTTTTGCGCTTTGCGTGCGCAATTTTAGCGTGCGCTATTTCTCGGAAATAGCGTGCGTACGCAAAGAGCCTTTGCGCTTCTCCAAGGAGGATTCATGATGAGATGTTGGCTAAAGCCAAGACGAGCGGAGTTAAGCAAAAATGGCGGCTTCCAGGATTATGTCGGCGGCTGCTTTGGCGGCGTCGTGAGTGCGACGTCGGCGGCATCCTCGCGACTGCGATTTTCAATACGAGACGAAATTGTACTCGGTTCGGCAACGATCACCGGCAACATGATGCTTGCCACGCGCGAACACTTCTCGGCGAAGGTACGATGTGCGAAGGTCAGTACACGAGACCTCTCTTGCCGAGGCGACGCAAGCGGGCACGACCGGTCAACCGCTCGCGTCGCATTCTCGTGTTTAAACAAATCTAAAATGGTACTCTGGACAAAAAATCTTGTTTCTTTCTAAAGTTACAGCATTTCGTGTGTGAAATAAAAATTGTGACTGTATCTTGGCGGCGTCGCAAGCGCGAGATGCTTGGGCTTTTGCGTCGCGACGGAGAAACGCTATTCTAAAACTCTCTTGCGTCGCGGGCGCTAATACAAGCGCTAAATTTAGCGCTAGCGTGCGCTAAAATTGCGCACGTTATTCTAAAACTCCCTAATAAGCTCTCCGTGATCGCAGCTACCGTTCATGGATTCCGCATATCTAATGTAAATATTGTAAAATATTGTAGATAGAGTATTAAAGAGTCAAGTACCGCGTACCTACACTTATAAGACAGACATATTATCACTAAACTATACTCCGCTTCGAAAAAATCGTTTTCAGAAGTCGTTTTATACGAGACTGAGACTTTCGGACGGCACTTGAGCTCGTGAGTGGAGTACCGTCGGACGGCACTAGACCGCTCTGTAAGAGTGCCGTCGAACGGTACTCTGGACACTTCGAGAAAAAAAAAAAAATAAACAGCTACATAATGTCGTTTCTGTGTATCCCCATCGGATCGAAGAAAAGATCCACTACAACTAACTAGTAAGACCTATATTTTAGCGGGTCTTTGAGCTGTAGTTTGGAGTGCACGCAAGCCGGAATGTGGTTCATTGACCAGCTTACTTACCATACACCAGAGTGTATACTAAAAATTTAGCTGGAGCCCCTTCAGGCTTCTCAAGGAATCCCACCCCACACCAGGTTGCTTTATGGAGCATATTATTATTATTATTATAAGCCAGACATGTATTGACCATATCAACGTTCGTGCACCCGATATCACAGTCAGATCTGCCGTCATTGCGCAGAAGTTATCGGACCACTACCTAATAGGATGCCGATTAGGTAAACAGGTCTTTGGGTCCAAAAGTAGCAGGTCCGTGAGTTCGTACGTTTTCATCACTGATACGGAGAAGTTTGATGCGTTAGTGGCCGCCTTTGACTGGGATACATTTCAGAGCTCGGTGGAAACGGCTAATCTGTACACTACTTTTGTCGAGGTTTTACAGTCTTTTTATCGTGACTCGAAGAAAAAGGTTAATTGTCAGAAACGATCCAATAAGCCCTGGCTCACAACCGATATCATGACTGCAATCAAGGAAAAGATGCTGCGTGGTTGCGCTCCCGTCGTGCTCCAAGCAACTTGGAACTGGGGGCCGCTTTTTGTTGTGCCAGAAATAAAACTAACGCCATTATCAGATCCGCCAAACGTCGTTACTTTAAAAAAAGTTCTTTGAATCAAGGTCGAATTCACGTGAAACGTGGAACTTGATAAACACTTTAAGGGGGTGTACAACAAAGAAATCTATTGAAGAAAAGTTGCACAAACGCTTTGGATCTGACTTACAATCAGCAGTCAATGACCTCAACAATTTTTTTGCTGCATCATCTGGTTCGTCTGGGGACTATGCTTTATCATCCTTCCCGTCTAGTCATGATTATAGAGTGTCCGCATCTGCATTTCTGCCCCTTCTTGACGCACTTTCTTTGCGTTCAATTTTATTTTCCTTAAAGCGTAATAAAACTGCTGGTATTGATGGCATCCGTGTTACCGACATTTGTCGCAATTTTGGTTACGTCCAGCACGTCCTACTTACCATGGTAAATGGGTTCCTGATTTCTGGCATTATCCCAGCTGATTTAAAAACTGCGCTTGTGAAACCAATTTTCAAAGGAGAAACACCCGATAAAATGGAGTGCTATCGACGTATTTCTGTACTGCCATGTGTGGGGGAGATCGAAGCATCTATATCTTGTCATGTCTAGTTTTGTTGATAGCTCGCACGTACTATCGCCCAGCCAGTACGGCTTTGTATCCGGATGGGGCACTCAACCTCTGCTCGAGGATTTCTCTGATTTACTACACAATGCATTTGACCGTAACATGTGTTCCTGTGCTACTTTTTTGGATGTCGCCAAAGCTTTTGACACCGTAAGCCACAAGCTCCTACTTCATTAACTACACAATTACGGCTTCCGTGGCCCCTTTTATGCTTTGCTTGAGAACTTCTTTTCTGGGCGCTCGCAACAAGTATCTGTCGGAAATTTTAAGAGTCCTCGAGTAGGGTTGAAAGCGGGTGTCCCCCAGGGCTCTGTTTTATCGCCTTTGTTATTTAATCTCTACGTTAACGATATTGCAGCCAGGCTGTCCACTTGCAAAATGTTTCAGTATGCAGACGACACCCTAAAGGCCTGTTCACACATACAGCGGAGCGCTAAGTTAGCGCTACCTGAGCGCGCTCATGCGGCGCTTCCTGGCGCGTGACTTAGTTCTAACACAGCGCGCGATTAGCGCTTCTGTAGCGCCTTGTTAGCGCTCCAGTAGCGCCTTGTTAGCGCTCCAGTAGCGCCTTGTTAGCGCTTCAGTAGCGCCGTGTTAGCGCTTCAGTAGCGCTTCTTGTTCCTCGGTGCTGCGGATTAGCGCGTGCACTGCGGTTCCGGTTGCTGTGGTTGGGTGTGCATCAGCAGCACCATGGCGGACATGTGGGATGCTGAAATAGAAATGCGACAAGTGCTCTTAGGTACGCGATTAATGCATATGTGTATTGACGGCTTAACGCCCAGAAGAGCCTTCTGGGTGCCCGAAATCTTTAGCCATCGAGATACCGACGGGTACCCAGCGAACCTTGTTCATAGGCTGAGGGACCGAGACACAGAGCTCTTTCGAAGGCGATTATTTTTAATCGCGTGTCTTTGAAACCAGGGTCACGCACATCGAATAGAAAGCGATGAGGTCATACCCAGTCAATTAGTCGCTCAGAGTTCATGACTCTGGATCGCCTGCCCGACCCTTTGGAAAGTGGCTCTTTTACTTCCTCTTTTTTCAATGCCAAAGGAAAAACAACAACAAAGGAATCGCCGTGCACGCGCTGTTCCGAAGCAGCAAGCACGGCACAAGGAGCGTGACAGCGCTAACAAAGCGCTTCTGAAGCTCTAACAGAGCGCTACTGAAGCGCTAACCGAGCGCTACATCACGCGCTAAAAAGCGCCACATGAGCGCTCCCTCGAGCGCTCACGTAGCGCTAACTTAGCGCTTCGCTGTATGTGTGAACCGGCTTTAATAGTCTCCACTCATCTAGATATTCAACAAGCTGTACAGTTTCTGCAACGTGACATGGAGCAAGTAATGGACCGGTTCTCTGAGAACCTAATTTCAATTAACACCTTCAAAACAAAACTAGTCTTCTTTAAAACCCCGTTGAAGCGTGTGAATCTAGACACACCAGTTATCTTACACGGGACCAATTGTGTTAACTGCGTGTGTCCTCCATTGAAGTGTGTTGACAGCGTAAAGTATTTGGGAATGCATTTTGATTCAGACCTTTCTTGGGCGACGCACTTCTGCTACCTTTGTGGCAGACTCCGTAGCATAAGTTGCTTACTTTATAATAACAGAGTGTTCATGCCATTTGCAGTGAGGAAATCGATTGTTTATGCTCTTGCCTACAGCATTATTCGATACGGCATAACAGTATTTGGTAATTGTGCGGAAGTGTGGCACACCGTCCGTGCCACACTTCTGCCGTGCCGTGCCGCGCCGACCGTGTTCTGAAAAACTTGTTAAAAACTGTCGGTTACCACCTGGATATCTCCGATGACACAGACATTTTCGAAACCCTACAAATGCCAAGCTTCCGCTCTTTTTTTTTTCTGCAATGTGTCGTTCTACGACACTTCTGGGTTAGTGATTTTTTACAACCTCATCTATCCCCAAGAGATTGGCGCAGAACGAATCGATTTGTGATCCCCCGGTGTTTTACGAGGTACGGTAAACGTGAGCGTTCTTACTATGTCCCTTTCATATTTAATAAACTTCCCGATTGTTTCTTTCGTGAAGTTATTAACAAGAGAAAATTTCAGAGGTTATTGAAGAATTTAGCAGTCTGAGTGTGTTTATACCGTGCTTGTTCTACTTCCTGTTTCTGTTGTACTTTTGTTTCCTGCTAAAGTGTATCGGTTATCTGTGTTGATGCCACCGACCGTGTCGTTCGACTGCCGGGTCCTGTCCGTCAAGCCTTCATTGGCTTGGACAGACCCGTCTCTGTATCTTGCGTATTTGCTTCTGTTGAATAAAATTATTATTATCATTATTAATATTATGATTAATATTATTATTATTATCATTATCCCCTTCCCACAAGCCATTGTACGCTTTGACGGACCCGGCAAGACCTGTACTTTGAGTGGTCAATAAAATATTATTATTATTATTATTGTGCTCGCGTGGCTGAATGACGACGTTATAGCTGAAATTAAATACAAGAACCTGTTGTGGAAGCGCAGCCGTCAGTCACTGAAGGATGAGGAATTGAGGATTAAATTTAAAATTAAACGTAACAGAGAAACTGCCATTATCAAATCAGCTAAGCGAAACTATGTTGAAACAAAGCTGGTTGAATCACACTTTGACAGCCGGGTGACTTGGTCTCTTGTCAATGAACTCCGCGGTGGTCATAGTGCTAAACGTTCAGTTGAAAAAAAGCCACCAAGAAGTATTTCCCGGGTAGTCCGCTTTCAGCGGCCAATGCTTTCAACACATATTTCGGAAAGACCTCCTGCGTCTTGCGAGATAATGACGTTGTCTCCTCGCCTTCAATCAATGCCAATTGTTTCATCCACTTTCCTTCCTGAATTAACAGAGCTATCACTACAATCTCTGTTGCTTAGTTTCAAGCCTAGGCTTTCACCTGGAATTGATGGTGTGCGGATGTCCTATCTCTGCAGAAATTACAACTCGGTAAAGAATATACTACTACACATGTTGAACGGCTTTATAGCTTCCGGCGTGCTTCCAGACGACCTTAAAACAGCAATCGTGAAGCCCGTATATAAAATTAGAGACCGGGGTAGGGTCGAAAGCTATCGCCCTATCTCTATCTTGCCTTCGATAGTGAGGATTTTGGAGAAGCATATTTCCCTAACAATGACTGCCTTCATGGATAAATGTAGCCTGTTTTCTCCACAACAGTATGGTTTTGTTCGGGGAAAAGGCACTGCCTCTGCTTGAGGATTTTTCAGATCTACTGAATTTTGTCTTTGATAATGCCCTTGTCACGTGTGCACTTTTCTTGGATGTTTCAAAGGCTTTCGACTCTGTGTCGCATAAGGTTTTCTTGAGTAAACTTTCAGGGGTCCTTTTTGCATCCTACTTAGAAACCTTCTCTCAAACCGTACTCAGCTAGTTTCAATATCTGGACAACATAGTACGAAATTATCTTTGAAATTCGGCGTTCCTCAAGGATCTCTGCTATCCCCTCTTCTTTTTAATTCTTATGTTAATGACCTGCCGAAGGTAGTTAAATACTGCAAGATCTTTCAATACGCAGATGACACTGTTCTTTTATCGACTCATCTACATAACAGCAAGGCGGCAGAATTACTGCAGCTGGATTTATTTGAGGTTATAGATTTGTTCTCGGCAAATGTTATAAGTGTCAACGCGAAAAAAAAAACGCAACTGATGTGCTTTTGCAGTTCTCTAAAGAGGATACTTTTGGGACAAGCCAATACTTCTACACGCTTCAAACTGTATTTTTTGTGCTTGTGAGCCAGTGGACTATGTGACCGCGAACAAATACTTGAGAATTTATTTTGGCTGTGAATTATCGTGGAATTCGCATATTTTCTACATCTTGAAGAAGCTACGAGCTGCATCATGCACCCTTTACAACTTAAGAACTTTCATCTCAATGTCAACCAGAAGACTTCTTGTGCATGCACTTGCGTATAGTGTGCTTCGATACGGAATAACTTTGTTGGGGCAGTTTACAGACCTTTTGGAAACGAAAGTGAATTCTCTTTTGAAGGGCATCTTGCATAGCGTAACATACGGTTCCAGCGCTAAAACATCCGATAACGTCTTTGACGATCTTCATTTACCATATTTTCGAGCTTGATTTATGCCTACGGTTGTACTCCGACACTACTGGGATGACACCTTCAAGGTTCCCAACCTGGTATTGTCGTGACCTTCGAAAGCTGGAGCCATATGCCACGCCGCTCATCAACACACATTTTGGGAAAACCATTTGCTCTTATTACGTTCCGCACATGTTTAACAACCTCCCACCTCTGCTGAGCGATATCACTTCTCGCGGAAGGTTAAAAGGAAAACTGAAGACTATTAGCTCCATTATGGTTTGACATCACTAACCACCGAAACTGTGATCTGGCTTAAATATGTTGTGCGCGCGATCCAGAATTCCTTTTTAACAATTTCTCTGCGACTCTTTTGTATCTTTTTTCACTTAATGTGTGCATGCTCCATTATGGATTGACATCATGAACCAGCAAGACTGTTCTTCTACAGATGTTGTACACGTGATCCACAATTATTCTTCTTTAATAATCTTTCTCGAACTCTTTTGTAACTTTTTTTTTTTTACTTTATGTGGGTTTCTTTTTCTTTTTTTTTTTTTTGGGGGGGGGGGGGGGGGGGGTAGGTGATTTTTTGAGGGGGACCAGTTGTACAAGTCTTTAGGACATTGACGGCCCCGAAATGGTATTTTGGAGAATTTGAGGCACGTGCAAAAAAATTTATTAATTCATTAATTTATTATTATTATTATTATTATTATTATTATTATTATTATTATTATTATTATTATTATTATTATTATTATTATTATTATTATTATTATTATTAGTTTTATAATAATAGTCTTTTCTGCTTCGGCGTGCTTCGCTTCGGAACTTTTCGTCTGCCACCCGGCAACAAGCGTCGCAGCCCTATCGGAACCGCAGCGTCACGGGACGTCGTGCGAAGAACGGGCAAGAAGTGCCCGTTCTTCGCACGAAGTGCCCGTCGTGGCAAGCTGTGTGGCGTTATTCTGGCTGAGCAGCCAGTGATCCTTTCCCAAGTGCTAGTGCCTGGATTTTGAAGGGGAAAGCCCGCACGGGTGGTCGCCCTTCCAGGCGCGACGAAGGTGAGGCTACCGACGTTCGAATTTTTTGGCTGGTCGTGTCTACCACTGAAGGGTTTGCGATGGTCTGCCTTGTATGCTCAAAGACTTGCTTAGGTCAGGAATGCAGTCAGGTGGACTCGCAGGGTCGTGCTGGCTGTTCGACGACTCTCAATGAGGTGAAAGCTTGATATGTTGTTGTCGATTAAGTCGAGTGTTGACACGTTGCTACCCTTGCCGGAAAAGGCCGAGGAATTGCTGGCCCTTAAACCCGTTATGGAAGAGCTAAAGGTTCAAGTCTGCGAACTCCAAGCATCAGTTGAATTTTGTTCTGCCCAGTACGATGCAATGTTGGAGTCGATCAAGAGTAATGACTAAAAGACCGGGCGTCTTGAGGGGGAATCGTTAGAAGAGCATAGTTGCGGAGCAGTCTCGCGCCATTCAGCAGCTGCAGAGCGACTTAAGTCATACACAGGCGTTACCAAATAGAACTGCTATGGAAATACACGGTATGCCAGATAGTCAAAATGAAAATCTCGGTCTGCTCTTGAACCAGATTGCAACAAGTTTGGTGCTCCCACCCCCCAATAAACTGACGTAACTGAACTCTACCCCTGCCGTCTAGGAAGGCAGCCACTGCACCTATCCTTGTAAGGTTCACGTCGAGCTGTGTCAGAGATAGGTGGATGAATCATCGCAATCGACTACAGAAATTCCCGCCTACAAATGGACTTTCCGGCGTTTTTTTTTTCTTTTTTTTTGTGGGGGGGAGGGGGGGGGGGGGGTGGGGTCATCTGAGCGTCGGGCTCGGCGGACATTAGATGAGGTAATAACCGTTATGGTAAATCGGTTTATTAGACAAATTGTTTCATAAAATTTTAATTAATTGTTTTATTGCTCATGTTGTATTACCGAGCACAAGTTCGTCTGCTTCTTGCACAAGGGTTGCGATGATGTCAGAACGGCGATCTCTTTCATTTCATTTCATTTCATTTATTTACTCTCAAGGCCGAAGCATTACAGAGAGAAGTGGTGAAGCAAAAAAAATACAACATGAACATAAACCCAGCAAAGGGATTACAAAAAATGGTTGCAAACGGCACTTTTGAAACGGTCGGTGTCAGTGATTGAAGCGATGGAGGCGGGGAGGTGGTTCCAGTCTGTGCAGGTTTTGGGAATGAACGAGTGGAAGTGCAAATTGGTGCGGCTGCTTGGGACGCCAACCTTGAACTGATGGTCGCTGCGGGAAGAAATGTACGATGGTGGCAGAAAGAGAGAGTTACTCAGTAGAGAATTGAAATGATAAACCTTATGAAAGAGACAAAGACGAGATAGTTTACGACGCAATGAAAGATCGGGCAAGTTAAGATTAGATTTCATAGAAGTGACACTGGCAGTTCGAAAGTAATTTGAGAAAATGAAACGCGCGGAACGGTTTTGAATGGCTTCTATTTGAAGAATAATGGAGTTAATATGAAAGTCCCAGATTCATGATGCATATTCAAGCTTTGACCTCACTAAGGTTTTATAAAGTATGAGTTTCAAGTTAGTTGGGGCTAAAGAAAAATTACGCCGTAGATAACCGAGTGCGCGATTAGCATTACTAGTGATGTAGTCGACGTGATCTTGCCATGAAAGGTTAGCAGAAATGATAATGCCAAGATATTTGTAGGACGAAACTTGCGTTAGGCGAACACCGTTAAGTAAGTATTCACACGGTAGGATGTGATTTGAATGACGTGCAATTCTCATTGACTTACATTTGGCAGGGTTAAGTTTTATTAGCCAGGTGCCACACCAAAATGAAATGTTATCGAGGTCAAACTGAAGAGCATTGTGATTAGCAGGTTCCAGAATTTCTCGATAAACAACACAGTCGTCAGCAAAAAGTTTTATAGATGAAGAAATGCAGCTAGGTAAGTCGTTAATATAAATGAAGAAAAGCAAGGGCCCTAGCACTGACCCCTGCGAGACACCGGACGTTACAGGACAGTGAGGGGAGTTATGGTCATTGGCGGTTACATATTGCGTGCGATTAGACAAGAAGCATTCTATCCATTAAAAAATATTAGGGTCCATGTTAAGTTTACTTAATTTATAGAGGAGCAGACTATGACAGACACTATCGAATGCTTTAGAAAAGTCGATGAAAATGCAGTCAACAGTGATTAAGTGATCTGCAGCAGAGAATAAGTCGTTAGTAAAGGCGAGTAGTTGAGTTTCACATGAGTAATTTTTTCTGAAGCCGTGTTGATGCATACTAAAAAAAGAATTAGTTTCGAGGAAGGATACCATATGACAGTATATGACATGTTCCATGAGTTTGCACGGTATACTGGTTAATGAAATGGGTCTATAATTATTGGGACAATGAGTGTTACCTGATGTGTGCAGAGGAACCACCTTTCCCACCTTCCAGTCGTTCGGGAGCGTACGGGATTCTAATGATTGTGCAAAAATCTTCGACAATATTATAGATGAATACACTTCGGTGTTCTTCAAAAATTTGGGGTTAATGCCATCATCACCTGGAGAAGAGGAAAGCTTCATATTTTGAATTAATTTCATTACGCCCGCCCAGTCAATAACTATTTGATCCATCGGAATAAAATCATAAACCGGAACATCGGGAAACATACATGGCGCGCTGTTAACAAACGACGATGAGAATGCAGAGTTCAAAACAACGCAGCAGTTTTCCCTAGGAACGACCAATTCGCTATCCGTAGCAAGTTCAATTGGTTTCCTTTCCCTTCCGCTCACAACGTGCCAAAACTTACGCAGATTAGTTTCCAGTAGCGATGGAAACTGATCTGCGTAATCCCTTTTTGCTGACTTTTTTATCGGCTGATTGAAAAAAAAAATATAGTGGGTAGACCTCAATGTAACGAGCATGGAGGCCTACCCACTATCCTTTCAACCAAAGCCAACCAGAGCTCAGCGTCTTTCGGGCGTTACCGCAACTCCTGCGCAAGAAGCAGACGACTTGCCCTCCGCATCGCAGTATTGACGCCAAATGCTATCAGAGGCTTCACCAATTAACATTTGCAAAAAGTTAATACATTTAAGGTAATCATTGACAAGTTTTCGCGTTTTTACTCCAGATTGTTCTTAAATATTGCGTACAAAAAGATTGCCACAAGCCCTGCCCACCATGATGCAAAGAAGAGTGACGCAGTCGTTTCCAAGACGTCGTCACTATCTCGGCAGTGCGACCTTGGTGGATGTGTCAACGGAGTTAAATACATCTTAGTTCTATCAAAATATATTTAAGTTCAATCTGGAAGCGACGCCACCGTTATCGCTTGCATCGGTGAAAAGCAATCCGGTCTGAATTGTTTTTGTATCTTGGCATACGACAGACTAGGCCGACGCGCAGTAGGCATTTCCAAACTCCAAACGCAGACGATATAAGCTTGGGTTCGTCGGCAGTTACCTCGGCAGAAGTAGAATAATATTAAGACGTTGGTATTAACGTAACGTAAAGGGGATACAGATGTATTGAAGTCAGGATAACTCTACTTCAACTGAATAAAACGTGTTTTCAGGAGTGCGTTGAACACCTTGCGGCGGAGTCTCTCAGCGTTGACCCCTCGCTGGCGAACGTCTGCGTGCGCCTACTGCAAAGCGGGCGCCCGAATAAAGAATCAAAGAGGTTCATTAAAAAAAATATCCGCAACAATAAAATATTTTTAAATTTTTTTTTATATGTTTAAACGATGAGGGGAATTGAACCTTTAATTATTTCAAAAGTTCCGGGCACCACTTCCCACATTGCTTTTTATAGGCTTTCAATGTGGCCGTTTCTGCATAAACTGGAGGTTATGACATTTAATTAAAACTCAACAAAGCGAGGCGTTGGAAATTTATTACAAGCAATCGAATTGTTAGTCTTAAGAGAACAAAAGGGGGAAAAAGTATTGTAGCTAACGCCCAAATTCAAATTGACAAAGAAAAAATCTAATAAATCTCTTCTTTTTTGGGGCTCATATTTGGACTCCAAATGGCGTCTGTCAATGTTTGTATTTTAATCTAAAATAGGGCATTTTATTAAGTAACTAGGGGCCCGCTTAAACTTGTCAGATACGCCAACCTTTTGTTTAGAATGTTTTTCTTAACTACGTAGATTTTATGCTAATTCCAGAAATTTAGAGCACGATATCAGCAAAACTAAAAAAATATTTTTTTACGAACATATATATATATTTTTTTTAGTTTAGAGGTTTCTTTTCGTACATATCCGAGGCATAAAAAAAAATTGCCGCGTCTCCTTTGGCTTGCCACTTCCAATATTTTGTGCCGTTAAAAATGCCTAGAATTTTAATGGATTCACGGACACGTCTTCTTTTAATTTATCGTTGACGTTTTATTTTTCTGCGAAAGTCACAAATGCGAGCTGGGATGAAAAACAAACAGGTTGTTGCCCACGCTCTTTTCCAGAACTAAATACCGCTACTCGCTACTCCATCAAAAAGTAACGGAGATACGTTACTCGTTTCATCGCTCGAAAACAGTACCTACGTCTTTACTTTGTTACCTGAAAAAGTAACTCGATAAATACGGCGCGTTACTACTGGTAATGCGTTATGCAAGTCTGGGTGATTCTCAACACATTGTTACTCGCCATGTCACATCGTGAAGACGTGGCCAGTTTCTATCTTCCACGCCGTCCAGTCTGAAACTGTTTCGTCCGGAGAAGGGCTACTAGCAATCGGCCGCTTTGCTTCTGGTCGAAACTCAGCGTAAACACCTTTTATTCGGACATACCACTGGCTCCTTGTTGCATATGTATGTCTGCTACGCCCGGCTAGTAACCGTACTTACATAATTGAACTCTCTGGTTTAAACCAACGCGTTCCCAATTATCAATTTCGAAAACCTGATTACTGGAATGTACCTACTTGCCGATTGAACCTAGAAAAAGAAATGATGTGGTACAGATTATCATGCTTAATTGTTTTATTCACAGTGATGTTGACGTAGACACTATCAGCATGAAAGAATTGCGTGCGTTGATGTGTCATTTTGTTGTAGACGACTAATGTTTTTGGTGTGTGTGTTTTTGGCGTGTGTGTGTGTGTGTGTGTTTTTTTTTTCTTTCTCTCTCTTTCGCCTTGTCACTGCTGCAGAATGCAATTCGGATGCCGAGAGCTCGTCAGCCGTTTCTTGTGTCTTTTTTTCTCGGCTTCCACCATTGTAAATGGAAAATAAATATATTATTATTATTATTATTATTATTATTATTAAACCAATGACGCGCATTTGAATGTGCGTCTACGCGTGATTGGTTTTGTCAGTGATAGAAAGAACGCACACAAACGGCGAAAGCCGTGACGATGCACTTTCGGCGCGGCTTGATTGGCGGAGCGCAAGTTCGTCTGCTTCCTTTTGCAGGGTTTGTGGTGACGTCAGGAAGACGCCGAGCTCTGATTGGTTTTGAGTAAAGGATAGTGGGTAGACCTCAAGGCAGCTTGCTTCGAGGTGTACCAACACCACTTAGATAAGCAGAAGGTCTCCTTCAGGCACGTAGCCAGGATTCTGTTTCGAGGGGGGGGGGGGGGGGAGGGGGGGGGGGCGCCCATGACAAAATGCTGTATGAGGGGGAGGGGGAGAGGAGGCCCCAGCAAAATAAAAAGTTTAGGGGAGGGGGGCGGGCCATGCCCGCCCGCCCCCCCCCCCCCCCCCCTCCCTCCTGGCTACGTGCCTGGCCCCTTTACCGTCATCACAGTCAGATTGATTGAGGCCTGAGATGGGGCACGAGTGCAGCGTCACTGTTCGGCCGGGGCTCGTGTTCAATCAGCGCGTCGAAGGTCGCCCTCGGGCCCAAAAGCCGAGTTAGAGCGATCCGACTGTGATGATGTTTCATGAAGGGAGAGGATGCGACGCAAATGCTTTTATTATTCGAGGTGGTGTTGGGTCTACCCACTATCCTTCAATCAAGGCCAATCAGAGCTCGGCTTTTTTTCTGACATCACCACAACCCCTGCAAAAAAACCAGGCGTACTTGCGCACCGCATTGGCCCAGCAACGAGGAGGGCAATGCGTAAACGTTGCTCCTTATCGGTATACTATGCCTGGGACACGTCTTCCACCGTACTCGCTTTCACCTTATGATGAACCGCAGCGGGCGCTACGAGCCCTTCCAGGCAATCCAGCACTATGAACGTATCACGTTCATAGTACCGCAGGTCATGCGACGTTCACACACGTCAATGGATTCGTTTCGTCGGCTCCTGGCGTCCTTCTGCGGTTCATCGTAAGGTGAAACGGAGTACGGAACGTTTAGCTACGTCTTCATTTTTCTTGCACCCTTTCCGCCTGCTAACCTCGCAACTGTGCAATGCTGTTGATCCACCCGATGCTGGTGGTGGCACTGCGACGGAAGCGAATATGGCAGACACCTGTCCTGCTTTAGCTTGCCCTGCAGCCGTTCAGTCGACGGACACTTTAACTAGGCGAGTCCGCTCATGAGGTCGTCTGCGAATGCCATAACAAACAGCCCAAAACAAGTTTTTTTTTCCTTTTTGAACAAGGTAAGTTTATTTGTTGATATTTTCATCCCATACTTTGACCACGTGGTTGCACCTCTGTGGTAAATCTCAGTGGGATACGTTGAAAAACCGAGTTTTTGGCGGAGCCGTCTAAAGTGCCTTAGAAGCGTTAGCTTACCTGCTGTAGATTGCTTGACCTGGTTTAAAGCTGCAAGCTTTGTGACAGAGCGCGAGTTTATTCATAAAACTGATTCTCGAAGTTATCGAATTATTTTCAAATGTTAGGTCTGATGTGGCTCTTCACGGTCAGATTATACAATTCTGTGCGTGGCAGGCGTTAAATGAAGAATATAAAGTTTAGCGATCTTCTCTGACCTCGTAAAGATCTGCGTAATCTTTTGGTGAGTTGTATATTGAATTCTTTTAAAGTGACGTGTACTGCGCAAAAAAAAAAAAAAAAAGTTGTTAAGATGTTTGTTGCACCACATCACACTTTATATTAGAACGCGTGGCAGAGAGGTTATTTTTCTAGTATGATTTAGTGACCATGAGTCGCATTGTGTCCACACAACATGAGCGTAGTGCATCAACATGAATTTTCAGAGCGTTTTGGGGCATACTAGATAAAAAATAAAAAAAAAAAATTAGGGAAAATAAATTTACTCCCTAAGTGACCTTCCCGTACTCGCAGATGGCCTCACCAGCACTCTCCCCAGCTCCCCGCGTGAATTAGCGCTGTCACTCGTCCGGACGCGCAAGCGACATTTGCTCACGAAACAGAAAGTGGAAAAGAGAAGAGACCTCATAACGCTGCAGGCTCGCAGGAGCGCCGGCGCCGGCGGTCGTCGAGCGGGGGGCTCGACGACCGATCGAAATCTGGAGGCCACGTGACCGAGCTCCAGCAGCGACCCGTGGCGCCCGTTCTCGGCGTTCGAACCCGTCGCGCAGAGATGGCTGCCGCGCGAAACTGAGTCGACCGATCCACGACATTAAAGCGCCGCAGTTTGTGTGGTGCCACAGGCTTTCTCCGACGCTGCGGATAGGCGGGTGCAACTCCACAGCTACGAGTCAGGTGAGCAACCGTGCGAGGCATCGGAATTCGTATTGCGCGAAGATTTTGTGGAGAATAAGAAAAAAAAAAAAAGTGTGCGAAGTAGAAGGACCACAGGTTTGCCGCCCCTCTCAATCTGGGTGTTTGTTTATGGAGCGTATTATGCTCCTTGGCCGAGTTGCGTTCAGAACAAACAAGAACGTTGCAAAAGCGGCGTTCTTTTTTTTTCTTTTTTTGCAGTCTATTGTTTTTTAATTGGAAGTTCGGTATTGCGGGATTTGAGTTATGTAATAATAACAATGTAAACGCGCGCATTGTTTAATTTTTTCTTTGTCAGGTAAATGCTGTTTTTATTGGGGATTGTGCCTGCAGTGAGTCTCCAAAAAGATCACGCGTTCTATAAAACGATACCTGATAATGCGAAACCTGCTATGGAAACACAATGCCAATTCTCGTTGTCCTTTTGATGCAGAAAGGATACATCCTGTGGTAATTGAATTTTTACTGTTGGTTTTGATTTGGGCGGGGTTTGTAAAGACGTGCTTTCTTCACATTCACAATTGCGTGATGGATGTACCCTTTGTAGCAGACGGTAGTTTTCTTGCACTAGAAGATTGGGGTTAGCATTCAATAGCGTTTGTTCAATTGCTCTCCTATATTAAAAAAAAAGAAGACGTTTCATAACTTTGGACCGATTGTCGGTTTTGGAGAGATGAGCGGTTGTGACGCGTTATGCGGTGAGCTCGATCGATTCAGTGTTCTATATGGTAATGAACAGGTGCGTCTTAATGGGACAAACAAATCATAGTCTCCTCTATTCCAAGAAAGGAGTAGATTGTCACGTGGTAAATAGGCTTGCACAGTTCACTCATTTCTTGTAAAAAAATAAAAACGCTGAGGACTGATTTTTTCTAAACACATATGGGCTTTTTGATTACTAAAGAAATCAGGAGGATGCATTTCTGGAGAGTTTCTTTTAATGGAAATCTGCTTTGGGAGGCTGTCAGGCACGGCTGTCAGGCACGCGAATCTGTGTTTGCCTTCTTGGCGACTCTCCTGACACCTGTGGAACCTGTCACAGCTGCCTGTCTGTGTGCATAATTTCGACAGGAATTATTTTTTTAAGTAACACTTTGCCTTTTTTTTATGTTTTCCGCCTGCGTTGAGTTTCCATTCGCGGCAACTGTTAAGTCGCGGTGCGATTTTCTGTAGACTTGTACTATGTGTCCATTTACCATCATATACAATCCTGGAAGTACCAAGTACTTCAGAGAATCTGTCTATACGTTTTTTCTTCACAAAAAAAGGGAACTTTCTCGGGCGTTCTGGAAACGCGACATTCGCGAAGTTTATCTTTTTTTTGTTCGCAAACCAACTTCAGTTGTCAAATGACCGTTCCCTTATCGTGCATTGTGATCAATGCCTCATATATAAATACGGACGACAGATATACAAAACTTCACCGACGAAGTCTTAAGCAGTTAGGAACAAATTTAAACGTAAACATGTTGGCGTTTAACTTAAAAATATAGATTGACCTCACATTATAAGCTTCATGACCAGACGATATTTAACATTTACTGTATTAGATAATGTTCGCTACAATTTCCGCGTTACATATATATATATATATATATATATATATATATATATATATATATATATATATATATATATATATATATATATACCACGTGTGACAAAATGGTTTTCTTCTAACATTTATTGTATGTTTGTTTGCCCAGTGGATCACTTATCGTAAACATAAACCTTGAGTCCAAAAAAAAAAGAAACAAGCAAAGACAAAAATCAGAGGTCACGGTGCTATCAGCTAATTTTGTTTAATCGTATAGACGCTTTAGTGCAAGAACGTACGCAAAAGCACGCACACACGCACCCCCCCCCCCCACACACACACACACCGACTTATATCCGGTGCTGTCCCAGTTTTATGGCTTAATTTCCCCGCGCGTCTTCCTTTCTTGTGCTTTATCGATTGATGCTTACCCAGTAGGCGACTCCTAAAATGCTCTTTTTGTCTGGCGCGTCGATGGGCGTTATGACCGACTGCTCCGCTTAGATGTCGCACCACGCGTGTCAGTATCTGAGTTGAGCAACAAGTAAAGGTGCGACCTTTTCAACAGGTATGTCCTGCAAAGCCCATCAAATGTAGGTCCCTGTCTTCCCTTGTGGAAACATTTGCGTCCAGTTCAAAACAACACGCATGGTACTTTTGGTAACAGAAACATTGTCTTCCGGATTACTGTCATGCCTCCAGATTTTAATCACAGGGTACTGCAAATGTGTGTGTGTGTGTTTTTGTTCACAAATAAACGGCTTATGGGAAAATATTTAATTACCTAGGCCACAGATTGTTGTCCCAGCTTTCTCTTAAAGCACCTCAATGTATGTGCAGAGACAGCTTGTTGGATGTGGAATCAAAAAAAGAAAAATCTAACTGCCCGTGGTTTAAGTATGTCGGTAAACGTTTCACTACATTCGCTAACACGAGACGTCCGTTTAAAGGACTACACACGACTCTATATTCTCAACGTTTATTTCGAAGTTTAAATAGCATGACATCTGAATATACCGCGCAACTTATTTCAATTTAATTTTCATATAACGAGAAGAACGCGATTAATTTTGTTTGGCGTAAAAGATGTGTCGTTTGATAGAACTTGGAATATTTACGAAATACCAAGTCGTTCCTCAAAGAAGCAGGCAAAAATACATTAAAGTTCATGTAAATTTGTTGTTGTTGTTTAAATGAAATAATAATTTGACTGACCCATTTAAACTTTTCGAGGGAAGTTATTTAAAGAAATATCGGTACTAACAAAACACCGGCTGCCGCTCTGAGGCTTCAATGACCTTCTTTCCAAACTCCACCCCTAGCTTAGACTGCCTTTGAATTTTAGTTGCCATCCAGAATCTGTGCTATACAATTTGAAGCACGTGCGTGCGCACAATACGCTCTTAATGATCGCTTTGACCATAATCAAATCTTTGTCAGTCTCGAGAAACTTTACCCTATTTTTTTTTTTATATAGCGATTTGCCTCCTGTGTGCCTGTTGCATCATCGTCGTTGTACTTATTCAACGAATACACTGCCTCGCCAATTTAGTGGTTGTCGAGATGATTTAACACTTGAGATTTCAAATAACTTTCTTGAGATTTCAAGTAACTTCAAGAACACTTGAGATTTCAAGTAACCTTTTTTTAAGTTTGACAAGCTGAGCCGCATAATAATAACTTCGTTTCATTTAATTTACGAGGAAATAAGGGTCACAAAAGTATTTTATAAATGAAGCATATATGAGAACTTTTTAACGCAACTAAGCTTTTATAAATGATAGGTATCGAGGGGTCAAGAGTGCAGGATGATTTTCGCGTGTCTTATCTGGTTGACACTCCAGAGTGCGCTGGAAGCACATTCAATAATCTGCAGAGAGTTCACGAGAAAAGAAAAGAGTTTTTGTTTCGGCACGGATGAATAAGCTATGCACCACAGAAAGCTCAAACTCCATGAGAATGTGAAGCTAGCCGTTGTGATAAAACGGAAATGTAGCCGCGCAAAAGAAAAAAACAAAAAAACAAAAAACAAGCCGAGTTGGTGAGAACTGGCCTTTTTCGCCTTGTGTTAGGGTGGTGAAGCGTGCACGTAAAAATAGCACTCTGATTTCGAGCGAGGCTCCGGTCAAGTGTAGACTGATTCCTATAACTCTCCAGAGACCACAATAGCGCGAGAAGGTTGTGCGGTCGACGGCCTTTCTGGCAGAATCGGCTACGAACCGCGAATTATCGAGTCTTTTATCTATTTATTGATGTTCTAGGATAACCCGAAAACAATTACAGATCGCGCACAATTCGGAATCCTCAAAAATAAATACCACGCCATTTTTTTTTTAACGAGAACAAATTGCGGGTTGGTATTCACCTTACAAAATATTGTAAATATGGTGTTAGCTATTCGGGTATTTACGAGCACTGCCTGCCGACGTGTTTTTAAATAGTGAGGTACAAATTTCGCAGGTTCCAAATTTTTCCGCGGTATTCTATTGTGGTTCCCCATATGTGTCCGGGCCTTTATTCACGTAACATTAAACAAATAGACCAGTGTCTGCTCTGTTCCACGGGCGCCGCCATGTTTGTTTATGCTGACGCTATGACACCGCAGGGGGGCTGCGTTTTTCGCGAGACATCGTTTTTTTAGCAACCTTCGCCCATATCGTAGTGCTAGAGCGTCAGAAATGCATAGTCACGAAGCTCGAGAAACAACACCGATGCCAAGAGTGCTGTAAAAAGCAAAACTTTTTTCTATACGCAGCCCCTTTCTTCATTAGAGCCTGCGTTTGAGATTAATTTTTTTTATTTTTATCACTGGGGGGCTAGGATCTGGGTCACCTATAGACACTATACATAAAGCCTAGAAAATATAAACTACGATACTCTCGTATATTAGGGAAACAAGAAAAAACTTAACAGATAAATTAAACGTGTAAAACTGGTATGTGTTTTCCTATGTCTTTGAATCACTGTCGCCATACATGGACAGACTATCCTCAAGCTGGCCAAAACATCTAAATTAAATTTTTATTTTTATTCGCAGTTTGTCTAACTTCACGGCTTCACTTGCGGCACGAACTAATTACCAACCTCCGGCAAGTTTTGCCTCGTTTATTTTCCCTTTTTTTTTTTTTAAGTTTCAAATATAGCTATATATGATGTAGTTTGGTTGAAAAATTACAGCCGACGCAAAACTTCTAACAGCAAATTTCCGGGGCTAGACAAAACAGGGCAACCGAACGTCAGACGATCGTCAGCTTTTGAGAACAAGAACACTCGACATAAATCTTGCAAGATATTACACCAGAAAAACGCTCGTTCATTTTTTTCATTACTGTGAAATATCGTATGCCTAAAGAACATATTTTTCACAATGAGGTGGTGGTAATATGCTAGTCGTTATTAAATGTCACTCATAAATAACGGGTAATAACGAGATTAATTTTAAAACGACGCGATGGAAACTAGCTTCTTAAAAATGTATAGATACGCTTGATATATTGTCGGAATGGGTGGCTTCCTTTATATTATTGGAATAATAACATCTTCATATGAAATTAATATTTAATGACGGGTAAACATTCAAGAAGCACAGAGAAGTTCAAGACGGCTTTTGTTTACTTGGCATAGCATTGGTCCATAACGAAGCAATTGCTATGCGATAGGCACTTTTCCGACCATATATATATATAGAGACAGCGTCGGCATACAGTGTACACGTTTTTCTACAAATTAATTACCACGGGGAACATTCACTGCCTAGTGTTACCTTGCGTGCATTCCATTCTCATGTGGTAACAGTGACCTTTCGGAACGTTCACGTGACAGTCTTCTACTGTTATTGATCACGGCTTTCCCTGGTGAACATTGTAAAGAGCTCAGTAAAAAATGCGTTAGAAACTCGAATCGGTTCAAAATAAAGCATCTCGTTTCATATCGCGCGACCACTCACGGATATCGAGCATAACTGCACTAAAATCAAATATGGAGCTTCGTTCATTAACTGAAATAACTAAATTTGCTCGCCTTGTCATATTTCACAGAATCTATCCATCCTCTTTCTTTCGTGACAGTTACTGTTAACAGCCATCTCACATCAATTTGCGCCGTACCCACAACTTGAAATTAAATCTTTTGTTCGCAAGATTTAATACATTTCAAAATCACCCGCTGTCCCTAGCTATCAGTGACTGAAATTCTTTTACCGAAATAACCGTACTTGAAACTAATCATGCTAAATTTGGTGTTGTTTGGAAGGCATACCTTACAAGTGGTTTTCGTTTGTCAAAAGGTTCTTTATATGACCTAAATAATATACGTCTCCTCCTCACCATTAATATAACTGTTATCCAAGGACCTTCACTGTTAATATTTCGTACTATATCCGCCCTCATGTAATGAACTTCACTGAAGTGCCTTTGAGGATTATTAAACTGAACCGAACGTGCCAGGGCATTTTTTGAGCACGCTGTGAAGTTTGACCTAGCTTGACCTCCCTGTGACCCCTGAATTATCGCTTTGTTTTTGTTTTATATCTCTGATCATGGTTCACTAGGGAATGAGAGAACTTCTCAATGCAAGAACTGTCTCCCTCCCGAAACAAAAAGACGTGAAAAGAGAGCGCAAGCGCGCTTCGGCCTCGGAGTCAACGCGGCATGGCACACGGGAGTGGCGTCGCCTGATTTGGGATTCTTCGCGTGCGCTTCGCAAATGTTCTTACACGCGATGCTGACCATTATCTGCCCCGAGTTTACGAAACCCTTTCGGCCATGGGTCTGATGGACGTCACGCGAGTTCTGCCGCCTTTGAGACCTGCGCGTTAAGCACTGCTTCGCCGAAGGCAGCGCCACCCGAACACAAATTTACGGTAGCCCTGATTTTTCTTAGTCCTGTCTCCTCATTTTCTATTCACTCCGCTTTTTCCTCCCACATTTGCCATAAACAAACTCATGCCCCTGTATGATTCTGGTGTTGCGTCATAGATACACTTTCCGACACTGTTAGAGCGAACAAGCCATCGCAGGATTTTCTATGTTTTTCTCTTGGTATTGAAAGACTGTCACCAAAACTACTACAATGGTGGAAGTTGATCTGTTAGGCTATTAACCTAGGGGATGAATTTTGATGCCCGCCAGTATCCTTTCGAAAAATAGAAAATTGCGGCTAAGTCGTTTTCGCGCTAACAGTATCGCGGAATGTACGCATCTAGTCAAGAGAATAAACTTTTCAATGGAAATCTTTGGCCGACTCCAACGTTGGGAGCGAGAAGGATAAGCAGACTGGTTTTCTTGTTCAAGTAAACATTCATAAATTTATTGCAGCAAAACAAATTGGTCAATATACAGTGTATCCCATGAAATGCAGGAGCAAAGGTAACATGCGAAAAGTAACGTGAATAGTCAAGAGCAATACGGCAGTTTGCAAGAGCCGCGTCTGTCACAGCTTGCAAACGCCGTTGCCACTGTAAGGATTAACGAGTGCATCGTGGCAGGTCAGTAGTTCAGTGTTATCTTGACGATGGGCATTAGGGGACGAAGACCTATTTAACATTATCACTATTGTTCCTCAGTGTCCTGCAACTGGTAGTCACAAATATGTGTAATTTTAAGGAGTAACATTTATGGCTTCGTCACTCTCTATTTTTATGCCAATTGACGCTGACATTTTTCAATATTATTTGACTAAATACGTTTTAAAATGCGTAATGTTATTTTTTCTTTCGAAGCCATATTTACTTCGTAAATTATGTATAATGCCTCAAAATAAATGCCATAAAAGCCTACACGTTCATATTAGTTCTTTTTCTGGTTTTAACAGATGACTCCCCAGACCATCGTCAACAAGATGAATCTCACGGAAAAGAGGAGCCGTAAAATTATGTGTTATATTTAGTGACTCCTAGACGTTAGCAAATGTTTCCCCATAAAATGTATTTGTGGTTTTTTAGGGTCATTCGCCGTAATCCAAGTTTTTAAGTGAACTTTTAATACTGTCTCTGTAAATGTGCTTACTGCCGCCTCTGTCTGAAATGTTTGCTCAGAGATGGAGCGTGAAATTGCGCCATCCAGTGAGTTAGCTTCTTCAGTATTCTGTTCAGAATCCTTTCGCTCCAGTCCCTATATTTTTTTTATATCGTCTTTTCTAACTTTTTGTACTTTTGTATCACGCAAGTAGAAGCAATGCATCGCGCGACGACGGTAATTGGGTACGGCTCTTGTTGAAAGTTTTCAGGAAACCGCCATGTGTTATATTTGACTTACACAAAAATCGTCGTTTAGGGGATTGGTCTGGACTTTTATTTCTACAGAAAATAAAACATCTAGCCAGAATAAAACTATATCAGTTTTTGTTAAAGAATCCCATGAGTACGTCCAGGCACCGCCATCGTTTTGGCAGCTCCCTGATTCCTTTTGCGTAGAGAAAATTGCGCTGCGTAATCTGGTCAAACGAACGTGTCCTAGCGGGGGATGTATCATTGGCTGTCGAAATTGTTGATACCATTTGTAAACTGATGTCCGAAACGTAATTTGATCTCCATACTGCGCTCGCCATCTTTTTTAGATTTGAACTGATTTAAGTTTTTCTTTCACCAGAGATTTGATTACAAACCGCTGCTCCACAACTACAGACACATTGCTCGTCAAGACAATAGCTGGAGCCGCAGCGCGTACGTTAAATACATTATTTCCCAGGCGCTCTGTATTCAAGAATGATAACAGGTTAACGCCCTCCTGTAGTTTCAACCTGCTACATTTGTTTTAGCGATTTCTTACGAACAATAGTGCCACTTAAACTTGAACGGCCCTTATACTATTGAAATTATCGTAGTGAAAAACCCACCAAACAATGAGCCATTCCACAAGCTGCCGTAATTAACAGGTTGATTAAAACAAACTAGAGAGTTTTGGTTAAGGTTAACTTTACTTTCTCGGCGTATGGTACCTCGGAATTTGCACATTCGTTGTGTTCTTTTGGCTTCGGGATGTCTAGGGCAAACAGTGCGTGTTTATTAAATTTTAAAGTTGACTACCGCAATGTGTTTTTTTTTTCTGTTCAGTATTTACTTCGACTCAATGTACTCGTAAACAAAGTTGACAGAAGAAATTGTGCGATAATGATCACAGAAGACCATGATTATTTTTCATGATATACCAGAATTAGATAATTGTCACCTTCTGTCTCAAACACCTAAAACCCCTGAAAAATAGTATAGTTGCACAAGTTCTAAAATAAACAATAATGTAAGAAATCAGCACATCTTGTCTCTCCTCTGCCAGAGGTTCCTTCAGATATCTGCTATATCAGACTTTAGTTGTCTGCTTTACATAACATAGTCTTCTTGATTTCGAAACAACAGCAACAAACTCATTTTATAAAAATGAAGTGTACCCCTCCATCGCCATGGGTATCGTGCAAACAATCTTGAGTTAGAGATTGGTTGAAATCGACTAATTAAAGTTCTCAATCCGTATAAAAATATAATCATAATATACGGGTTTCACATGGGTTCTCATGACAAGTCCTTGTCGTAAGATTGTTTAGCCTGCACTAAAATAGCACAGAAAAGAGGGCGCCGTTGAAGGTACCTGCGAACTTTAAGCAAGCGTTCCTTGAGTAACTAATATAAAAACAGTATTTAGAGCACGCGTCTTAAAGGGAAGATGAGCGGTTCTGCATGTGAGAAAAAACACTTGAATTGTGTTTATTTGGCCGTTAGAATAACAGATATCACAATTATATTTCAATGCGACGCGCCGGAGAGCTATAAGAGCAATTTCCAAATAAGGCTGAAGCCCCGCCTCCTTAGCCTCGGGCAGCCAAAAGATCCGTCGATGACGTCACGGACAGCGACTGTCTTTAACCTTTTCTCGCGTTTGACAATTCTTGCGCAGCAAATGGTTTGGGTATTCGGGTTCATAAGGTAAAAATCCACTGGAATTCAATTTTAACTCATTTTTTTCAGGAAGCTTTTGGAATTCCCACTTTACAAGAACCCTATGACACAGTAGGTACCGCTCAAGAAACTGAATTCAATGATCGTGCCCAAAACAAATGTTACTGAAACTATGACGGCGCTATACATTATACGTGCTAATACTTACCTTTCTGTGTCTCACAACAGCGCCAAAGATGCGAAAATGCGATGACAAAATTCGCACAACGCCGAAAGTGGTGACAAGGACTCTTTAATGTCTAGAAAGACAATTAACTGCCATGTGACTTTTCTGGCAAAGAAAAGTCGAGAGAATGAAAACAAAATAAAAAGCTCTTAACAGAATCCTCAGATGCAGTTCGGCAGTGTAGTATTTGCGGTGTCTATGATGATGTTGTGAAACCCTCTACCAATCACGATTTTAAAATTCTGCAGTTTTTGAGCTCACAAAACATTGTAGTAAACAAAAATAGTGAGTGGTTTTACGTGCATTGTTATTTATACAGTAAGAGTGATCTAACAGAATATGTTATAAGCTATTGAAATTGTGCGCTCAATATTATTTTCTTTTGTTGCACTTTTATAAAACAAGAAAATGGCTTCTCTCTCAGCAAAGCACTATGAAGAACTGGAAGAAAGATTAGCCAATCGTTAATAAAAGTACATATAACAAGTACAAAGTTATACATTTTATGTCTATGTCGTTTTAGTGGACAGCGTATCTAGATTGCAAATATATTTAAACATGTGGTGGACATCTGTTTTTTTATGTTTCAACGAATTTGCAAACAAAATACTTAACAAGAATGTTTTGCTGCGGTCGTGTAATCTTTTATATAACATACGCGAAAATAAAAATTTCCTTTTTGTGCCACTCCGGCGTTTATGTGAAGTGAAGGAGGATACGGGTCAAAAACAAAATGAGCCATCTTTTGTGTACTATTGTGGCTTTATCAAAAGAACTGGCAGGCAAATCGTTAGGTAGTATTTTTTTTCACAAAACTACCTTTCTTTTTTATGTATATTTTTTAATTAACATACAAAGATGTCCAGAAAGGTGTAATTTAAGCGGCTCAATATATTGGTGTTGCGTCACACTGAATCCTCATAATATACAGTCCAATAATTTTGTTAAAAAAATATCAGTCCTACTGCAGATGTGAAAGATTCATGTACACAAGGATACTGGTACGCCACGCGGGTAATTAATAATCGCTTTCCTTGAACATTACTTTATTTGCCCTACTGCCTTCAAGGCCATCAGACCATGTTCATGACATTTCCAGTTTCTAACGATGCTAACAATTTACTGCTCCCTGGTACCGCCATTCGGAGTGAGGAAGAGGAATCGGATTGAGCGACCAGCTTTAATCACGAATTTCTTTTCAGAACACTTCGTATTTCTCTGGCGGTATCGGACGCTATATACACCACTCGGAGACGCGTTCCATGACACCATAGGCTGCGGTTACATCGATGCGACCGTAGCACATCGAGTCGAGATTTGACTATTTCGAGTGGTAGTAGATGTATTGAAGAGGACGAAGTAGAGAGACAGGGGGCTTGTGATTGGTCCCTGCTCGATTCGATACGCTGCGATCGCGTTCATGTAAACTATGCCATAGTCGGGCTGGCAGGGGATATCTACAGGGGAATTCGTGCACCAATATCCGGGTATAGAAGCACTCAACTTGAGTTCGAATACCCAGCGCTCGAGTGGCGGCCTAAGCGCTGGAGCACCGTCATTAGAGAGTTTTAGTAGATCGTTGCCATGACTCAGATAGCGACACCCGATACTCCGCCACCGCCTGCCTTGAGCATGCATAGTATCGTTATCGGGGCTATCGGAGGTATGGGAACCATCTGCTAAAACTCTCTATTGTCTGTCAATCCCATACACTGTATGGGATTGACAGTCACCATGGTAGCACCGCCAGCAGTGAATACAGGTCCCCGATTGTGCGACCCTACTGATGACTGCTCGGGGCATATAAACAATGAGAGGGTTTGGCGGCGTATCTAGAGCGGCGCTCGCGCTTCATGAATGGTAAAGCGCTGGATGAATTTTATAAACAAGTACTGCTAAGCTGGTGCATGCTGCGACGCACTTGGGCCGAAAATGGCGGAGCGTCTCTCTCAATCTAGCTTGTCGCTGCGGCGCGACATCGGCATCTACAGTCGTCCAATAGGAGCGTGCTTGTGAACGGCGGCGCGTCACCGGCAGTCACAGCAAACTAATAGGAGTGTGCGCGTCCGGATCTGGGATGCGCCGTGAGCCAAAAATGGCGACGCGTCCCGGCATCCAATAAGAGGGCCCGTGGCACGATCAAATATGGCGGTACTTGGATATGTCGGGATATCCAGCGCATTAAATGAATGTCAGAACTTCACTGGCAGACAAAAATAGGTCGTTTAAGGTCTTTCGATCTCTTTTTTTCTTCCGTTGAAGTTCTGGAATTCTTAAAGCGCGAGGACCACTCAAAACAGCTCGCACAACTCAAAGCTTTTTCGCCATAGTCTGCCGACTCATCTCAATATCCTTGTTTGAAATTTGCCTAGTGTGTCCCGGAACTGATGTCGCCTTTTCGCTCTGGTTACAGTCCACCTGTGAAATCGCCTACGTGCTCGCGCGCTATAGTGGTCACATAAACTCGTTTAGCGCAGCTTCAGTTTTTCGCAGAACGACGCCTTCTTTTCGTAATGACACATGATAAATGTCCCTGCTTTTGACCGTTGCGTGCGCGATATCCCCCTGCCCTCTTTTTTATTATTTCTTTGGGCTACAAAACTAGTTTTGAAACGTTTTGATCGCACCTCCTACACCTTTGATGAACATTTAAGATCGCTATGTGCAAGCGTCCGTTTTTGACGCCGATTTTAAAGCGAGTCTGGGGATTTATGCCCCCGTATATAATACACTGGTTGCCAACTTGCTGGTTGTGCGCAAAATAAAAAAAAAATATTGAGATTATCCTCGTTGAAGATTCAAGCGCTAGCTGTTTGACGTAATTCTACCGCAGAAAAAAAAAATAAAAAAACGGCTTTATCTTTTTTCTTTTGGGACGAGGTGTTCTATTTGTGGGAAAGCCTACCGGTCGTGTTCAACGTCGGCGCCCACGCAACTGCCCGATCGATGGTTTTCTCGCCGACAGCGGGGACCGCACCCTGCAACGGTCAGCGGCAATGCAAGGCACTATCGCCGCCGCGTATTGGAGGTCACTCTTCTTATTGGCTAAGTATTTTTCTCGGCAATTTAGCTGTGGGACTAAGCATACAATCAAAGTAAAGCAAGGGCCTCTAAGTTAGACACTCGATAAGAAAGTCGGCGAGATCGCTGAATTATTGCGCTATTCCGACTCTGCGCACGAGCATCGGCATGCACCGGTTCGCCCTTTTGACAAAGGCCTTCGGTCTGAAGCGTGCAATCGACATTGAAGTTGATCAAGGCAAATTACAGCTTCAGAAGCGCAGAGCGAGGTGGGTTCTGAATCTTCTGTTATTGCCAACTAGATAAAGACATTTGAGCTTTAAAATTTTTCAAGAAGTAATAATAAAGACAAGACGGGTTATTATATTTGCAGCAGTGGCGCGGCTGGGCGCTAAATGGTAACGCGCGCGAAACGGACCACCGAGCACGGACACGTGAGGCTCGCGAGGCTCAGCTATGGGGCGCGAGAAATGACGCACAACCAAAGCCGTATATGAGGAGAGTTTGGCCAATGGGCGGAGCAAAGGCCGCCGCCAGCGCCGAATACTTCCCCCGCGGTTAGAGCGTAAACTAAAGTTGTGACACAGCGTCGACCAATCAGCAGACCGCGACGTCACAATATTGCAAACGTCATCTAAAGCGTGAAATAGAAGCGTTCAATCTCGGCCTCTCTACTTCATCTCACAAATGTCTGCAGTAAAGAAAAAGGCACAGGCGCGTGAGCCTAACTCAGCGAAATGCTTTTGTTTTTACCAGAATTCGTGCATAGGAGGCACGTTCCAGAGCCACACACGCGCTTGTGGCCATGCCTTTGTCTGCACTGCAGTTGTTTTTGAGACGGAGTATCGGTGACAGTTTGCTCTGGGCTGTCTTGCTAGAACAGCGTGTCAGCTGAGACTGGCTGAAAGAAAACAGTGCAAAGACTGGGGCGCGCGAGTGTCTTGAGACCCGGAGTCCCGCTCGGTTCGAGCGTTGGCTTTGGCAGTGCTTTCTTGCCCCGTCTCAGCTGAAAAGCTGTTTCTATACTTCGTTTCACCTTATGTGCGAGCGAAGGCAAAGCTGGAAGCGCGAGCACGAAAGCTCCGTGCCTTCAGGCTTTGCTCGAGCGCGCGAGCTGGGCAGACACGGAAAAAGCGCTGGTCTCGCGCTTCTAGCTTTGGCCTCGCTCGCAGATAAAATGAAACGAAGTATAGCAAGTCGGCCTTGGTTTGGAGCGCACGTTCGTTTATTCTACCCTTGAAAATGGGCGCGACAAACACCTCACATGCGCCAAGTTTTCAGTCACCGAGAGTTATACCTTTTCTTTCTAGCAGCGCTAAAACGGCTGAAATTAGTCGTGTCACATATTTGGAGCTCACTAGTACCGCTAAGGGCTGTTTCGAGGCCTGTGGTTGGCTCCGAGATGCTCGCCTATTCAAACCAATGTATGGCCAAACTCTTCGAATGAACGGCTCTGCGCACAGCAGATTTGAAAAAGACACCTCTGAAATCGGCCTACCTTCCAGTGTCCTCGCTGTACCCCCTGCTCCTGCAACGGCCATCAGAAACCAGCAATAATTACGTTCTCACAATATTACAGAAACAGCTTTGTCCTTCTTCAGCTGTCAGCGACTATAAATGTATGCGCTCTAAACGCTTTTTTGCTTTGTGATTGGTCCGATAGGCGTTCTTGCCTCCTAATACCGTAATTTGATTGGTTGCTGAGGGATAACAAGACGCTCTCCACACCCTGCGCCTCTCCTCACCTCTCAGTGACTATATTTGTTACGACCGTGGTAACGAAGGTCTCGGTAATGCCACAGGAGACGATAGGGGAAATTATCGGAACTTCTCTCGGGAAGTGGGACATTGGGTGGATTCGCTAAACGAGAGACCTCGCGCTTACCACCGGAGCAGGAACGACCCCGCCCAACGTTAGCGGCGGAAGTTATGAAATCACGCCGTTCGCTCTCGGTAGCGATGGGGTCGTAAAACGGCGTACGTGTAACCTAGAGCCACTAAATGAGCTGCGCTGAGTATCGACACTCTGTTCCCCAACATTGTTGTGGGCGCCGCTATTTTTGGTGCTTTTGCAGAGCAGACGCAACTGCCGATCGTCATGATTCAAAAGTGCGACTTCCTCAGCATTAGATTCGGTGTTAAGAAGCCCGTGTAAAATTGTTTTGCTCTGTCGCGAACTGTTTAAACAATAGTGGAAGGCGGAAAAGCGTTTTCTGTGATTTCAGGCAAAGATGCAGATAACTGGCAACCATGGATTTAAGACAATATGGGCAAGCGTCGTTACTCTAAAGCGTAGCTTACTGAGTGGCACTAGTGTAACCCTTGCGTGTTCAAGACCGACGGGGTGCGCCGGTGGCTCTTGCCTTTCTCCGACGCTTTATGGTTTGTGCTGGAGATACCTACTGGCGTTTACGTTAATGTTTTTTTTTTTTTAATCTGGCATATGAATTGCAGTAATCTAGATTGGGGACTCTGCATTACACAGGCAACTCAGAGTCATATTATTACGGCGAGAAAGTGTTCTAAAATGCGTTTTTGGCGCATCGGAACGCTAAAAGGGGCACATCAATCGAAGGGCAACACAGAGAACGTGTAGATAACGCGCGATGACGATGCAGCGAATCCCGCGCCATCATTGGTTGAAGTCGGGGGGAAACAAACGCAGGTGGGCGTATTTAGGGGGTAAAAAGTGACTGAGGTGCGCATGAAGCAGACAAGCTTGCACGCCGTATACTCTCAGAAATGCAGTGTTGGGTAAATACCATCGAGCTTCGAAATGAAATGCACCAAGGTGAAAATGTAAAGTGGTATTTCAAGTGGTACCACTTGCTTTCAAGTGGTACCACTTGCAAGTCGAGAGTTACCACTTGCAAGGCGAGTGGTACCACTTGCAGGTTAAGCGGCACTCCTTACAAGTCAAGTTGTGCCACATGAGTTTTAAGTGGTACCATTTGGATTGAAAATGGCACCAGTTTGAAAAATAACATATATCACTAATAAAATAATACAAATTAAAAGTAAAAAAAATAAATTTTGAAAACCTGTTTTCGCAAACAGTAATGCACTTCCTGGAGGTCTTTTTCTTTAAATTGAGAAACTTGCAACGAGACGTTCCTTGAACTCGAGCTCAAGAAACGCAAGGCATGGCCAACCTGGAGCGTCTCGTCATTCCTTCACAGCAAATGAAAATGCGGCGTTAGCCGACACAACCGCCGGAGAACCGATCACGAACCAGGAAGATAACGAGTCACGCCCTGCGTTTCTTCAGCCGTCATTTGCCACGTGTACCCGTTGGGGCTGTTGTGTCCCCCCCCCCCCCCCCCCCCCAATTGTAATATTTCCATATATTCGGATAACTTCGTCTCCTTCTATGCTATGTGTTCATTCACTTACTTCTTCATCATCATCATCATCATCATTTTTGAATAAAGTCTCAGGAGAGCAGCACAGGGGACTGCACGTTCCTTCCCAACCCGCAAGCTCCACCAAGGACTCCACATTTTTTTGACAATGGGATGGACGACGTATTCGGCATCGAATCTCCTCAAGACTTCTTGAGTAAATCAGGGAAGTCGGAAATTCCCTGGGAGCGATGGATTGCCCTCTTCGAATGTTTCATGGGGGCATGGGGTGCTCACACACTGCTCTCGGAATGTCGTTGATACCTGCTCCGCCACTCCCTGGGAGTGGAGGGTCAACAAGTCTTCGACACGTTGCCTTCCTTCCGCTCTGTCGCTGTGACGTCGCCAGCAACGACATCATCGGCAGCCGCTTCTGGAGCTCCGACGGGAGACGACTACCGAGAAACTGTCGACACCCTCAGCGCGCAATTCAAAAAGTCCCGCAACATCGAGCTGGAGCGTCACTGGTTCCGCCAGCGTTATTAACAGCCCGAAGAGTTATTGTCAGGTAATTTGACTGCCCTACGGGACTCGGCAGTTCCAACCAACCTCGGTCCTCAACAGGACAAAAACATCTGGGTCACGGCTGGATTTCTGTCCACTAACATTCGAGAACGGCTGCTCCTGGACAGCAGCATTCCTTTCGAGCAAGTTATCGAGGTCGTCCTAAACATTACAAGGACCAAGATTCAGGCTAGGAAGTTCACCATTACCCCTGGCAACCAACTGACTTGCAACGTCACTCACGCCGCTCAAACGGTCGATCGCCGTCGACAGCCTTCACGGGGAATATCATCTTCCCATCAGTCATCGGGGCAGACTTCTTACCATTGGCATGATAAACGGCACGGTCTATCGTTCCACCAAAAAAAAAAATTGGGTTGTGTGTGTGTTTATACAGCCTAGAACTTGGTCTGCCTCAGAGGGGCGACGAGTCTCCCAGCTGTAGATGAGAAATTTAGCCAGTGCGGTACGGCCGCTAGCCTGGGGTCTTTAACGTGCATCACGCAGTAGTGATACACGACCGCACGCCGGTACGATGCTCATCCAGATCGAAACGGGCAGGGGTGGGGCTCGAACCCAGGATCCCTGGGTTCTGCAGCGCGAGCTTTCGCTCCACGTGCTCCGAGCTGGTGTGCGCTAGACCACTCGGCCACCGATCCCCCATTATCGTTTCACCAAGCCTCACGTGAGTGTGTTACTTCTACTCTGAGTAAATCTGCCTACCCTGCCCAGTTGCATAACGACCAGCGCGTGATTGATTCCATCGATGGAGCGTCCAGCTTTTCACAGACGAACGCTTTTCACATCGAGCTTTTCACAGACGAACAATAAACCATTTGTAAGTGGTACCACTTGCAAACATTTCCACCTGGGCAAACAGTGACTGAACTTCGAGCCCACTATACCGGCGCAGCTTTCAAGCTTGGCTTCTGCCTGGCGAGGTTCAGAGACATCGGAGGTGGGCACTGCGAGGTTGTGCGTCCTATTCCGATATCTTTGAACATCGCCAAGCACAGCTGCTGCATCTCAGACAGCATCTTGTCTCCGCGAGCGTGGGAGCGCACTAACCTTGACGACAAAGATAAGCCTCGAGAGCGGACGCGCGAGCAAGATCTAACTCGAGGGTCTCAGCCATAGAGTTATTATAATGTACGCTAGAGGTTCAACTGGCGCTAGTGTCTATGCGACTTCCGTGACGCAAATTGAAGCAGACAGCAACCAGTCTACTTTTGCGGTGCTCCTGTGCATTCCTATGGGAAAACGCGCGCGCATTTGGTTTCTTCGCCGGAAAATAACACGGAGCACTTTGGTTATTTAGGTCGTACCGAATAGCATGTACCTTACTTAACATTGTAAAAGTGTAATTGCTTTAGTTAGCGCATTTTTCTTCATCAGTGATCGATGTTTAACTTCGCTACATTTTTTTCAGTCCCAAACATGTGTTCCGCAGCAGGTGTGTAAAAACAAGTGACAAATCAAAGCAAAATTACAATCGAAAATAATATAGAGTTTGTTCAAGGCTCGCCAGCATTCCGGTGACGCTTACATAATAATAATTTGCCAGTCCTGTCACTATATGAAAATGACCCCGTCGTGCATGAGCGGATAAAAGCATTCAAAATGTAAAGAATAAAGTACGTGGGCTGTGAAAGGTGTATCTTCGTATTGTTTTCTCTACAGGGCAGCTTTTATCGGGCACTTGTTCTCAAAGATTTCGAGCGTGCGGGTGATATTTGGAACTTGGAACAAGCATCTTCGCACAGAGCAGAAATAATAAAGCGGTACTTACTTATTTAAAATCGGAATATATCACATGGCCTTCAATTTATTTTGATCATACATGCACGGGTAATGGCTGATCCAGTGTTACTGTGTAGTTCTTGCCGTCTCCCTTAATTTCCAGATCTTCGTTTTGCTGAAAAGCGCCGACGTGGTGTTCGCGCTAACAGTGTCCGACAGTGCATACAAATACACGTACGAAGCCGTTTTAGCACCGTTTTTAACGCGATGACTTTGAAAGAAAAACGCCGTAACTGACCAATTATTGCGTCGGCCTGACTGAGAACTGTTCCAAGCTACCTAGTACGTTCGAATTATTCGGGATATTTGCTCTTATGATCGAGCGCAGGGAGAAAATGCACTCACTTTTTCCCTTAGAAATGCATTACCGGAAGTAAATTTTGGACTGGTTGCTGTCTGCTTCAATTTGCGTCAGCACACTAGCACCACTTGAACCTCTAGCGTACATTATAATAACTCTATGGTCTCAGCGATCTGCCGAAGTCCCGCCGGTACAATAAACTTACCTCATTTTAAATAGTTGTGCATAGATTAAAGAGCTTCAGCAACGTCTCGAGTAATGTCCAGCAATGGCGACGAGTTCCGAAGCAGCCTCTGAAGTAACCGGACGCAACTGCGAGTCTGCCGCGATGACGTACCAAGCAAGTACCAGGGGGGCTATGTTGCACGTTTTGGACTCCCAAGAGACTAGGGAGAAGGAAGTGACGTCAACAACGCAACAAATGCAGATTGGATGTTGATTCTGTTTTCTTCTGTGAACATCCAATCTACGTTTGCTGTATCGTTGACGTCACTTCTTTCTCCCTAGTCTCCTGGGAGTCCAAAACGAGTAACATAGCCCCCCAGAGTTCGACGACACGAAAGGTAAGTGAACTTCGCATATTATCGGCATTGAGCCCTACTTCGAGGGAAATGGCATCGTGAACGAGTAAAGAAGAGAACGCTTCTCGTTTCACCGCTGGGGTCAAGAGCATTCGACGTCTTGAATGGGCGTTGCGCGCCAAGGGAGGTTAGGGAGTTAACCTACGCCCCAGCGATTAACATTCTCGAAGAATTTTACGCACCGAGACCGAACGAGATAGCTGAAAGTTTAAGCATTTTTACGAGCGTTCAGAACGAGGTTGAGTCATCTCAGCAGTTCACTGCGGAACTTCGGCAGTTGGCCGATAAATACAACTTCGGCGACATGCTACACCGCATGCTACGAGACAGGATAGTGTGTGGAATTCAAAATGTCGACGTTCACAGGGCACTGCACGTTAGGCCCAAGTTGACATTGCAGGAAGCGGAGAACATCGTACTGGCGGCGGAGGTTGCGAGACAAGGTCAGGCTCATGAAGCCTTCAGACGTGAAGTCAGAGCCGGAATTCCACAAGCTGGCGGGTAAGCAACGACCGGGTTCGCCAATGCAGTCAACAAGAAAGAACGTGGACCATCGCTAGGGTGCGAACGGTGCGGCAGCAAGGAACACTCCGAGATGTCCTTAACGTTCAAGAATGTCAAGTGTTTCCAGTGTGGACAGAATAGAAACATTGCAAAAATGTGTCACTCCAAGGGCAAAACACAACAGTGGACGTTCGCGCTAACCGAGAACTCCGTTGAGGACGGAGACGCAGCATTTTCGTCGCAGATGCTGTCCCTGAAACAATATCCGATCGAGGAAAACAAGATCGTCGGTCCAGTTCGGTGCAAGTTTTGTAGGGGCGGAGTCGACCTCATTATGGAGATCGACACGGGATTACCTGTGTGCGTGATATCCCGAGACGTCTACAAGCAAAGGGAGAAAAGGCCAAGACCTTAGAGGTCAACCCTGAAGTTTTCTTGCTATTTGGGGCCATTGTCTATTGCTGGTAAGCTCACGCTTCCTGTCTATTATGCCGACATGACTGTCACAGCGTCGATGACTGTACTTTGTCGGCCAGGACCGTGTTTGTGTGGCCGAGACTTCATCCAAGCGCAGAATAACTTGGAGACTCCTTTTCTCAGTACGTCCTACTCGAAAAGCCGATGTAATGGGGAAGGTCTACCGAAAATCTTGGTCGAGTACGAAGAGGTGTTTGAGCCAACGCTAGGTCTGTTTGAGATTCCACCCGCTCACCTGAATGTCAAGGAGTGGTCGGTTACAAGGTTCTTCGAATCCAGATCTCTATCGTATGCAACGAGGGACAAGTGTTCTGACGAGCTCGACAGGCTAGTTAAGAAGTTAAGAACGGCGTTCTGTATCCAGTGGCACACTCAGAGTGGGGCGACCCCGATCGTGCCGGTTGCGAGGAAGGACGGGTCAGCCAGGATTTGCAGTGATTACAAACTAACAGTGAACGCAGTATGCGTGACAGAGTAATATCCACTACCGGCGCAGCTAGCTGTGCCGGTAGTGGGCTGGAAGTTCTGTCACTGTTCGAATTTCATTTGAATCTGATGTACATCTAAAATGTACTTGAAGTAAAGCGCAAAGTAAATGATAGGTTATAGTCGGATGCAACCTAAGAATAATCTTTTAGCTCCACCCACAAGCGCATTGCGCCCATCTGAAGTGCGTCCGCCGTCGAGAAAGTAGTTCGCCAGCAACGTTGCTTTTTCTTCCTCCAGGAAACGTGTCTTAAACTACTACAATATTTATTTAATTCATTCAGGACATTTAAATAATTTAGAATACGTTTTTGTCAACGAAATAGCTTTTTAGTAAAGAAAGAAAGTCATGTGTAATGTACCGTCTTCCCAATTCATTTTCTGTCCAAGATACTGTCTAACATACCGTCTAACATACCTCTCAGCAGTGCTAAGCCTCGCGCCCGCTTCGAAATTTTCGTTGGCTATAACGTCGCTGGATTCTCTCGTTGTCGCGCAAAAACTGCTGCAAACGCAAGCCGATACCATTAAGATTTCGTGGCGTAACCTCGGGCACGTAAAACACGGTGCAAAAAAGCAGAATAATTGTCACGAGAAACTAGCGTCGCGTTGCTAAGGCCAGCAGCCATGTTGGGCTTTTCTTTTTTTTTTTTTTCAAAAGGATCGCGATTGGTCCACGGAATCCTGACGTCATGAAAACGATTGGCTGGCGTTTCTCGGCGTAGGATTACATTTTCCTCTGAGAGGCATTTCCGGTTTTTTCTTAGCTTGCAACCGACTATAGTAATTGAGTCTTCAAGTGATGTAGCAAGCACACCGCGGGCACAATGTACTTGTTTTTGTTTTTTTTTAATTTGTTTTGCGGATTTGTTTTCGCAGAGCGGGCAGAGATAAAGGCACAATGCCTGGCATAGCCATCGTACAGTTCAACATAGGAGCGACAAAAGTTTCAACCAAACCAACAAAATAATCGCTGTAACGAAATAAAACACGCTATGAACAGAGAACATAAACGATGGTGTCAGGAATAAACACGAAATGAAACGTATACAGAACAGGTCAAACAATTATATGAAGATAAAAACATCTGCACACTCTGTTGATGCGGAAATAACAAGATTTGCAAAAAGTCAGACAGATACTGCTATGCAAATTCTTGAATACTGTAGGGCAAAAGTAAACAACGTTACACATAAAAAAAAATTATACCAGGGAAATTGCCACATCACTCGCCATTAATACCTTTCTGCCAAACTGTTTAAAACTACCAAACGGCTGGTTAAAGTTTATGTTTTATCTGTTTTATTAAGCATTTTAGTGATCTGAAAATATGATGCACGTCGACCATACTTATGTTCTTACGTATAGCGTTTTTCGCGTTGGGTTCCGTGATAAGTATGGATTAGAACTGTTAATTTGCGTCGAGTGGAGTCTACTGCTATGTATCCATTGCAAGAGTTTGAAATAATAAATTTGATTTGCCTTGAGAATATTATACTTGATAAAGTGTGACTGCGTTGCTAAAATTCTTATGACGTTTTATAATTTTCACGTATCCGTAATGTTTTTTTTTTTTTTTGCAAAATGATTAGTTTATTGTAGCTTGTAGCTGTTGTTGTACCACACACCATGATGCCGTAACTCATCCTATAATAAAATAGGGAGTAATATAACGTTAGTTTAAGCCAGGCAGGAATTAGATTTTGAATTTTATAAATAATGACGATAACTCGGGACAAGTCGATTTTTAGTTTGTTGACGTGCGTATTTCAAGAAAGGTTTCAGTGAACCAAACATTTAGAAATTTTTGTCCAACCACCTGCTCCAGTACCGTGCCTTCAAAGTTTGTTTACAATGCTGTCATCTCGGTTCCCCGTTGGCTGGAAGTCAAATACTTAGTTTTATTGGTATGGAGGCTTAAACAATTTATTTGTAACCATTTTGGATAGTTTTGTAAGATATTCATTTGCTAATTCTTCTACACTATTTATTTTTGCTAAACCAGACAGAAATACATATTTGTGTCATATGCATACATTGTCATCTCGGGGCAACCCGGTACATCCCGTAGTTCGTTTATATACACTAGAAACAGTGTGGACCCCATAATAGAACACTGAGGAACACCACAACGTATTTTCATTTTACTAGATATCGTATCATTTACGCATGCGTATTGGTACCCATTTGTAAGATATGTTTCAATTAATTTTAATGTCACTCCACGTATTCTGCACATTTCAAATATTTTAAGCAAGATATTATGTTGTACTGTGTAGAAAGCATTCCTTAGGTCCAAAAATAAACCTAAAGTGACAAATCTTCCCTCGATATTCTCAGCTATTTTATCTTTTATTTCAATCAGGGCTGATTCGGCAGACTTGTTTTTTTTTTTTGGAATCCATACTGGAAATGATAAAAAAATTGAAAATTTTGAAAACATTATTGAGCCTCTCATTGATAACGCACTCAAAAGTCTTTAAATGCGTTATTAATTTTAGTTTCTCCTCGGCCCTTATACGCAAGGATTACTTTGGCAACTTTTAGATCATCGGGGAACTCACCAGTCTCTAGCATCTTATTTATTATATGCGATAATACTGAACTTATTATGCAAGCGATGCATTTATTTCGTAAAGCTTTAATTTCATTCTCACCTGCAACTACTTTTTATTATTTTGTAAATCTCTTGATAAGTCGCTGGAACAAGCATGATCGAATTTTGTCGATTACTCATCATTAGTTGCATTTTTAGCCACACACATGCCGATATTGAAAAAAAAATGCGAATTCATTGCTTCTGCGAGCTCCTTCCCTTCCACACTTACATTACTCCTTATCAGTTCCGCGACACTACAGCGTTTTGCTTTTTGTTTGTTAGATCGTTTACACTGTATCCCAAACTTTTCGATGGTCATTGTGAATATGCAGAAATTTATTTTGATAATACTCACATTTTGCTTGTTTTAAGTCAGAGTTCAACTTGTTTCTAAATTTTTTAAACTCAGACAAAAAACTTAGATCGCGATGATGTATGAAGGCATAATACGTGCGGTCTTTTATTTTTATTATTTTATATAAATACTTTGTTATACACGGTTTTCTAATTTATTTTAGGCTTGGCTTTAGTTTCACATAGAGGAAACGCTATATAATAACAGCGTTCGGATTTAGACAGGAATTATAGGCATTTGTCGGATCATGTTCATTATAAACGTCTTCCTATTTTTCTTGATCTATTAAGTAGCCAAAAGCTCTTAACGTTTTTTCGTTTATTTTGCGGTGACAACGTTTTTCTTTATTTAGATTATTTTTCGCGGTTGAAAGAGTTGCAATGCAAAAGATAGGTAAATTGTCGCCTATGTCGTGCAAGATAACGCCAGCTGTGATCTGGTTACATCCTATGTTTGTTAGACAAGCGTCAAGTGATATCGCAGTAGCTGAAGTAACCCTAGTAAGCAACGTTACGACATTGTTACAGGAGTATTGGTGAATAAGATCTCTGAATTCTGAAGTCAGGTACTATAAACACAGCGCACTTTCAAAGTAAAGTACCAGTACTTTTTAACACAATCTTTCATAGTGCCGTTTTCATCCCTTAAAAAGTGCTTTTTAACTGCGATGCACTGCTCTTGTTGTATAAAGTCTAGTAACCAAAGAGTAATTCTACTCTCGCTGAAAAAAAGAAACTTATTTGTATTTATAGCCGCCATTATTTAACTCAGAGAAATGAACAGATGAGCGATGCGTCGTCTGCTTGTCTTTCTGGTAAGTATAGAATATCCACCGCCGTCTCGCCTCCTCCCCTCTCTCTCCTCCCCCAGGCAGTTCTTCAGAGTTGACAAAACATTTTTCATAAAAAAGTTTACAAGATCAAATTTGGGGAATGTACTAGGAAGTCGGGAGTTGTACTTTCTTAGGAGAGTATCAGAGCAAATACTTTAAGTAAAGTACAAGTACATACTCAGAAAATGTATTTCAAGTAAAGTACAAGTTTTCTAAACTATTTGAAGCATTACTTTCAGTAGAATGTACTTGCCCATCACTGCAGAAACGCCCAAGTATTGTCAAACACTGCAGAAATGTTTGCAAGTCTACTGCACCACGATACACATGGCACAGCCATGACTAATTATTGTTCCGGTTAGGTCAGTGAGGATGACTATCGCTCTCCAATAGTGATACAGCGTCAGAGGCGAGTATGCGTTTGCGCCTTTATGTCTCCATAGACGGCGTATAAACATGTGAGGAGAAGTCTTTTTCGACGTCACAAATGCGCCAGTCCAACAAACTAGAACCCGAGACGGCGGCAAAAATAAAGGACAAACACAACGACGTCTCAAACACACCTACTGTGTTTCAAGGCAAAGTTTTAGTATGTCGAATAACAACCAACTCGCCGTCTTAGTAACGTTGTCACAAAGGCGTCATACGGAATGATCGGTTTGTTTCTGTGTGTCTGTACGTTTTGGTAGAAAAAAAATGCAACATGAAAACCCCCATGAAACGTTTTTAAACCATTGAACAGAGACTGAGATGTTTAAAGAAAGGTTGACAGTGGTTGTTCAGTTCGCTTAGCAGGAAAGGACATGAAGGTTTTAATCTGATATAATATGTTTTACTCTTTAAAAGGCAGCACCACATTGTGCAAGTTTCTTTCTGGGGAGTTTCAGGATCTCTAACACACCGACCATAAAAGGTATTGCGAAATATAAAATAAATGCGTTGCTGTTTTTGACACGAGAATATGTAAATAAATAACTTCACTCTTCTATAGCCTGCGTTCTAGCTGTCCCTACAGTTATCTAATCATCGTGTCACCAACTTGTAGTTTTCTATAATCACAGTTATTAAAGTAAGCGGCTTCCTTCTAAGTTGAAGTTACGAAGGTTCTATAGTCTACAGCGAAAACAGATATTAAGAAATACGAACAAATGTGTAGAAAACCGCTGGGCAATTGTGTTTCACGTGAAACGTTTCGGTGTCGCTCTTTTGCTTTGGTTAAACTCTGGTTGTCACTCGTATAACACAATTTTCCAGCAGTTTGCTACATACTTGTTTTGTATGGCGTGTCTGCCTTGTTTGTTCATTTCGCCTCGTCAGCTTTTTGTTTCGCTTAGAATTGATTAAAGACAGTGTTCCATCTGAATGTATCTTTGTTCTGCTCACGCTCCAAAGGCGGCAGCTCTCCTGAGACTTCGATCTTCATCAGTGACTTTCGATGTGGTTGTGGGGTGTATATTTCGCCAAGCCCGGTGCCACTACTTTCACGACGCTCTTCATCAGATAACTTAACATGTTGCACATGAAGCTAACAGCAGTTCCTGGAATGAAGATACGGGAGCTAGTCGGGTTTTAGAGACTGTCGGTTATCCAGAACCTTTCATACTCAACGGAATCAGCCAATCAGTGTTGATCACGTGGCCCTTCCACCAGTCAATGAACTTCAAGCTTGGCCGTCGATTTTTCGGGGCTTTACTAAATCTGGCGAACCCGTCTGACAAGGCAAAAAACGTTTCACATAAAAAAATGGATTCAGGATTGCAGTGCTTTCGGTAAAAAATGCAACACGATTAACTTTGTGAACAGTTTCCTATTTACTGTAAGCCACGAGCCTATCGCTTCGTAGAACAGTGTCATGGACTTGCCGCAGTGAAGAGCTGTTCAAAGCACGATTAATCGATTGTCTTGTTGCAGGTCGGGGGAAGGCACTGTGAACCCAAGGGCAAAATAAACCCTGAAAAAGAAAACAAATGATGAAGCCATTCCTTAAAGACGAAGAATAATCTCGAAAAGCTCAGAGGTTTTGAGAGGGCAAGTGAATTTCATCGTGTCAAAGTACCCTTGCAAGAATGAAGACATACAACTGTAAAACATACCCCTACCCCCCCTCCCCGAAGGAAAAAAACAACTAAAAAATGCGATGTCATTAATCTCAAAGGGCACTTCAGGTTCAACGTTTCCCAGACGCTTCAATCAAAACAAACCGTGTTTTTATGTTTAGTATTTTACATGCCCGGGCATTACATCACAGTAATTTAAATTATGAAGGCCGATGCAGTCTAAAAAACAAACAAAAAAGAAACAAGAAACGTTTTAATATTTTAGTGGTCGGCAGACCACTAATTATCGCAACTGTAATGGCTCCGCTGCCGAACTTTGGTTTCAAACAAATCACTAACAAATCTTCAGTAGCATATTAAACAAATATATACCGTATTTTCTTTCTGTATAAGTGCGTTTTTTTTTTTTTTTTAAATTCCGACGGAGCGCATTATGCAACGGTGCGACGTATCTGTTCTATTTTATTTTGTAAGTATGGACCTTAACTGTAAGCCGTCTTGACATTTACGACAAATGAAAAAAGGCAGAGCCCGCGAAGATGGCCTGCTTTTCTGACAGTCTGAACAAGGTTCGAAGCGTGGCGGCATTAAGGCCCATACGCACATTCGCGTTTGAGCGCGGTGCGTTCCGTAGCGGCAAGCGGACGCGTTGCGTTGCGAAGACCGCTTGCGCCAAGCTTGTACGCACAGTTGCGTTGACACGCAGTCAATCGCAGTCAAGAGCCAATAAGAACGCGCTATCGTCGCTAGTGGCTCACCAATAGTAAGCGAAATCCAAGGCAACATGGCGGCGCACGGCGACGGCGTCGGTGTTCGATCTTGGGACAATCTCGCCGGCTTCCCCGACGTTTTGTCAAGCTTGAACCATCGCAGCCGTGGAAAATACAGTCCCCACCGCTCCCCAAAACGAAAAAGCAAGCAATGGGCGCGTTCAGTAGCGCCTCCCTTGCCTCCGAACGTAGTGCCTCGAGTCGGAGTCATCGGAGCGCCTACTGAACGGCAAAAAAACCCGCGGCTCCAAACCTGCTTCTACGCAACTTCCGCTTCCCCCCCTGTGCCAGACGGTCTCCGAATAAACTGGAAGCAGACGATGGCGAGCACGATCGCTTTTATTTGACGCCGGTATTGAAGAAGTCTTTACAAGGTCGTTAAAGAAAAAGCGAGTGATTGTACACATCAGCGCTGCTGTTCGAAGCGATGCAACGCGATCGAGCCTCTCGCTTGGCGGTGCAAAGTCAGCTACTGTTATAAAAGCCGACAAAAATCGTCGTCAGTACACGCAAAATACCGAGCTCAGCGAATCTACCCCGCCGGTTGCGACACTTTTATACGGTCATAAGTTTGTTCTGCCCTTCGTAACGAACTTCCTATAAAATGTATTTGTATACAGACGGGAAGTTCGGCCGCGCTCGGCGATCAAGGTTTTGTCGGCCGAAGCGAGCCTCAGCCAACGTGCACCCCGATTTAGCTACGCAAACAAAACATTAATCGGTATCATGCTCTGCGTGAGTGTCCAACCGGCTTCCAAAGTCGCGTTCATACCCTGTTTTTCTCTGTTGAGCGCGGACAGGACTATCGTCAATATTACCGAGTTTCCGTGCAACGGCGATCAAGAGACGGCGCGTCAAATGAACGTTTGCGTTGTTTATTAGCATATTCAAACCAAACAAAATACGGTCCAATGCATTTTCCGAAAGAGCCTTATCTCAAAAAGATATACGAACGCGTTATTCGTCTTACCTAGAGCACTTTTCATTAACAAAAGCGAGCAAACCGCGCACCCGCTACAGAACCGAAGCAGCTTATCCCGCCATATTGTTTGTTTTTTACTCTTTTAGCGCCGGAAATCGTCACCAGTCAGGAAATGACGTCATTTTAGCTCCTTTGACTCTACGTGCACCGTCTCCGGACTCGGTGCTTCGGAGCTTGACTCCATAGCCCCGGAGTTACGTGCACCGGAAGTGACTTTTGGCCGTCCAGTGGAAGGAGTCAGTGACTCCTTGACTCCGGGGCCGCTACTGAACGCGCCCAATGCGACCGGCGAACCGGATACGTCTCGCCGAGTCGGCCGGGTGGGGCGAGCGAACACGTCATCCCCTCTCCTCTTTCGGCTTCTGATTGGTCGAACGCACCCGAACGCACCGCAACGCTTCGGAAAGTTGAACGAGTCTCTACTCGCTTGCGTCGCGCTACCAAGCGTTGCGGGAAGGCGCGCGTCGCTCTGCAAGCGACCGCGCCTGGCCGCAAGGACTCCGCAACGCACTCAAACGCGTTCAAACGCGAATGTGCGTATGGCCCTTCAGTCTCCGTTTCCGGCGAGTCAAGGCCGACCGCACAAAAGTGGGACATATACAATGGTGCGACTTATATAACTTCTTATTCACACAAAAGGCCGTCAAAAAGGTGCGACTTATACAAAGATAAGCAGAAAAATCCTGTATATAGTTCAGCAACACCATATAGCCTTCTTGTTACACACTTGCTGTTTCGATACAGCTTTTTTTATCTTAAGGTTTACAGATTGTTAAAAAAATAAGCCGTGTACAACTCCCTGTAACGTCGAATTGGAGCGCAGCTCTTGAGGAGGAGGAGGGGAGGGTACTGAGGGTCCCTCCTCCTCCCTCGTGATCCTGCCTGCTACTCCTCCTCCCCTCATCCTCCTCTTCCACCCGTGTTGTACGGAACGGCGTTCCTGGAACGCGTTCCTTTTAGGAGGAACGAAGGAACGCCACCGTTCGTTTTGCATCGGTGGAACTGGAATGGGAACTCGTTACATTTTTACTGGAACGGAAAAAGGAACGGCGTTCCTTTTTTTCGTCCAATGTTTTTTTTTTAATTTTCTATGAGGGAAGTGTATAAAGCATAAAAACAATATCTTTACCAAGAGCAGAATGTCGTTAAATTTTTGGTTAATTATCTTAAAGTTTATTTTGTGTCCTCCTTTAGTAACAGTCGGGTGCAGGGAATCTAGTGAATAAGGTTTCTCTTTTCAGTGCCCAAGACTGCAGTACAAAAGAGCAAAACGTTTAGTCAGAAGAAAAGACAGAAAAAGAGACGTTTCAAACTGGGCTAATTTCTTTGCTTCCAGGATTCCTCATACACCTAGAAATATAAGGCAGACTATAGCCATCATCGAACTTTCACAGAGACCTAGAGTTACAGCAAAATAACATGTTACGAGACATCGAACGCACCCTTGAATCCCGAACATTGGTCACTTAAAAGATACACAAAAATTAACCTTTATTCGTTTTCCCCTTGTCCCCCACCTTCGAACTGAACGTCTAATTTAACCTTCGTGAAGAAGAAGTTGTAGCTTTCAAGACTGGCCTTCTGAAGTCGTACCCCGTTCTTCCATTGATCGTTTTGCGGACATCAACATCGAGAAGCAACTGTTTTCAAGTTCGCAGCGCAATGTAGGGTAACAGTATATTTCGCTCGTTTGATTCCGCGCACCACAAACATGAATACGGTTAAAAGCTAAGATTATTTTTAAAGGTGAACATATTAACAAATGAAACCCTGCTTTGATTGCTTTCTTCTCCTGGTGACTTTCCATCACGGCATTCAAATTCGTATGTTGCCATTTGATGAGATAGATTAAAAAAAACAAAACAAAAACTTTGTTCTATGTAACTAAATATAGTAATAAGCAAAAATACAAATGTAACGTATATGTAACGATACGTTCCATTCTTCGAACTGTAACGGGAACGAGTTCCTTTTTCACATATGGAACTTGTAACTGGAACCCGTTCCAGAAATCAGAAGGAGCGAGGAACGAGCTTTCGTTCCTTTTTTTCGAGGAACATGTACAACACTGCTCCACCCCCTCCCTCTCCTTCACCTCCTCCTCATCCTTCAACCTCCTCCCCTCGCCTCCTCCTCCTCTCTCCTCCCCCTCCTCCTCCACCTCCCTCCTACTGATGTAGAGGGGGGGGTCACGTGACCTGTGGGGGTCACGTGGCCTTACGGTTACGCCGACGGCGACGCCGCTCAAGCCGGAAACGGGCGCCTAAGAGCTGCGCTCTAAAAAGAAAAGCCGTGATAGCTCCACTAATGCGGTCTGTGCAGATGAGCATCACGACCAGGAGGAATTAGCATAGAGGGCTAGATAATCGTCACGAGAAGTCTGATAATTAACTGAAATCTGTCAACTAGCTTTTCAATTAGTGAAAGTATGGTTCTAACTTTAAACTTGCTGAGCGTCATCGAAAATTACTAAAGCATTAATTCTTAAAAAATACCTTGAGCGCGTAGGAAGCGTGGTAGTGCGCTAAAGGTTATACTCGTACAGTTTCAAGGCTGGAGGATGTGCCAACGTGGATGACAAACGCGCGGCAGTGTTAGTTAGCATCCGCGTTTTCGCTGCGCCAGTCTTACGCCTGTTGCAAGAGTTGTAAGTTTAGCGCACCACCGCGCTTCCCCCACGCTCCTAATATCTCTAAGATTGGCGGATATCGTAGATTTCAATGACTCTCAGCATGTTTCTAATTGAAACCAAATGCTTATTTTTTCACGACTTAAAAATAATGACGAAAATTTTAGGTAATTATTTGTCGGACGAATAACTTCCTATATTATGTCCCCCTGGCCCGTATAACTCCCCTGAAAAACCGGACTAGTGTAGCTTTCATTGGTTTTAAATTGCAATATTTAAAACCTTAAGAAAATACACTCATGTTTACCGCCTTTATACGTATTCGATTAATGACGGCCTTAGGACGTTCGCCAGGATTCGCGTTTTTCTAATCGAAGAAAGCTAGAATGTTTCAGTATTATTATAATAAAACAAATCTGAGTCTTTCACAGAAATAGAACGCCATGATTTTTCCTCGTGGTTCCTAATAATGAGAGAAGGGGGGAATAACCCGTCGTACTAATTTATGCATCGTGAGTGATATTAGACCAGCACTGTAGACCTGCGACTTCTTGCGTGCAACATTGTCAAGCTTTTAAGATCCGCGGGTTGGGACATCTAGACACCTGCAGAAATTCTAAACTAAATTTTATGTCACACTCAAGAAAAAAAAAAAAACGTAAAAAATGTTGCTGGTATGCTTGTTTGTTCTTGGTTTATGCACACGTACTAAGGTTATTTTTGTCGACGAGCTGCAAAGTTGAACAAACATGGGGCTCAAAAATATTGGCTTCCTTTTGAAGAACAAACAGGCCAAGCGTTTCATGTATATTATAGGAATATTTTTACCAGGGTGCTAGCCCCAAAACGCTGTCGCAGTACATATCTCGCTCAAATCTGCGCTATAATTCTTAAGAAATGAATGCTCATCAATTTTCTGGTGAAGCACGTGTATGGTTAGTAACTGTAATTTACACATGATGAGATAGAAAGTATTATTCCGCACTGCAACACCCAGCGTAATGTATCACATGCCTATGATCCAACTCAGATCCATGTTTTTTTCGATCAAGGACTCTTTGAGTGGTTAAACAATCACTAAGTGGTTAAAAAGAGAATAAGATTCAGATTCAACGTTACAAAATCTGAAGTTTAGGGTAAAATGTTCACAGCCCGGTCTCTTCCGTGGTAGTCACTTTGAAAGTCGAGAAAGCAACTCGCCATAGCACGAAAAATTGAGCATGACACTGGAAATTACTATCTGCACGTAGACACTTTCCAGCATAGGCGTGCGCAGAATTTTTCATTAAGGGGGGCGAGGTTTCCCCAGAGCGCCCCCCCCCCCCCCCCCCCTTTTCTATCTACGCACTCCCACTGATGTCCTTCCGCTCATATTGTAGTGCTGAGACAAGATATGGTTATGAAACCTTTATTTCAACAATATTGAATTTTAACATATACAGAATATTATTAAGCAGTAGGTTTCACTTTCTTGTGAAACGTCCGCAAAGAAAGGCAGTCCCTGCGCAGCTGAGGCGTCAGTGACACAACGCGGGTACAAAGAGTTTTTATTCTTTCTAAACCATGCAGATAAAGATACGACACATATGCCATCTTTAACAGCACAAAATATTTAAAAATACTGCCTCAACGTCACTCTGCTAGCATGGAAAATATAGTATACATGCAGGGCAAACGCATGGGTTCATCTACACATGGCGAAAGCTGTCATATGGCGTCTGCAACGTTCATGCAGAGGACGAAAACGCCACCCAATACACAACGTAATGGCAACGCTTAAAAGCACGAGAATATACCGCAGATTAAAAATACGAGAAACAGCAAGTTACATTATTTAGTAATTATTGAAGATAAACGCTATGACATGTCATTTTTCTTCTTTTGAGCATTCAAATGTACAGTTGATAATCTTACTTTGTAGCGCTTGGGCTAAACTTACTTTTTTTGCACAAGATAACACGCACGCATTATGTCATGCTCAACAAACATTATACAAACTAATGGATATGTTATGTGGTGGTAAACATATTTTATGACTAGATTACTAAAAATGTGCAGCACGCGGGAGATATAGTACTTTTCACCAATCTTGAAAAGCCCAAAGCAAAATTCTACGCGATTTTGTCGCGAACTGTTCGATGACTGACTCAGAACTTGTTGACAATGCAATCTGTTGCTCAACGAACGGTAAAAGCAGCCACCGAAGCCGGTCATGACTCAGAGTTGATCTCAGCTTTGTTTTCACAATGGCGAGCTTTGAAAACGTCCGCTCGCATGCGCAGCTAGTGACAGGGACAACTGCAAAGCCTTTAAAGCTTTGCAGTTGTCTCTGTCAGGTTTTTCGCCGACGGCTGGCCATAGACGGGTTGGCGCCTGGCGCTGTGTCGCGGCGTCTTTTTATGGTTGTTTTCTTCCGTTGCGCGCACTAGAGGGAGGGAACTTTGGCGTCGGTGTTTTATGCCGTCGAAAAAGAAACCATACCGACGGCGCAGTCGCGCCTCGAGTCGGGCCAGCTTTGCGCCCCCCCCCCCCCCCCCCTCTAGATGATTAGAGGGGGCGGCCGCCCCCCCCCCCCCCCCCCTGTCCCCCCTGTGCGCACGCCTATGCTTTCCAGTACCACTTCGTCGATGTTTCGCTATTTGGTGCAATGGAAATGAAGACGCCAGAAATGGGCAAAAACCGAAGTGGAAATCACGGAATTGCCCTTTGCGCGTTCCTCGTCGGAAATAACGTTTCCCGTTAGGCGGAATATGAGGCGCCTTAGCCTAGTTCAGAATAAGTGCTTAATTATTATAATACGGTAAGTGTGTAAAACGAAACGATACGCTACGGATGCCTACAAGCAGAGATGGCAGTAATGACATTACTGCAATGGAATTACAATAATTAAATTACTTTTTGTAGTAATTTGTAATGTAATGAATTACTTCTCGAGGCTGGTAATTTAGTAATGTAATGAATTACTTTTAGGCAGTAATTTCGAGAAAATTACTCATTAGTTTTTAAATTACGTTTGTCCTAAATTAGAAAGTTTGTTTGCAAGCTTTAAAAAAGAAGAGAAAAATTATTTTCCATGGTGAAATGTTGTGAAAGAGCATCGGAGCAAATAAACGACGGCCGCCTGAGCGCAAAGCCTTGTACGAAGAGCTGGACAGACTCACAAAGAAGAGATGGAAAGGCGAAGGAGGAAAGCTTACGTGTAGACATCGCTGGAAGGCAACGCCTTACGAACGACAGATTCACGGCGTCGCGTCATCACGACGACACTATACTTCGTTCATCCCTAAGCCGACAGTGCGGTGGGAGCTGCGAGCTAACCAGAAGTAATCAAACACCTTCCTTTTATCACCTGTCCCGTCCCTTTCTCTGGGAGTTGGTGTGAACGAGAGCGTGGTTACGTGGCGGACGATAGACGTGTGACTGCTGCAACAAACACGTAGCTTCCACCGTTCATCCCTAAGCTGAGAGTGCGTCAGCTATGAATGGCTCATTGACTACGATGCGACGGGCTCATCATCAGTTGGTTAAATATAATTTAAAACCTGAGAGGACAGGACAAACAGATCCCCGCCTTTTACTTTCGTCAAGCAAGGTCGAACCTAAGCTTCGGCCATTGTGAACAACAAATGACCAGAATGAATAGTTAATTCCAAAGGCCTTGTCAAGGGTCCAGGGCGTTTCGTGCGTTCTCGAGCAAAGCAGGTGTCGCTCGCGGTATGCCTCGCTGCCTTCCCTTGGGAAGTTTTTTTGGGAATAAGCCTCTGAGCAGACATCGCCACCCGTTTGTAGGGAAAGGACACAATCTAGGACGCGCGCGCCATTCCTCGATTGGCGACGATTCTGCTTAATAATTCTCCAGGTCCTTTGTGTGACAATGCAGAAAAATTTGCACTCTTCGTGTGTTTGGGAAAAATGATCCTTGAAAGGAACGACCGAGAATAGGTCCAACTATATTCGGCATCAAGTTTTCTTAGCAATGCAGTGGAGGGTACAGGCACGCGTTCCCTCTCTCATTTTGAGTTCTTAATAAAGCTGTGCGCGGGCTCTCCCCTCTCCACTGCATTGCCAAGAAACGTTGTCGCCGAGTGTTGCTCTTGGGACAATAGAATTAGATTGCGTCCGAGGCGGAAGGGAAACGTTTCACGTGACGACTTGAGAACGAGCTGCCATTGCCCGACTTAAACAACTGACTCGGATTACAACTTCTAAATCAGGAAGACGGAAACATATCACCATTTTAGTAAAAACCTTCTCCGTTAAATGAACAGCAAAACCGGTGATAGGACTGACTTTCTGAGTCGCATCTAAAGAAGATATTCATCTTGTTTAACACTTATGTCGAGTGCGCCAGCAAAACCACTGTTCAGAATAGTTCACTATGAAGCACATAAGAATTGTTGCGGTATAAACACGAAGACCTGGGTTATGGTTCATATAGACCAACTCTGCACTTTGACGTCACATCACTGCTGTGGCGCTGCTGTCGGCACTGCGCCTGCGCAGCGCCTCGCTTCTCCCGGATCTGGTTCCTGCACACGCGCTGTGTGTGAAAACGAGGGCTTGTTCTGTGAACACTGTGTTGGTGTATGCGGTAAGTAAAATGAGTACGAATTACTGCCCAAAGTATTAAAAAGTAATGTCAAAATAATTTAATTATTGTTGGAAAGTAATTGTAATGTAATGTCAATACCTTTAGTCTGCGGCAATTTGCAATGTAATTTAATTACATTTTTGCAGTTTTCAGAAAAGTAATTAGTAATGTAATTTAATTACTTTTTGGAAGTCATTTTGCCATCTCTGCCTAGGAGAAACCGGCGGGAAGTAAATGATTGTAACTGATAAATAGAAGGCCCAGTTAAACACAAGCAGAAAACAGCCTGAGTAAAAACAGTCCACCTACACAAAAACAGAGACCCAGTGAAAGGTCGGGCTTTATGTCCAAACGTTGGTGGCGATTCTGTGTCTTGACGTTATGCCAAACGTTTCCCTTGACTGCTTACCATCACATAATACCAGTTGATAAATCTACACGTGCTAGGTGGGAAAGTAGACAATTTTGCGCTTTTTTAAAACTTTTTAGAGCGTATGAAGCTTTGCGAGATTTCTCGTAGTGAAACAAAACACGTTCGGAAATGTATGCAATCGAAAATTGCATAACTTTTCGAATATTATATTGACCCATCACTCCAAATATTCAAAGAACTCTCCAGTTTGGAGATCAAGCGGAATCGTATACAATAAAACCAAGACCACTGCTGATGTCAGCAGCCAGTCGGCAACCCTCTACAAACAAACACCTTTGGCCTCGTATTTAACGCAGCGTGGCGGTAGGATGAAAAATATATAATGATTTTGCAATCGCACCATTGTAGTACTCGTGGCATTCTTTTGAAACACGGACAGACGCGCTCCCGCGACTGTGCCGAGTTTGAGAAATCAGCATGCTGAAATTCACTAGAGTCCTTTATTTTCAGCAATAAAATCTGTACGAGCAGGACAAGCTTCGCCTAAAAATTATAGAATATGACGAAACGAGGGCTACTGTAAGCACACATAGTTGTATAAAATCTAACAGTACATAACCTATTTAATCGTTCGCTCGATAGTGTTCACTTGCCACTGAGCAGTGCTTTACCAGAAGGCAGCCACTGGCACAGCAGGAGTCTTCTTGAGGGTGGAGACCCTTCAGACCTTACGCTGCAACGAACTGGGTCGGCTTGCTGGAACAGCGTCTCAGCTGAGAGTGGGAGAAAGAAGGCCCTGCAAAGGGCTTGGGTGCGCGAGCGTTTTGACACGAGGCTTGAGTCCTTCTCAGCTCGTTCGCTGGCTGTCGCAGTGCTTTCTTTTTCCCAGTCTCAGCTGCAACGTTGTTCCTAGCAACTCGCCCCTAGTGTTTGTTCAGGACAAGAGATTAATGGGGGAGAAACAGGTTATCCTACTTAGTAGACTTCTGCCAAAACGGATTAGGCGAAATGTTGACGCTGCAAGAACTCCGACAAGAGCTGGCAGCCCGACGTCGACGACATCTTTTAAGGCATCAGCGCGTTCCCGAAGCACGTTTCCCGCCGACTCTGAAGCAGTCGTCGGGCGACGCACGAAGCTCAACGAGGTGCGGCTCGAGCTCTACTCGATATCGTTATTTTCTTCTTGGCGCGTGTGCCGGCCAACCGGGAGCTCATTTCCGTTTCCGTAGCTCCCAAAGCTCGTTAATTCGGCTCGGACGGCAGAGAGCCGACGGCGATCGGCGTGGTATATCCTTGTGCCGGCGACGCCATGCTGAAGAAAGGCCGAAAGTTGGTGAAGAAAGTGCGCAAAGTCGTGCATCCGTCGCACGCCAGCAAGAAAAAGTTATCGGAAGATGAGCCCAGGTGAGTACGCCCCAACTCCGTTTGATGAATTACCCTTAGCGGGAGCCGGTGCCAAAGTTTTATGGTGATTCACAGCTATCTTGAAGCATCTATGGTTATCGAAAGCTTAATAAACTCTCTGCGTGACTTATTTTATTCAGGATTTTTATCTCAAGGCCTCGTGTTCGGAGCTTTTATGAGTTAATTCCGCAAGGTAATTGGCTGCGTAGCGAGAATGATATCAGGATTCACCACGCTCTGCGTTTCTCAAGATCTCGATGACTGTAGACCCGCACGCAGCTCTCACGTTTTGAGAAACGCCCCTGGCGAGCAAAGTGACATATACGTAGGTCGCGTTTTTCTCGTGCGTCGCACTGCGTGCTTTTGAACTCTCTGTTAAGGCCGGTTCTCACATGCGGCAAAGCGCTGATGTAGCGCTGCTCACGTGTCGTCAGCTACTTACCGTCTGCCATGAGCAACAGTTTTGAAGGTTTGACACAAACCTGGTGAACGTTCCCGTCAGCACGCGCTTATCGCGAGGTCACCGCAATACGCTTGTAACGCACTACTGCAAGCATGTGTGAACCGGCCTTTAGTGCCTGTGGCTGACGGAGTCTGACATACGCTAGTTTACGCTCATTAATCGTGACTGACGGGGCGTTAGGATGCCGCTTCACGACGGCATTAAATACACCTGTAGTCCTCAAGTTTTGTGCAGCGCCCCTCGCGAGCAAAATCGAATATCTTTAGGTCGCGTTTCTCTTGTGCGTCACGTTAAGTCCTTTCAAACACTCCGTTAGTGCCCGTAGAAAGACACTGAGAAACGCCGACAGACGCTAGTTTTGCGCCCGCGTATTGTGCATGATGAGGGGACGCTATAGGACGCCGCATCACGCCATCATTAGGGAGTTTTCGTAGACCGCGCTGCCCCTTCCGCTAAGCGTTCCGCAACGAAGCAGTTGCTACTGCGACTGCGCGCCGATAGCCTTGACTGTGGAGTTCCCGCTATCGTAGCGGGTTGCGGAGGGCCTTGCGGGACGGCGAAAACGACCTACGAAAACTCCCTATAAATGGTCGCGTCTCACGAACGCTAGCAGAGGCGCCTATTTTGTGGTCGCGTCTCGGGGACGCTACAGCGCCCCCTGACCAAGAGAAACGGGCCTATGGTCGCGTCTCAGCGAAGGCTACAATGGGGTCCTTCTTTTGTGTTCGCGTTTCGCTGACGCTGCAGCGTCCCCTGGCCGAGAGAAACAAACCTATACGGAGCTCAAGTCTGTCTGGTGTTTGCGCTGGGGTGGCTGTGACGTTCGAAGTTGGAGCTTTGATTGGCTCTAATTGGAATGGTAGCGGGTAGACCTCAATGCTAGCGGCCTTTGAGGTCTACCCACTATACTTCCAGTCGGAGACAATTAGAGCTACGCGTTTTGACGTCATCGCAACCCCTGCACGAAATGCAGATGGAACTAGCGCTCCGCATAGGCCTCCCACGCTGAAGCATCGAACAAACTGTGTCTCCAATCATTCTGGGTAGTACACGCTTACTTGATTGGGCCTCGCACTGCTTATAATATCTTCGCTAAGTTCTTTTTTTTTTTTTTTTGTAGTGGTGAAGAACGGAAAAACACACTTAGACGTCGGAAATTGGCTAGATTTAGCGCCGCAAGACAATCGATAACGCTATATTTAAGCCACAACGCTAGGGTACGCGCCTTTTATTTCTGGGTGGTGCCGTCAAAACATCTGGCGTCCAGACGCTCTTTATTTTTTAACTTTGGAACCCGTGAAACGGCGTCTCTTGGCTCACGCTTTTATCGTAACTTTGACCTGCGTTTCAACTGCGTTCGGACTTTTGTTGTTGCTTTGTATTTGCCTCAATATCGCGTTCCGCACCGGAGCAGGCACGTTTCCACACGTGCGACAGCTTGAGACGCTCTAGTTTGCACTACCCAAAAGAAGTCCGTACAAGTCACTTTTTAAAGCGCCCCCTGGGCAACGCAGGAGGTATATGGAAGTGACGCACGCGTCATTTCATAACTCCAACCGTGTGTAATCACTATAGTAAGGAACAACTTCAGAAACTCAGGGCATGCCGAGTTTCGCCCATCTTATTGTTGTTCCGCAGCCAATGAGATCCCGACATCGGCAGATAGAAATGCCCAAGAACGAAACGTGTGAATATGATAAGCTACGCCCCCGCATTTCGTAAGCTGCCAGGGGCTCTCACGGCTCAAGAACCAATAAGAGCGTCGAAGAATCAAAAACGAAGCAAGAAGTTTCACCATACGAGTCACGACTTTCGGTGCCGCCCATTTGGGGAGTCTGCATTCGCTGGTTTCAAAATTGTGAACAGGCAGCGCTAGCCCCCGTCACGACCCAGTTCTACGGCAGGCAAGTTTGTCTGTTCCTCGCTCACCTGGTGCGTTTGTTTACCCCCAAGTCCGTCCGCGTGCTTTCGTTTCCACCCCCCCCCCCCCCCCCCAAACCACAACCACAACCAATGACGGAGCGCGCTTGGTGGCCTCGTCATCGTGCGTTCCCTACACGTTATCTATTTAGTACTTTGTCATTTGATTGGTGTGGTTCTCTCCTTCCATTCCGATGCGTCAAAGACGCATTTTGGAACACTTACTGGCCCAATAGGTATTTGCATCGCTTATTTATTTATGTAATTTGTTCTTCGTGCCTCAAAACGACTGTGGTCTTTGCAGTTATTTCCTTGCACATTTCTAAAAGGGGGGAGGGGGTACACCCCTGTTGCTTTTCTTCAAGGCACCCCCTTAATTCGCAACGACTCCTCTATTCTCAATGCCCCCCCCCCTTCTACTCCCCCCCCCCCCCCTTTAAACATTTAGACCTCCCCCTCTAATTTTAATTCCTGGGAAACCCCTGGGTCTTTGTATGATAAACTGAAATACAAAATACAGCATGCTCACAAAGAGTTATACTATCATAACATCATTCCAGCGCACTGAAAGAAATGTTAGTGTGCTTCCACTAATTTCAGCTCCTCTTTCTCAGCCGCCTGGCTCCGCCTAGCGGCCCGAGAGGGGCGGGGAACCAGCGAATGTGCCAGTTGTTTTTTCTAACCTCCGAAGTCTGATTAAAAAACGCGATGACTTGTACTCAATGATTGACTCATGTGATGCTGGTTTAGTAGTGCTAACTGAAACCTGGCTTTCCTCTCAAGTTAAGGATTTTGAAATATTTAATTGTATTAAACGTTTTAATGTTTACCGCAATGACTGCAAGGAACGTTTGGCGGGGGAGTTTGATAGCAGCTGTGTCTGAACTTAATTCTTTTTTGATAAACATAAAATCTGATCTCTAAATAATATGGGTAGGCCTTTCCATCGGACACAGAAAGCTAGTATTAGGCTGTTGCTATCGTCCTGCATCAGGATCAAATACATTCGTTGAGCAACTTCATGCTGCAAATAACCTTGTCCCTGTTCGCTTTCCAAACTTACCCATTTTTCTTATGGTTGACTATAATTATCCTGGCATCATCTGGTCTGATTTAAGCTCTTCATTGAAAAACCCCTCAACGGAATGTAACTAGTTTTTAGATCTATGTTCTGACTTTAATCTTTCACAAATTGTAAGATTTCCAACAAGGACAACACACTCTTCGGCGAACGTTCTCGACCTGATACTGACTGATACACCTGATTTAATTTTTATAATTTATACTTTTCTGGTCTCAGTGATCACTCTTTGCTTATATTTTCTCTTATAACTCCCGTGTGCCGTAATACAAAACAGATCAAACAAATTCGGGATTACAAAAGGGCCAACTACGCAGTGATTAATAGAGGTCTGTGCTGTTTTGGGGAGGACTTTCTGCCAGCGTTTTACGAGGGTTTCGTTCAAACCAATTGGGATTTCTACAAGAACAAAGCCATTTCTTTATTTAATGAGCATATTACATTACGCTGAATTATAACAAACTCTCAGTCTCCATGGTTCACTCCAACTCTGAAGGCTCTCGAATAAAAAGAAAAGTTTGTTCAGAAACGCAAAGCGCATTGACTCGGAGGAATACTGGCAACGTTATAATCTCGCAGCCAATAAATACAAAAAAGGAGACGGGGAGACTAAATATTACTTTTTTAATGAGTGCCTCCCATCTATGCTAATTAATAATCCTAAACGATTTTGGACTGTAATGAATCCCAGTGTTATAAATGAATAAAGGGCAAACGCCAACCAATCCCTAAAAAATCGTAGGGTCCCAACGTTTCGGTGCCGGCTCGGCACCTTCTTCAGGGGGGCTATTTAAAAGAGAAGCAGCTTCTTTCTTTTCTTCTGCGGTGAATGTAGCGCAGTATCTTCGTTTTTTTATGGTGGTTAGTTTTCAAACTAGGTGCGGTACCTTCGTTTTCTTCGAAGTTGGTTATTTACAAACGAGCATCAGCATCTTCGTTTTTCTCTATGGTAGGGGCCTGTTTCTTTGGTGTTTTCTCTAAATGTCGTAGACCACTGACGTATGCTGAGGGCAAGGTGCCGGAGGATCGATTAATATTTCCTGGTGTGGTCTGTATGCGCCATGACTCAATAAAGAGTCGTTGCCGCCAGTTGGTTTCTACATCCAGGATTCGGGTATTTTCAAAGTCGATGCGGTGGTCATTGTCCTCGCAGTGTTCCGCAACAGCGCTACGCTCTCGATCAAATTTTCGTACGTCATTCTTATGTTGGCGGACTCTTTCCTTGAGGTTTTTTGTTTCGCCGACGTATGAAGCGGAACACTCAGCACAGGGAATCTGGTACACAATGCCTTGTGCTTTTTCTCTCGCTGGACGGTCTTTCGGACGAGGCATTAGGCGCCCAAGTGTCGAAACAGGTTTGTGAGCCACCTGAATACCTTCTTTGGCCAGCGTACGAGCCAGAGTTTCGCTAGTTCCCTTTATATAAGGTACACAGACGCGGATGTTAGGGCGGGACTGCGTGCTATTCTGTGGGCGCTCAAGACTGCGACCAAGACGACGGGCAACACGGCTGATGAAGCTGTTGGTGTAGCCATTCTTTTTGAGGTCGGCGATGACAGCTTGTTCTTCACTTTCTTTATCTTCCTTTGAGGAGCAGATGTTCCGAGCTCTGGACAACAGGGTCGCAACCACCGACGCCTTGTGACTCGAAGGGTGGTATGAGTCAAACCGAAGGTAACGTCCAGTGTGGGTCGGCTTCCTGTATACAGTGAACTCCATGTCTTCACCTACTCGCTTGACAAGCACGTCCAGAAACGGCAAGGTGCCGTTTTTTTCAAGCTCTAATGTAAACTGGATGGCCGGCTCGATGGAGTTGAGGTGAGCTAAAAAGTTGTCCACCTCTGATGTTTTCAGGATACAAAAGCAATCATCGACGTACCGTAGGAACACTTTGGGGCTAGCCGGAAATGAGTGCAGCGCCCTTTGTTCGATTGCTTCCATCGTCAGGTTTGCCGTAGTAACCGAAATAGAAGCTCCCATTGCGGTTCCGCTGGTCTGGCTGAAGAACTCTCCTTGGAAGCTGAAGTAGGTGCTGTTTCGGCTCATATGCCGAAATGGTTCTGCTCCTGGATTCTATGGACTCCCTAAGATCCACAAGCCAAATGTTCCCCTCCGGCCTATCGTGGATTTTACAACGTCACCGCTTCGGGCGCTATCCAACTACCTCCATCGCACCCTTTCCCCTCTCGTCGGAAGAACGCCAACTAACGTACGAAACGCCGGTCATTTCGTGGAGCTTGTTTCAGAACTCAAGGTCACCACCGAGGACAGTCTAGTGTCATTCGATGTAATTTCACTCTTCACAAGCGTTCCAGTGCCCCTGGCTGTAGCCACAGCCAGGAACGCTCTCGAAAAGGAGAAAGACCTGAACGAAAGAACCTGCCTTAGCGTGGATGAAATATGCTGCCTCCTTGAATTCTGCCTTCACAGCACCTACTTCAGCTTCCAAGGAGAGTTCTTCAGCCAGACCAGCGGAACCGCAATGGGAGCTTCTATTTCGGTTACTACGGCAAACCTGACGATGGAAGCAATCGAACAAAGGGCGCTGCACTCATTTCCGGCTAGCCCCAAAGTGTTCCTACGGTACGTCGATGATTGCTTTTGTATCCTGAAAACATCAGAGGTGGACAACTTTTTAGCTCACCTCAACTCCATCGAGCCGGCCATCCAGTTTACATTAGAGCTTGAAAAAAACGGCACCTTGCCGTTTCTGGACGTGCTTGTCAAGCGAGTAGGTGAAGACATGGAGTTCACTGTATACAGGAAGCCGACCCACACTGGACGTTACCTTCGGTTTGACTCATACCACCCTTCGAGTCACAAGGCGTCGGTGGTTGCGACCCTGTTGTCCAGAGCTCGGAACATCTGCTCCTCAAAGGAAGATAAAGAAAGTGAAGAACAAGCTGTCATCGCCGACCTCAAAAAGAATGGCTACACCAACAGCTTCATCAGCCGTGTTGCCCGTCGTCTTGGTCGCAGTCTTGAGCGCCCACAGAATAGCACGCAGTCCCGCCCTAACATCCGCGTCTGTGTACCTTATATAAAGGGAACTAGCGAAACTCTGGCTCGTACGCTGGCCAAAGAAGGTATTCAGGTGGCTCACAAACCTGTTTCGACACTTGGGCGCCTAATGCCTCGTCCGAAAGACCGTCCAGCGAGAGAAAAAGCACAAGGCATTGTGTACCAGATTCCCTGTGCTGAGTGTTCCGCTTCATACGTCGGCGAAACAAAAAACCTCAAGGAAAGAGTCCGCCAACATAAGAATGACGTACGAAAATTTGATCGAGAGCGTAGCGCTGTTGCGGAACACTGCGAGGACAATGACCACCGCATCGACTTTGAAAATACCCGAATCCTGGATGTAGAAACCAACTGGCGGCAACGACTCTTTATTGAGTCATGGCGCATACAGACCACACCAGGAAATATTAATCGATCCTCCGGCACCTTGCCCTCAGCATACGTCAGTGGTCTACGACATTTAGAGAAAACACCAAAGAAACAGGCCCCTACCATAGAGAAAAACGAAGATGCTGATGCTCGTTTGTAAATAACCAACTTCGAAGAAAACGAAGGTACCGCACCTAGTTTGAAAACTAACCACCATAAAAAAACGAAGATACTGCGCTACATTCACCGCAGAAGAAAAGAAAGAAGCTGCTTCTCTTTTAAATAGCCCCCCTGAAGAAGGTGCCGAGCCGGCACCGAAACGTTGGGACCCTACGATTTTTTAGGGATTGGTTGGCGTTTGCCCTTTATTCATTTATAACATTTAACCCAACCAGGCAGACGTCTGCCGAAATGTTCAACTTCAAATCCCAGTGTTGAGCGTTCGCTTTCACTTAAAAATGAGTCCGGTGAAATGATTCCCAATTCATTGTGTTGGACTATTCTCAATGACATGTTTTCTAGTGTATTTAATAATTCATTTTGTCCATCATATACTTCATATGACTTTTTTCCATGAATCGAATAGGCATTATAGTGAATAGCATTTTAAATTTATAGAGTCAACTAAACAATCATCGTCATCTGGTGTTGACAATATTAATTCAAATTTTCTAAGGAATACAAAAGAATATTAGGACTGGGCATTTGATCGATTGACCTACCGATTAATCGATTATTGCTTTAATCGCGATTAATTCTTTTAACCGGTTAGTCGGTAATATTTTAACGAACCAAAATAAAGTAAAAAGTAAACGCTTTCACCACGCAGACGTGGACGAGAACACCTCTATGAAAGGCAAACTTTAGGTCAGAATTTAGCCTAAAGTACACTGTGGGGGGAAGATTTGTAACTTCTGACAAGGTGCAGAAGGTCACACGTCTCCCGGCCGCTTCGATAGCGTTTGAGTGTCCGTTTAGCGCAGCAGAGAAAGACTATAGTGTGAACAATCAAAGGAGGTCGCTCCTGCCGGATAATATTACCGAACCCTTTACCTCATGCAGCTGAAGTAATCATGTGTCAGTGCCTTCGAACCGTTCTTAACTACACATCAAGGTTGATTTGCCATAAAACTTGTGTATTAGGCCCTTTATCTAATGTTCAGCAAAGGCAAAATCAAAAAACAAATATTAATTTTTGACTTTTTAAAAATATAGTATGCATGGAAATTAAAGAGACCGATTAATCGATTCATTAATCGATTAAAGGATGGCGATTAATTTTGTTAAAACTTTTAATCGACGCCCAGCCCCAAAGGCTCATCAATTATTTTGTCTAAACTATTTGAGCAATCTCTTTCACTAGGTCAGCTTCCAGACGACAGGAAAACTGGAAGGGTGATTCCAGAACACAAGACTGGAGACAAACATTCCCCTTCTAACTTTAGACCCATTTCACTCAGAAGTATCTGTTATAAAACAATGGAACTTATAATTTATTATATTCTGGTTAATTTTCTTGATTCTAATTAATTCTTTAACGTTAACTAACACGGTTTTAGGAAATCATTTTCATGCGAGACACAACTTGTAAGACTCAAATGATTTCCATCAAGTTCTAGATCGTGGTTCACGAATTGACAGTGTTTTTCTGGACTTCTCCAGGGCGTTTGACAGGGTCTCTCATAACCTTCTTCCTTTTAAGCTTCACAAACTTAACATTGAACATCATGTACTTTCGTGGATGGACTTATTTCCGACTAATCGTTCACAGTTTGTAAATTGTAATAATACCGACTCGTCGAAAGTTTCAGTAACGTCCAGAGTACCTCGGGAATCTGTGCTTGGCCCTCTTCTCTTTCTCATTTACATGACTTACCATTGAACGTCAACTCTTCTATTTGTTTATTTGCAGATGACTGCGTTGTATACCGCGAAATTGTTAATAGTTCTGACATCTTACTTCTTCGAAAAGATCTCGATTCCATATCAAGTTGGTGTGACACTTGGCACATGTCATTAAATGTTGACATATGTAAACACGTGATAATTTCCAGACGAGTTAACGATCCTTCTCTCCTATATCCTTAATAATATGACTTGAGAGCGGGTTGACACTTACAAATATCTGGGCGTTCACATCACATCTCACCTCTCATGGAAATCGCATGTTCACCACGTCATTTTCAATGCCAAAAGCATGCTTGGCTCTCTAAAACGTAATTTTTTCCAGACTCCTTCGACTTTGAAACTCTTTTTTTATGAAACACTAGTCCGGCCAAAACTTGAGTACGCTTCTGCTGTTTGGAATCCTTACACTGAGAGCCTCGTCGGCGCCTTGGAAGCTGTCCAGAATAGATCTGTCCGTTTCATTCTTTCTAATTACCGCCGTACATCAAGCGTAACCTCTAGGAAAAAATGCCTATCCTTGCCAACTCTTTCTTTCGCCGAAAGTTTTATCGATTAAGTTTATTTCAGAAAATATTTTTCACAACCCTATCCTTAAGACTGAACTCTTACTGGAGTCATCCTACATATCATCACGCAATCATCACATACATAAAGTCGAAATTCCACAGTGCCACACTAATACCTACTACAGATCATTCATACCTCTAACGTCTGCTGACTGAAACCACCTTTCCACATCCGTCGAAACAATTGTTAATCCTGTTGATTTTAAAAATGCTGTACCCATACTGCTAGAACTTGATTGGTGATTTGAGTGTTCTATTAACTTATACGTAATAATCCCACCCCCTCTGTAATGCCTTCGGGCCTTGAGGGTACCAATAAATGAAATGAAATGAAACATGCATACCCGAACGAAAAATGCTGAGTCACTGAGCTGTCAACGCATGCGTAGGGTCTGATATACCGCGCAGCAGAGCAACAGCGCGTGCTGAGAAACCTTTTACAGCCCAGCAGACAAAAATGGAAGCGCGCAAAAGACGATTTTTGCGGAAGTGTATAGTCCATGACCCTGTGAAAATTTCCATCTACGAAGCTCGATGACGTGCCTGAATAAAAAGAGAGTTTTTGCACTGCGCCGGTGCTGTAACATTGCTACAGACCAACTCATGTTTACAAACAAACCGGAGCGCCCCTAGTGGACACCACTGCCAGCTCGCCGTCGCCCATAAACAAACCATTGGAATAGGATGTTGTCGGCGTCGGTGTGAGTCCTCGCGCTCTTTTTCGCGTTGGAATTGTTGATTCTACGTCTTCCTGGCAATTTCTGATTACTTGAGCGGCATCGGAGAAATTAACGAGGCTCGTTACACCGCAAAATTCGGCGTGAATAATGTAACATACGGCGATTCATTCCGCGTGGACCCCTCAGAATGGATGCTAAAGCCTGATTCACATGGTGAGGTTCTGCTGGCTATTTTCAGTCATGACGTCGCTCGGGCTGCAAAAGCGTGAATCGTAGCTGATTTGTCGACGTCGATACTGAAAATCGCTAGCAGAATTGGGCCGAGGGAATCAGGCATAACAAGTCGGTGATGGCCACTGGTAACAATTATCAACATTTCCTTATATCTACTGTTTACACCGAGCCTACTTACCTGAAGGAACCCTCAAACTTAAACGACGTTTGAGGTCTGAACTTCTTATTGTAATTATCGGGTAAACGATTGGTCTACGGGCCGCTGTCGTTTGAACGAGCAGACGACAAGCACAAACGGTTGAGAGAGCAAACGGCAGCTCGAACGATTAGGCGACCGTTTGAACATGACTACGCACTTACGTAGTCCGCAGGTGGTACCTGCAACTTCACGGTTTTCCCGCGTTCATGTTGGAACAAAACAAATAAATCTGACGACCACAAGTATCCGTGAATTCCATCCAGAGTGCTTCCCGCCCAAGCAATCGTGGTCCGACGGCGTCTGTTCTTCCTTTTTCACGACCCCTATTCACGTTCTCGAACAAACCGATCAGGCAGAAAACGCATGAAAACTGTCTCAAACCTTTCCCTGACTCTTTTGGTAGAGCCCCAGTCGCGGTGTTTTGACGAGAAGGCAGGTATTTGTCCGGTTTCTTCCAAAGTAACACAGGAATGCTCGTGCCCCGTCGCGGCTTCCGCCCACAGCCCCAGACCGGAAGTGCGCCCGACGCGCCACCACTCCGCCGTGACGTAACAGACATGAGTTCGTGTATACACGAACTCATCTCTGTGACGTCACGGCGCGGTGGTGGCGCGTCGGTCGCACTTCCGGTCTGGGGCTGTGGGCAGAAGTCCCCATGCCAGACGTGTATTCCTGCGTTGTTTTGAAAGGAACCAGACGAAAACCTGCCTTCTCGTCAAAACGCCGCGACTGCGGCCGTACCAAAAGTGTCTAGAAAGGTTTGAAGGTCAGTTTTCACGTGCTCGGTTCGTCCGAGAATCTGGATATGTGCCGTGAAAAGGGAAAAGCAGACGCCGTCGGACAACGATTGCTTGGACGGGAAGCACTTCGGGTTGAATTCACGGATACTTGCGGTCATCAGATTTATTTGCTTTGTTTCAACATGAACGCCAGAAAACTGACAAGTTGTGCGGACCACCTGTGGACTACGTTCGGTGCGTCTTCAAGTTCAAACGACCGCCTGATTGTTCGAATTGTCGTCTGCTCTTTCAAAAGTTTCTGCTTGTCGTCTGCTCTCTTAGACGACGCCGGTCCGTAGACCAAATGTTGGCTCGGTACTTGCGATAAGAAGTGAGTGCAGGCCTCAAAAGGCTTAAATTTGAAGGTTGGTAAGCAGGCTCGATGTAAACAGTAGATACAAGGAGATGTTGGTCATTGTTACCAGTGACCAACACCGACTTGTTGTTATGCCTAATTCAGTTGGTCCGATTCTGCTTGCGATTTTCGGTATCGTCGTCGACCATCTCAGCTACGGTTCACGCTTTTGCAGCCCGAGCGGCGTCGCGACTGAAAATTCCGAGCGAAATCTCATCATGCGAATCAGGCTTTAGCGTACAATCTGCGGCGTCAACGAGGAATGAATCGCCGCATGTCACATTATTCACGCGAAGTTTTACGGTGTAACGAGCCTCGGTAATTTCGCTGACGCCGCTCAAGATAGTCAGACATCGCCAGGAAGACGTAGAACCAACAATGCGAACGCGAAAAAGGGCAGGGGGACTCACACTGACGCCGACAACATCGCATTTCAATGGTTTGTTTATGGGCGACGGCGTGCTTTTTGCCCACACCCCCATCGCGCATGCGCGACACCGGTGGCGTCCGCTAGGGGCGCTCCGGGCGCTTCGGTTTGTTTGTAAACATGAGTTGGTGTATAACTCGTGCGCGGAGAAAGTGAGGGAGAGGAGAAGACGAGAGTGCGCAGGGACGTCAGAACGCCGAGCTCTGGTTGGAATGATTAGTGGGTAGACCTAAAGCTATAACTGCCTTTGTCTCCTCTGCACTCGTTGAACGCATTAGAACTGGGAACGCCGGCGTCCGGCGTTTGGCTTTCGCACTCGAACGCGTTCAAGGAGTTTAATGGCGACAAAGGCGGCTAGCTTTAGGTCTACCCCCTAATCTTTCTAACCGAGTTCGGCGTTCTGACGTCCACTCGCGCTCTTGTTCCTCCTCTCCCTCCCTTCTTGGCGCATAGCCGCGGAGCAGTGCAAGAACTGCATTTTTCTACAGGCATGCCATAAAGCTTCATAGCTGGGAATATTCACTGGGCCAGAAAACCTGGTATTCTCACCTGTTTAAAGTAATTTCCCAGTTTCGATACATTTTATTTTGACAATGCTTTTTCTTTCGCGATTATACTCACGCGAAGCTTGGAACAAAATTGATGGCTTGCAGTGGGGTCTTTCCCCACTGCAAGCTATCAATTAGCGCTATGCGAATGGTCATTCCTAGTTGTTCATGCTTCGGGGAACAAAATTTGGGTGGTGTGAAATGTGTGCTGCAGAAAGCATGAACCTAGTTGCGCGGCTACCACAATGGCAGATTATGTGACGTCCATTCAAACAATGCATTTGTGCCACAAGCTTATGGGGAATTCCTTTTGTGAGTCTGGAGCGATTCAAATGCACCCATTGCTCGCACTTCTAGGGTGGTAAATGCTAGCGCGTGCTTGCACCCGCAAGAAGGTACCAACAGATAAAGCGCTCTAAAATTGTTCCAAGTCTACCAAGGAAGCTTCGCATTAGGCTTTTCCATCAAGCGCGCCAGTTTGATTCTTGCTCAGAAAAGTTTGGAACCTATTCAAGATCAGGAGAGAAGACTTCATTTATAAAACCTCAAAAAACAGCTGCTGCCTAAGTTATGTGTGGTTGTAAAATGTTTTCGCCATTAAACAACTTTAGTTGGAGTCATTATTATAATTTATTCCTAATATTGTATATCATTTATAGGGATAGTAGAAAAGTAACGAAAACGTGAGGTAGAAATTACATTTTACGGAGAATTGTAGCTGGAACGCTATAATTTGTTTAATATAGTGACTTCGAGAGTAAAAATTAATTTTCTGAAAGTAACTGTAGAATTAACAAATCCCCTTTGTTTTATTACAAGTAACGACCAGAGACTGCTAAAAAATGGCTCGGTTCCTACTGTTCCGCAGTGCACTCGGAATATCAGAATATGATATTTTTAACTCGGATCAGCCTCAATAGTACTGTGTACTCTTTGCTGTGAAACTGCATGACTATTTGAGAGCAATATCACTTGCCTTTGGAGTCGCTAAGCTGATTAAACACGATGGCATCTAATTATTCTAGGACCAAGTAAGACGAAATAAAGAACTCTTAAATAGAAAAGTAGCGAGATTCTCTCTTTTCTGGCATCTCTTTCATTGGGCGGCAAAGATCCATTTTTTAGCCAGTCGTCGTCTAATTTTGGCCACAGGCCCATTTACGAGAATGTGGTTGTTCGCGTAATAGGCCCTCATTCCTATTTTCACATTACAAATTGTTTAAAGGCACAGGACAGCAATGTTCGACTTTACCCAAGCAGTTGTAGGAGTTAGTTTGTTTTACTTTGAGAATCAACATAAACCGATTTTGCTTGCGTGAGCTTTTTTATATATATATATATATATATAAGGCGTCGCTATGGGAGGAGGAGTGGTTTCCTAGATATCTTAGGAGACGGGCCCCTTCCGACATTTGCAAGCTGAGATGACGTGCCACGTCACTGCCGCATGTCGGAAATAGCGCGGGCCTTAAATCAGCAACGGTTGTTGTCTACCAAGTTAAGCGAATTCGAAACTAAACAGTACACAAAGCGCTGGTCAGAAATTGAGTCTACCGACACCAGTGACCGGGATGGTCTAATCGGTTAAGGCGTCGCCCCGGACAGGCGAAGGTTGCGGGTTTAATCCCCGCTCCTGGCCCAATTTTTCGCCAGCTCTCTTTCCCTTTCCCTTTCTCTAACTTTAATGCAATAAATTCAATAATCACCTTTTCCCCTCTTCGTTCACAATATTACTACGGCTGCACTTGTCAATCTTCACTCATTGGCTGTTATACAGCGAAGACTTTTAAAGATTCCTCAATATAAGTGGATTGAAAAATAATTTGGCGTAGAAGAAACGTCCAGTCATGGCGAATGCCATGAATTGCAAAACAAAACACACGAAATAGCTAGCTAATTAACGCGACCTGTCAATTGACTTCTTATGGAGCTCAGTTTGCTGGCTAGTACTAATGGCAAGTTTGCAGCTGCGGAAAAAAATCCTCCCCCCCCCCCCCCCCCTATTCCTTTTTAAAAACAAAGAAAGTCTTCCTTCCAAGTCCTTAGCTCGAACAAATCTCAAGCTTTGTCTGCAGAAAACCTCGTGAGCGTCACTCTCCTGCGCCTTCCCTGATTGATTGATTGGGGTTTCATGGCGCATGCGCTACTAAGGCCAAAATGCGCCATGCGCCTTCCCTGCACCGAGTTCGAGCTTTCTGCTGAAAACGATTGAGATTTCCTTCCGCGACAGCTCTTAAAAAAATGACACCCTCCGTTTTAAAAACGTATACTATGAAAGTCTTTTTTTTTTCTGGGCTCATTTGTCATTGGTACTGACCACCAAACTGCGCTAATTGAAATGTTATTTAGAAATGGTAAGTTAGTACGTTTTTTTTATCCCTCACGTTCACCACGGCCGGAAGAAATTTTCGAAAGCCTACGTTTAAACACCCGGTATATCACGGTATATCAATTAAACAGATGGTGTTTTGTTATATCTCTCGACTTTTACGCCGTCGTTCGAGTTAAGGTTCTGCTATACTCCAACGTCGAGTATAGGGAACACGGGGTAGCGCAACGCATACAGATACTGATTGGTCGCAGAAATCGGGTACCTGCCCGCCGGGTAATGAAGGGCCCATGTTCTGCCCTACGGTATACGTTCGCTGCGCTAAACGCCGAAGTATAACGAAGCCTTTACGAGCGCAGTAACGTACGGGCGACAAAGAGCCTCCGGTGTCGTCCAGAGGTTTTGGTTTCGGGGCCGGTTTGCTGATGAATACGCGTGTTTCTCTCTGCAATTAAAATAGCTGCAATAGAAGTTTTGAGGTTCCGTGACTGGCTCCGTGGGGACTAGAAACTAAAGGTGCCTAGCGTTCTAGCCAAAAAGATTGTAGGTCAGTCCTCGCTTCGAATATTCAAGTCCGATTTCGTTCGCAGAAAGAGGGGGAAACAGGCTTGAAATGTGTACTTCATGTATTCGTGTACTTAATTCATGTACTTCATGGTCGGCATGTAAAGGTATTTATGGCGAAGGTCGTGTTCAGCTAGAATTAAAGAAAGCAACAAGCAAGGTGTACGTCTGTTGAGCGATATCGGCTGGAACACTTCGTACTTCCTCCCCACGGAGCCGGTCACGTGACCTCAAAATCAAATTTTGCGGCTAACTTAACCGCCGGTCGAAATTCTCGCAATCACCAATATTCCGGGCCAGATCAGAACCCTTTTGAAGCTCCTGTATGATCACGTCGGAACGCCCCGAGTAGTCGACATCGCTAATGTTTGCCTCCACTCGCCGATCTCGGGCGACCAAGAAAACATAAAAGTAAACACGCGCTTTTGTCCGTTCGTAAAAGCCGCGGAGAGATGATTATCAACATCGGATATATGGCGCCATAGTCGCTTCGGCTAATAAATCTTGGCGACGATAAAAGGCTTTTGGAATAACAGTCTATTATTGTTTAAACAAGGTTAATCCAACCTATTTGTAAACTGAGGAAATAAGCGCACAACTCGCCGATTCACCACAATGTAAACCCCCTGAACACAGTACGTGATGTAATTCGAATAAAAACAAACTCTGCTGCGATTTTAAACAAATGCGCTGTTTTTTGTTTTGTTTTTTGTGCGTGATTAAACTATTTAGCAGTGGTATTTCGGGGTAATGCGACGTGTTTTCTACTTGTACTGAGATAAACCAAATAAAAGTTGCAAGCTGCAGATCTGAAACGTTAGGATCGTTGCAGTGCCCTTTTAATTGAATGTTTTTACGGCATTAAAGTAAATTTCGGGGACATTTCTCAAAGATTCGCAAGTTCACACCATTTATCTATGAATCTACCACTCATATTGCGTCGAAAATTATCGTGGTGCGTTTCGTATGTTTTGTATTCCCATTCTGCAAAGCCGAGGTCACATAGTCACGTGACGTCGAGCTTAAAGCTGCGGCGACAGTGAAGCGAAAAACAAGCTATTGCAGGTAGAACTCACGCGCCGTTCGTTACGGACTACCGCATTTTATCTCCCATCGATGGTCGCTCTCAAATTAAAAGTCTCCTACCACCAGGAATCAAATTACCTATCGTAGCTGCTCTTGCGAGAGCCGCACCTCTCTCACTGATTGCAGGCAACCTGAATATATTTCTTGTTTTAATACCGTGTATTTGTGTACTTTTGTTTTGTGGAACCTGCTTCGCAGCGTTTCACACGGTTGCACATTTTTTTAACCTTTCTGCGTTTAGTCGTTCACGTACCGCTTCGGCGATTCGATTCGAGGTGGAACGTTTTTTGTTTGTTTTTTTAATTGGGGAACTTCGATATCGATGCACTTTCGGTATTGCCCTATAGCGGGGTCGGGGTAACAGGAAAGGGGAGTTTGGAGATAGGTTAGGGTTCAGTTTAGTATTTTCACGTGCTCAAATACGCCCGCGGGCCCAGCCCTTTGCAGCAGCTGTGCATGGGCGCCGCTCTAACCGACTTCCAGTTTTTGGTTCCTCTTATTCAGTTTACTACACTTCATCACTACCAGAGCAGGACAGATAATTGCCATTTGAAATTTTAGATTAAAAAAAAAAGAAGAAAAAAAAGAGAGGGGGGAAGGAAGGACAACAAATTGCGAATTCTCACAACACAAAGTCTCGCAAGGACAACACAACACGAAATTTCTGAGACTTCGTGCTGTGTTGTCCCTCCTTTACCCCTGTCTCGGGGTTCTGTCAAAAATGTTAAACCTTCACCAGCTTGTTTGCGCCCTAACTTTTTGGTAGATTTTATTGTGTCCTTCCCCTCAACATTGGCCATTGTGCGAGCTCGTCGACCCCCGGTTTAGTGACTCGGCATCTCGGTATGACAATAGAAGGTCAGCAATGGCGGCTGTAATCTGGCGCGTGTGTAAAACGTCTATAGACTTCGAGACATGTTACCCAGTTTACGCTCGTGCACATTTTATCGACACTCTCGAAATTGCCCTCACTTCTACATTTGCTCCGCGATCTATACGAAGTGAATTCGGCGACTGACAAAAAAGTGAAAGCCGTTTACAAATCCCTGTAACGCCGAATTGGAGCGCAGCTCTTGAGGAGGAGGAGTGAAGGGTACTGAGGGGAGGGTAGACCCCTCCCCCTTCTCCTCCTCCTCCCCTCATTCTTTATTATGCTCCGGGGTGGGTGTCACGTGACTTCGGGGAGGGGGTCACGTGACCTCGGGGAGGCGTGACCTGGGGGTGACCTCAAGGCCACGTGACCCCAAAGGTGACCCCCACGTGACCTTGGGGTCACGTGACCTGGAGGGGTCACGTGACCTCGGGGGGTCACGTGACCTCAGAGGGGTCACGTGACCTCAGAGGGGTCACGTGACCTCAGAGGGGTCACGTGACCTCAGAGGGGTCACGTGACCTGGGGGTCACGTGGGGTCACGTGACCTTGAGATGACCTTGGAAGGGGTCACGTGACCCTCGGGGGGTCACGTGACCTTGGGGAGGCGACCACGTGACCTCGGGGGTCACGTGACCTCAGAGGGGTCACGTGACTTGGGGGTCACGTGACTTTCAAAGGGTCACGTGGGGTCATCTTGGGGTCACGTGACCTTGAGATGACCTTGGAAGGGGTCACGTGACCTCGAGGGGTCACGTGACCTTCAGGGGGTCACGTGGGGTCACGTGACCTTGAGATGACCTTGGGAGGGGTCACGTGACCTTGGGGGTCACGTGACCTTGGGATGACCTTGGTTACGCCGACGCCGACGGCGACGCCGACGGCGACGGCGACGGCGACGCCGACGGCGACGCCGCTCAAGCCGGGAACGGGCCCCTAAGAGCTGCGCTCTAAAATAAATTCGTTTCGGCCTGAAAGTAAGTACGGCTTGTGAGACAAGTTTGATGCGATCACGTGAAACGGGATGCCCCATGTCTGAGTGCAGACAGCATTTTTAGGCCGACACGCTCCTCCGAAATAAGGATGCATTTTGTTTTGTATCTATACTTTGATTTAGGTTAAGTCAGACAGTAGCCGACGCTTTAATTCGATACAGTCAATTAAGCAAGGCATCGCCCTGGACTCGTTGTTTTTGTGATTTTGCAATCACTCAATAAACCAATCACGCAAAGCGAATGCGCCGCGATTTTGTTTTGCGCATGATTGGGGATAGCAATCCCAAAAAAGTGAAAGCCGTTTGCCACTCCCTGTAACGCCGAATTGGAGCGCAGCTCTTGAGGAGGAGGAGGGGAGGGTACTGGGGGCCACGTGTTCTCGGGGGGGGGGGGGTCACGTGACCCCCCCCGAGGGCACGTGACCTTGGTGGGGGCACATGGGGGCAAACACGTGCCCCCTCCGAGGTCACGTGACCTCGGGAGGGGGTTACGTGACCTCGGGGTGTGACTCCCCAGGTCACGTGACCCCCCGGGTCACGTGACCAAAATTTTTCCGCTAGATTTAGCGGGGAAAATTTTCCGCTAGATTTAGCGGGGAAATTTTTTTCCGCTAGATTTAAGGGGGTTTTTTCCGCTAGATTTAGCGGGGAAATTTTTTCCGCTAGATTTAGCGGGGAAATTTTTTCTGCTAGATTTAGCGGGGAAGTTTTCCACTAGATTTAGCGGGGAAATTTTTCCGCTAGATTTAGCGGGGAAATTTTTCGTTAGATTTAGCGGGGAAATTTTTTCCGCTAGATTTAGCGGGGAAATTTTCCGCTAGATTTAGCGGGGAAATTTTTCCGCTAGATTTAGCGGGGAAATGTTTTCCGCTAGATTTAGCGGGGAAATTTTTTCCGCTAGATTTAGCGGGGAAATTTTCCGCTAGATTTAGCGGGGAAATTTTTCCGCTAAATCTAGCGGGGAAAGTTTTTTCGCTAGATTTAGCGGGGAAAATTTTCTGCTAGATTTAGCGGGGAAATTTTCCCGCTAGATTTTTCCGCTAAATTTAGCGGAGAAATTTTCCCGCTAGATTTAACGGGGAAATTTTTCCGCTAGATTTAGCGGGGAATTTTTTCCGCTAAATCTAGCGGGGAAAATTTTTACGCTAGGCTTAGCGATGAAATTTTTCCGCTAAATCTAGCGGGGAAATTTTTCCGCTAGATTTAGCGGGGAAATTTACCCATAATGCACCGCGCGGTTACGCCGACGGCGACGGCGACGCCGACGGCGACGGCGACGGCGACGGCGACGGCGACGCCGCTCAAGCCGGAAACGGGCCCCTAAGAGCTGCGCTCTAAAAAAGCAACGGGCGCCGCGACAATGCACTTCTGACTGTGATTTTAATTGGCTTCGTCGGAATGTGACGTCAGCTAGGTTGGAGGTCAAGTGAAACTGAGTTATAGCAACCTCGACGAACATCAGGTCAGGAATAACCAGTTGTTCGCTCCCCTCGAGCAACTCTTACAACTTTAGCTATTGACTTTCTCGACTTTCTGGTTATATTTATACGATGTTCCCTTTGACCGACGTTTCATAAACCTAACGGCTTTTGTGGAACATTCCAGTGGCCGCCTTCTGCTCGCTGCCATCTGTGTCTAGCTGGGCTGTGGAAGGCGTACCGAGCATGCGCAGTAGCTCTCTTGCCCGAAATACGAGACGCCGCGCATACGTTCGGAGCCCGGTGACACAGCATTTTTCATCTGGGCGATAAGCGCTGTAAAGGTCTATATATATACCAACACACTCTTTACAGAAAAGCCCACGTTAGCCCACCCCACAATAGGTTGTGGGCAGAAACCATCTTCCCATGAGGTGAAGCGTCTGCGCATGGGCAGTGTAGGGTATACATGTCAGTGCGCCTCAGGGTGAAGCCGCCCTTTGCTGCACTGAGTGGGCTAGCGCGTGACACCCTCGAGCTCTGAGTTTGTGACTTATGCGGTAACGGCGTCTAAGCATTAGCCAAGGCTACGCGCTGAAGCTGAATAACACCGGATTACACGCACTTCAAAAGACATTAAAAATCGATTGGACGGAAAAGTGGTTGAAATGTCACCACTCAAACAAAAGCGCGTGTGTGTATGAAGGCACTTAGGGCAGTGCCGACAGGGGTGCCACCGCAGCTTCGCGTCGTCAGATCATCACGCTGGTGTTAGCAGCTCCGGCGAGATCGACGGCCCTCGGAGGCTAAAACAGAGTGCCATGGCGGCAGGTTCCCTCGCTACCCTCCTCGAGGGAATCGGATATTGGTAGCGCCTGGCGGTCTAAAGTGGAAGCCGTGAGAGACGGTTTGAAAACACGTGTTGAAAATCCTAAATATAATATAATTTGCGAAGCATGTCGCTGGGCACGTGCAGAGTGAAACTCGCGAGCTGATTCGTTAATTGTATGCGGAAAGCAAGCCGTCTCCTTCTTGCGCCGTAGTTGCGGTGACTCCAAAACGACGCCGAGCTTTGAATGGTTTTGATTGAAAGGATAGCGGGTAGACCTCAATGCTTGATGCCTTGAGGTCTACCCACCATTTTTTTTTTTTTTTTTTTTGATTAGCCGATGAGTGCTGGGCGGTCTGACATCATCGCAACCCCTGTGCAGGAAGCAGACGAACTGACGAAATTGCACTGGATATTAATCGCGTGCAATACTTACAGGGGGCGCGCTACTCCGCCTTAGCAGATGGTTGGATGTGCCAATAGTGACGGCGTCCACGTCACGTCGTATGTGGCCGATTCATACGATAAACTATCTCCGCGGACAGATTGATCACGTTACGGCACGTCTAGGGGGATCGGTGGCCGAGTGGGCTGAAGCGCACACCCAGCTCGACGCGCGTGGAGCGAAAGCTCGCGCTGCCGAACCCAGGGATCCTGGGTTCGAGCCCCACCCCTGCCCGTTTCGATCTGGATGAGCATCGTACCGGCGTGCGGTCGTGTATCACTACTGCGTGGTGCACGTTAAAGACCCCAGGCTAGCGGTTGTACCACACTGGCTAAATTGCTCATCTACAGTGTAAACCAGTGTCGCCCCTACTGGCAGACCAACCTTACGCTGTATAAATCACTCAAACGTCCAATTTGACTTTTGATTTTACGGCACGTCTACGGTTCCTGCAACTTCTAAACACATCCACACGAGGGAGACGACTAGCAGACGACAGCGAGGACGAACCGAACCTGTTCGTGACCCCATAGTGCACACAGTGCCACGAAACTTCAACATCGCGCAATCAAATTTTTTTTATTTATTTCATTTACAAATACTGCAAGCCTGGTTAATTAAACCTACAAAAAAAAAAAAAAAAAAAAAAAAAACGACAGTCACGGCGTGTTAGGCGACTTTTGACAGAAACTTCTTGAAACGGACCCGAAGAATACCCGAACCTGCATCTTGCCAACCGGGAAAAGTTTCTGTAGCTTCTTTCACGCGTGGAATCAAGAATCGCCTGACAAAATAAACTAGCGCACGCACCTAAAACAATAATGCCCAATTCTTATTTTAATCGTCAAAAACAAAAACGTTACCGTTGCTAGACTAAACGCTCTTCAAGTCAAGCGCCAGCCAAAAATCACCGAGTGTAAAAGCACTCGGTCATTTCACTCCGCGCGTCCGCGGACGAGGCGCGGATTGCAGGAATCGGTGATCTGCCGTTCACGTAATACACGGTCTGCGGACGAAAATTCGATTCCGTCCATCGCGTGAATCGTCAACCGATACCAACGTTACTAAACACTCAGTTGGGAAACTCCCATAGAGACAGCTTTGAAAAAGTGGCCCCAAACTGTTTCCGCGCACCGAGCTAATGACGAACACAACGCGACCATTTCTCCCGCGGCGGCCACTCGAGGAACAGATACAGCGGTAGAGGTTACAGGGGTGCCACCCCCGTCTCCCCGGCGGACGCGCCGCGGTGAGCTACTGAAGTTAAAATGCACCTAGGGCGGGACGTGCTACCTGAAAGGCCCGCTGAGGCATGGTTTTATAAAAACAATATTAATTGTGCCGCAAAACCTTGGGAACTAAAGATGATAAAAACATCACGCGCCCATCATTTGGTACTAAACTCCAATAAATTCCATACAAAAAGACTCTTTTCCGTTTGTTTTTACGCAAAAACAGGCTTTCAAAAAGCTCGAGGTGACCACAGTACAGACAAATGATAAAGAGTGGCGTTGTTGTCGCATTTAGCTCGGTCTCGGTGAACGCCAGCGGCCCAGGTTTCGACGGTGAGTTTCCCAACTGAGTGTTTTAGTAACGTTGACCGATACGAAGCGAAATTTCGTCTGCTTCTTGAGCAGCGGTTGCAGTGACGTCAGAACGCCGAGCTCTGATCGACTCGATTAGAAGAATAGTGGGTAGACCTCAAGGCAGCTATAGCATTGAGATCTACCAACAATTCGTCCAATCAGAGCCAATAAAAGCTCGGCGTTCTGCCGTCACCGCAACCCCTGCGCAAGAATCAGACGAGCTTGAGCTCCGCATGGTGAAGCGCTGCCCGCCCGTCTGAGCGTTCCCGGGGTCATGTTTCTCGGTCTCGCTCCGAAGTTTGGCACCTTGACATTCAAAACCTACTATCGTCCAACGTTGATCTGAATGTGTTTTCAACCATTCGAACTGCGGAAGTGGCTCCGAGCTGGTGTTCAATCGTGTGTCCCGCAGTTGTAAACAGCAACGAAGGTAGTGCACCGCCATGCTTTTTCGTTTATATGCGCTGGAAGATGCGTCTACGAAGCGTCTCTGTGTTAAACGGTTTTCAATCAGCCAATAAGAGCTGGGCGTCGTTCTGACGTCACCGCCATTCCTGAGCAAGAAGAAGGCGACACTCTCTCCGCATACCCTTCTAATCGGGCCGTGGCCCAGTGACGTCAGGACCCTCTGCACAAGAAGCAGACTTACTTGCTCGCCGTATCGATTGCCCGCCGTTTTAGAACAAAGAGGGTGGGCGGACGGCACACAGATCTTGGAGCGCTGTCCGTGATATCCGCTCTCGAGAAAAGCATAAAATAGAGGGCCTTTGTCGCCCACAATGGGCGAAGAACTGAAAGCGATATCTGTCGCACGTTCGCGCAATGCAGGCGAAGTGATGTCGTCACGTACCTGAGGACGGTAGGTGACGACATCATTTTGCCCGCTTTGCGCGAACCTGCTACAGCTATCGCTTTTACTTCGCACATCGACCGGAAACATGCTCCGATGCAAGCGAATGCGCAGGTTTCCCCCTTTGATGTGGAGCGGGGGTGGTTATCAATTGAGCCCGTTCTCGTTTCGCCCTTCTCAGAACAATCATTCTCAAAAAATATCTTCTCGCTTTGACCCGTCGCATTTGGCTCTTTCCCGTTTCGTCTTTGCATTTCAACCCTTCTCCTTTTGGCCTGTTCTTGTTTCGCCCTTCTCACTTGGCCCTTATGGTTCCCTATTGGCGTAAGGCACTCAGGTGTCACTTTTTCGTAATAACCATACGTTATAGTAGAATTTTATAGATCTCCATGCAAATCGGCTGATAAAACATGTTCTGTGTGGCTAAGGAAATGTCCAAAAAACAAAGGCATTAGCGATGGAGCACGAATGGAGGAGATCGAGGAGTGGCGCTTCCTAGCGGCCACCTTGGAAACTAACACTGTTTGTCCATGTCCTCGGAGATTTTTCGCGCGCTGGCTGTGGTCCTCAGGCATTGCATTCGCCTGTAGAGACTGTTACTGCGGGGTGCTTTGTGGCGCTCGCAACCAAACCAAACTAAATCAAACTAGAGTAACTGTACAGGCTCTGCTTGCGGAGCCAGAGTATCGCGTTCCTTTTTTTTTTTTCGCCGCCAACTCCGCATTGGCGGAAAAGCGGTCACGTGCACCGAGCTGGATCCGACCTTCGTGCGAGAAAGCGACTTTTCAGGTGAGTTTCGGGCGGATCAAGTTTCTCGCTTTATGTTTGCGAAATATACATCCTACACTAACATTGAACAAACTGGAAGGCTCCTTGACCATTCAACATCATGTGTAGCAACTGGACACAGTTTATTCGCGTTATTTTATGACGCGAGCGATGTTTTCAAAGTCTGGGAAGAAGATGACACTGATGACGATCGCGTGGCTCGCGTCTGCGGTGCTCGCGGAGTGATACGCGGGTGGCACATCCGGGCACTTCGGACCAGACAACAACGCGTAGCTATGGCTTGCGAAAGGACGACGTTTTCGTCGGCTACTACATTCTACCGAACTCACACAGAGAAACAGGAGGCAAATGACGGGACGACAACACACTCACGGCGTCTCGCCGCACTATATCTTTTCTGCTTCTCACGCCGCAGCACGCCGCCTCACAGCCACGCCATCCGCGCATCCGGGGCTTTTGCAGAAGCGACGGTCGGTCTTGAATCGTGCGGTTTTGAATCCAACATGACCACCCTGGGAGCACAATTACGGTACTCTGCTCCGCAAGCGGACCATATACAGTAACTATAAATCAAACTAAAGTCCCTTGATAAAATTAACGGATACAAGCACCGCCAACCATTGTTGACGAAACGGGCAAGACGCGTGCCACGAGCGGGTACTTCACCGCCATTCGCTTCTAAGGGCCGCTCACTTCAATGCTGCGCCGCCATTTGCTTCCAAGGGCCGCTCGAGACATGGGCCTCGTGCACTGGCGCATTTGACGCTACTTGCAAGACAAACGCAAACACATCGAGGAACACGGGGGATCGGTAGCCAAGTGTGCTAGCGCGCACCAGCTCGGAGCACGTGGAGCGAAAGCTCGCTCTGCAGAACCCAGGATCCTGGGCTCAATCCCCACCCCTGTCCGCTTCGATCTGGATGAGCATCGTACCGGCGTGCGGTCGTGTATCACTACTGCGTGATGCACACTAAAGACCCCAGGCTAGCGGTTGTACCGCACTGGCTAAATTGCTCCATCTACAACCACGGTGTAAGATACACTCTTTAGGTGAGGGCACCGCGGGGCTGAACGCGCGGCGCGAGGAATCAGATAGTGTTCGTTCGACGGGCATCCGAAAGGCTGCATTATTCCGCGGCCACCGTGCCCGCGGCTGACAGTGTCGCCGGCGGCCAAACGGCGAAACTGCGTGAGAGCGAAAAAAATTATCTCGTTGCCATGACACCCCGGTACACCGTGGTCTTTCTGCACGAGCGACAACCTCGCTGGAGCTCTGCGCGTGTGGAGCATGAGGCGGCACGAGCTGTCTTTGCCGTGCCCACGGGTTGACGAGTCATCTGCTGGCGCAGCTGGAAACCATAGTGAGAGAGAGAGAGAAAGAGAGAGAGTGAAAAGCGAACTTTATCTGCACTGCGCGAGGAAACGCGCTGTCCTCACCTGAAGAGTATTATCTTACACCGTGTCTACAGCTGAGACACCAGACGCTCAGTGAGGCAGACTAACTTCTGGTTGTATAAACATACACACGACAATTTACATTGCTTTGCATCGAGGAGCTTCAATTCAAACAGTACAAACAAAGAAATAGCCGCGAATTATCATCATCACCATTTCGTCGGTCCACGGAACTAAGGTACACTCTAACTAAGGAGCAGAACAAAATGTGCTCACCGCCTCTCGCCGCAACACACAGATCTTTAGCAGGGAAGAAGTTGATCGAATTAAAAGGTATTTGTTTTCTAAGCGCGAAAGGTGTAGAACAAATGTCCGTGCACGTAAGTGTAGTTCAGAAAGCTGTTCTCATGCATGACGGCAAAAGTATTTCTATGCCTGTTTCGCGTGCCCAGACAGTATCCGCAGATGACAAGTCATAAATTCGCACTAAATTATGCATCCTGAGGTATCATCTAGCGGAACAGCGCAAAAACAAAAGCAGCGAATAAAAATTTCGAATCAACGAAGATCTACCTACCTTTAGCTATCTTGATGACTAGAACCATGAATATGCAAGGAATCCATGCCGCGGGTATGGTGGCATACCGGGGGCTCACACATGACAGCATGCTTTGAAAAGATTCTGTTTCCGTTCCTGATATGGTTATTAGCGCCGCATGCAGAGATCCAAAAAACTGGCTCGGCTCCCTTTCTCTACTGCGCAGCAGAGCGTTTGGACGGGCCGGTGCAGAGGGCGTGAAATATCTCGGAGATCATGCATGGTGTGGCAAACAAGCCCTCCGAACGTAGTCATGATAGCATTCGCTGCCATGAAAGACGACGACCAAGGCTCGTGAAAGACACGTAACACTATTCTTTTATCCTAAATGGTTCTAGATAGAAGTAATCTATACTTAGTCTCACCTTAGCATGGACTAACCGCGAATGTTGTGCTAGCGCGAGTGGCTAGCCTTGACTGCCTTGACTGGAGCACTCGCTGCACGAGCGCTCGTGCAGCCGCCAAGGCTTCATTCGAAGCAACTATCTCGCGCTTTTAGCAGACGCGGCTAACAATAGTCCATACTAACGTGAGACGAAGTTTATAATCCCCTCTTGCGTTTATTGTAATCGAAGTCTTCTTGAAAAAACAACAACAAAAAAAAAACAAAAAAAACAAGCGCATCATATGGTAACGCGCTCGCGTGCCGGACTAGCCGGGTCGTGTCGGCCGAGCGCGCTGGATGGAACTTGGCCGTCGTGGCGTCCGTGTTTTTCTGAATGATTCCTAAAATACGCAGTTCACTTTTCAGTTACCCTGTCTCTTGCGGCAATCATGGACGACATCAGCGAAAGCAAGCGGTATCTCGTTGAAGGAGAGGACGTGCTCGACTGCGGTCATGCCATCGAGTGCAGCGTTGCGTTAGAGCGGACGGCGGACGGTGTCCGCACCGTCGTGTACGTGCTGCAGTCTTTCGCGCTGCACATCCGGTTCAAAAGCACGATTCGAGCACTGCAGTACGCAGCAACTGCGCACCATATTCCTACAAACAAATATGCAGCGAGCGCGGAAATGGTGCGGCGTAGGTACGCTAGGCGAGTGCTAGCCTCGGAGTTGTTTGCCACACAATGATTGTTTCTGGTGATGATGACGATAATGAAACTGCGCCGCTTTCATGGCAGCTGTGCATGGGCGCTGCCATAACTGACCTTCAGTTTTTGTTCCCTCTTATTGCGTTCGCTCCACTTAATCATTGCACAGCACGACAGATATTGCCATTTTCAGTGTTACTGTGTCCTTCTCCCCAGCATAGACCCTTGTGGAGACTCGTCAATGCCCGCTTCAGTGGCTCGGCATCTCGGTAAGACAAGAGAAGGTCGGCTATGGCGGTTTAATCTGGCGCACGCTGAAAGACCTTTCGAAAGCTTATTACCCAGGCGAAAAATGTTCAGTCACTGGGCTGTGGAAGCGTGAACGGAGTCTCATATATGATGAAACCACTGCGTACGCGCAAAACGCCTTCCAGAGCCAAATGGGCAAACACGGCAACGCGCAGAAGACGATTATTATACTCTGTTTCACCTTGGGTTGTACCGCACAAAAGGCTACAGGCGCGAACTCCTTGCTCTATAGGGGTGCTTAGGCTCTAGGGGTGCTATGTTGCGCTTTTTGGACTCCCAGGAGACTAGGGAGGAGGAAGTTACGTCAACGACACAGCAGACGCAGATTGGGTGTTGATTTCCTTTTCTTCTGTCAACATCCAATCTGCGTTTGCTGCGTTGTTGGCGTCATTTTCTTCTCCCTGGTCTCCTGGGAGTCCAAAAAGCACAACATAGCACCCTAGCGACGTGCGCGACCGAAAGCGTCGCTGTGGTCGGCCTTCCACGATTGGCCTAAAAGCTGACTATGACGTCGGAAAGGGTATGCCATCGACGGAAATAAGAGGAATGAAAGAACTTTAATTTCGGTGGTGTTGGCAGTGTTGCTTTGAGAGCGCAATGATTTCAGGCTTCCGCCACGCTATTTACAAACACGATTGAACTTGTTGTTCGCAAGGTAATGACGTCACAAGGGGGAACCATTGGAGGGCGCCACCAAAACATCTCGCCGCTAATAGGTCACATCTCGGCGGCACAAACTCTCGTGCACCAAGGGCAGCTGCCAACGCTATGAGCTCGCGCTTCTAGCCTTCGCCGCCGTACAACATAAGATGAAACGAAGTATAGAAAAGGTCTATAGTTGCGACATGTAGAAAATGCAGAAGTTCCGCCTCCAGGGGCCCTAAACTTGTCAAACCCAAAGTTGGGGCCAAAGCTCAAGGAGCGCGCCGATTGGACTATACCGGCGATGACTTCGCGCTTTTTCGCCGGCGTCCAATCAGCGCGCTCCGCGAACTTTCGGCTTCAACTTTGTGTTTGATGAGTTTAGGGCCCCAACATTTGACTGTGGCCTTCCGCCAATAAAAAGTATTGATCGGTTTTAGGACATGGAATGTTTCATTTTCACAAACCAGTCATTATTGTGCATATAGTCGGATTAAAAAGTTGTAAAGAGTCATAGGAATTTTTAAAAAAAATAAGCTTTTTTTACATAGAAAATTATCTGCATGCGCAGCGTTTCTGTTCCGATTGTAGACCTGTCCAGTTTTCAAACGTGTCTTAACTGAGAGAATGTTTTCTCAACATACAAACTTCCGCTTGCGATGCACAGCAACGTCAGCGAGCCATTAGGTAGTTTGGGGTAGCGCTCTTTTATCAATATTGCCTACACAAAAATAAGCTGTTTTCCCCATAAAGTATTACCTGAGTATCTTTTGCATCGCTTCTGTCGTGCGCACTTTCAACTAGTTTCGTGATATGCTCCAGATTTCCACAACGCAAAAAAGCTTGAAAATGGTTAAATTTTTGTTCGGAATTCGGTTATTAAACATGTTTAATCTAAGTAAAACGCTTTAAGGCGAATTTATTTCAGAGAATGTCTGCTGGCTTTCATAAGACAAAGCGCCAAGATGCGTCCAACCTATCTCTTGCTCCCATTTTTGGCGGTCTAGTTTATTCATACTGAAGTCGCCTGATCTAGGGACTTTATTTTAATTCATACGTCAGGCTTCTACAGTATGGGGCGATTTCTCACAAAACGCTCTTTCGCTTCTGGTATCTCGGCTGCGGCCATGTTGTAGGAATATTTTCCTCTATTTCCTACGCTCAAATTCCACGTAGGCGCTGCTTTATTTGCGCCATTTTTGGTGTGCATAAAATACAGAATCAAGGGGATTGGCGATAGAACTTACGAAGAACAATCGACCTCGTACTTGGGAGGCTTAAACGAAACTACGGTACCGTAATCCAATCTTAACTTTTTTTTTTCTCCTTCGGTGCCTCCAAGGCTAGGATTCCTCAATGTCATTTTGTAGTACAAGATGCCGAAAACACGCGCTTACAGGGAAAATACAAAGAAATCGTTGAACACAAAATGTCGCCGTAGCACATTCAGCGGGACAAGCCCGTGCAGGGACACGCTCTTTCACGCGCTTGAAAGCAAAAAAAAAAGAAATAAGCGTTCGGAACGAAATGGCTAGATGTCATCACCTTGAGCAAAATGCAGAGGAAGGCACCCTATCCTTGGCCGTAGCTACCGGACCAATAGACCAATCTCACTAAGCGTTCCACGCATGCGTGACGCCGCCATAACTGTAGTTCATAGGAGCCTATCCCCTATAAAGACTGGCTAGTTTCCCGTTCGAAGGCCTGTCTCTACGCAGCAAGACGGCAGCGCCATGCATTAAATTACAAGGGCCCCGCGAGCAATTGGCGTGTAAAGCCCCTCTATCCTGGGAAAAGTGGCTCCATTCATTGTTGTGGAAATGCTCGAGACACGTGCCGCGCGCCACTTCTGGGAAGAACATGGCGTCTAAAATCCAGCTCAGTGCTGCGCTGTGCCGCCATGATCTTCCCAATGGCTGCACGTTGCACGTGCCTCGCGCATCGACGCACCTTGCGATACTTTTGAAAACTGCGGTAACTGCTACATTCCTCGCCCACTATTTTCTTCAGTCTCAACAAGATTAATAAGAAAAGCATTGTTATCTACCTTCTAAGCAAGGACAGATTTACATTTTTTAGGCTGTGAGGTGCATGCAGTGGCGATAACAGCAAGCATAGTCTAGGTCTTCATCTACCTCCTTTACCGTCTTACCAATGAACGGGAGGGCAGCCAGGCGAGCGCGGCTAAGCCTTTTGAAGTCCAGGAGGTGTAAGTAATTTATCTGCGAAGTGCTCATTTGCTTGTGTCTGTCGAATTTTCTCCAGATTTCTTCTGTGGCTTAAAAACGGATGAATTCTGGCACGCCGATTGCTCACTGCGCCACCAACCGCTTTCATTCCAAAGCAGTCGTCGACGGAGGCAGTGAAAGGAAGACTAGCCAGTCGAGCCTTTCTAGGGTTCATAAAAACACTGCTGGCCCGCAAAGAAACATAAAGCGGACGTTTCTATCATAGATTCCGGCGAGATTTCCAGCCAAAGGTACACCACACAAAGCCGCCATATGGAGGAGCAACGCTGCCTAGGCAACAAAGCATATGTGCTGAATTTTCCGCGTTATCTCCGCTTTATAGACGCTTTGCAGCAGCTGTGAATGGACGCCGCCATAACTGACCTTCAGTTTTTGTTTCCTCTTATTTCGTTTATTTCACTATTTATTTCAACTATGCCAGGTTATCGCCACATTAGATTCAACTATGTCCTTTTCTAAAGCATCGACTTTTGTAGAGGATATACTACCGTTTCAGTTGTTCGGCATCTCGGTAAGACAAGAGAAGGTCAGCAATAGCGGCTGTAATTTGGCGCGTGTGTAAAGCGTCTATAAGACAAAGGCTGGGGTGCTAGGTTGCGCTTTTTGGACTCCCAGGAGACTAGGGAGAAGGAAGTGACCTCAACGACACAGCAAACGCAGATTGGGTGTTGATTTCGTTTTCTTCTGTCAACATCCAATCTGCGTTTGCTCTAGTCGTTGACGCAGCTTCCTTCTTCCAAGTCTCCTGGGAGTCCAAAAAGCGCAACATAGCACCCCTGGTCGCAGATTTGCAACAAGTCCTGCGGAAGCGTTTGGCCGCTACTTGTACTCCATCAGTGTGAACCCGAGTTCCAACCAAGCGCTGACATAGCAGTCGCGTCCAACCCAGCGTTGGCCCTTTTTAGAGGGTGGTGAAAATGAATCACTGCGGTTTTGTTAACTAGGAGGTGTCGAGAGGAGGCTACGCCTCCACGGAGGCTTCTCCTGGCCGCCAGGAACTGATAACAAAGACGTAGCGTAATAGGCTGTTCGCAGACGAGTATCGCAAACCCCTCTGTAATGTTAATCAAGATATAGGAGCCAGTATGCCAACATTCGAAAGCACCTCGGGTGTGCCAGCTGTTGCACTTTCAATGTAGTTGACGTGGCAATTGGTCAATGCGGAGCGCAAATTCGTCTGTTTCTTGCAGAGGCGTTGTAATAATGTCAGAACGCCGAGTTCTTATTGCATGGTTAAAAAAAAAAATAGTGGTTAGACCTTAAGGATTTTAGCATTCAGGTCTACTCACTATCCTTTCAATTGAAGCCAATTAGAACTCGGCGTCGTTTCGACGTCACCTCAACTTCTGCGAAGGGAGCAGACCCCTTGCTCTTCGCATAGCTACGGCAATCGTTCAAATAAAGTCAAGGACCAGCAAATCGAAACAAAAAAGTGAAGGAAGTGAAGTATGTGAAGGGTGCAGGTGGTCTGGTGACTATTAACCATGTTGAATTAACCTCCTGTTCAGGTTTGAAGGGTGATGGATGTTGCCTTAGCGTGCCGACATGTAAGGTTGTCCATATTATTACATTGTGTAATGGAGACTGTGGTGCTTGAACTGTATAGACTTTGTCATTTTATGTTGATGGTGAGGACCTTGAGATTGAGGCTATATGAGAAGGTGGATTAAATAAACTAGTTAGCTGAGTTTGAGGCGTCATCCTGTCTATTTTTTTTTGTCTCTTCTACGTTCTTATATTTCTTCTCTACCCCAGTCTCAGGTTAATTCGACATGGTTAAGCGAAGGAACACCAGATATTTTGTGCGTAGTGCTTATCGCGATTGAAACCACTCCGGAAGTCTTATTGATTGCCTTAGCGGAATGTTTCATCAAGAGTCATTTCACGGAATGTTGGAAAAATAACTTTAGAACGAAAAAGTTCGTTTATTTCGTGCTCGGGTAATGCGGTTACGTCAGAGCTCCGAGCTCTGGTTAGAAGGATAATGAGTAGATGCATAAGCTTGCTGCCTTTGTCTTTACCAGCTGTCTCTCCAATCGCATCAAGCAAGATCGTCGTCCTCTATTCCCGCGGACGGAGCAGTGACGTCCGTGTCAGCCGTTCGGACGCTGAACTTCGTCATCGTTTGCTGCTCCTCTCTCACATTTCTCTACGACTTCCTAAAACCCATTCGTCCTTTACGAACGAAAACTTAGCCTTCGGGAATAAAGAAGGAAGTACCTCGAAGGGTGCATTGATTTTGTGAATTAACAACTGTCAGACGTGTTCCAACGAACAAGGAAGACCCACGGCCGATGTTTGCTCCGGACCGAGTATTAGATGCGGGAGCGAAGCTTCGTCGCACATGTCATCACTCTTTTTCCTTGCGCTTCTTTTCCTTCTCTTTCTCAGTTTTTCGCTGTATACTCTGTTACATCACAAGTGCGAGCGAGGATAAAGGCACAAGAGCGACTACGCTTCCTTGAAGGACGCTTTAGCTGCAAGAACCCGCATGCAGAGTGGGCATGCTCCAAAGGCGGCGCTTGAACTTGTGGCGCTTAAGGCTCATTCACACTGCCCCATGTTCTTACGTTAAATTACGTTACGCATAAGTCACAGAAACATTCGTGTCTCGAATGTTGCGTGTCATGCTTTCTCCTTGAACTGGTAGCCTCGCTTAATATGAAGCACAGAGGTCCCGGTGACTTCAACGTAATATTTCGTAACGTAACTTAACGTAAGAAAATAGGGCAGCGTGATGAACCAGCCTTTAGGGTGCCTTCTTCTGCGCTTTGCTTAAAGGGGTCGTGCAACCGATTTTCGCTAAGAATGCTTTGCGCTTTACACGAGCTTACTGGCCCTATACTCCGTTTCACCTTATGTTGTACCGCAGCGAAGGCTAGAAGCGCGAGCTCATATAGCGTTGGCAGCTGCCCTTAAAGGGGTACGGAAACCAAATTCTGGAGCTCATTTCTTTGTTTCAACACGACGCAGATAGCAGCACAACCACAGAAACATAAATATTGCGCTAGAAAACGCAAGAAAACATATTTTGAAGTGAATTAAACGATAATCAAAAACCACCTGGTAGTTGGTTATGAAGCTTCAATGGAATGTCGTGACGACAACATGCCTCTGAAAGCAGCGCCGCAGCGGTATGTCCGCTCACTGGTATAGATTGCCTAGGCCTGAACGCAATACCGAGGCGTCTTGGTGGAAAGAGCCAAAACGAAGTGAGCCACCTTGGTTTCAGCTCTCGCGCGACGTGCAAACGCGTGCTTCGGTTGTTCTCAGGTTTGGTGCGCGTGCTGGCCCCGCGATATCTACAGCCCTTGGGTACTTCGACAAAGCGAGATTGTAACGCGTTGACGCCTCCAAGTGGCAAAACTCGTCACTACGGTACGCTTGGTCGTCCGAGGCATGATGACGTCAAGACGTCTGCCGGATCTCCCGAGATGCATCGCGCTCCTCCATGGCTGATTTTGAAGCGCTCGCCAAAATCGCGGCATTTAGAGCATAAAATATAGCCATCTGCTCAAAATACGACCGTGCGATTATTCATTACAGGCTTAGCTGATCATATTGAACTCATTTCTTGATGTTTTCTCTATATTTCAAGTTTCGATTCCGTATCCCTTTAATGCACGAGAGCTTGTGCCGCCGAGGTTTGCCCCAGAGCAAGGAGCTCGCGCTTGTAGCCTTTTCTGCGGTACATCATAGGGTGAAACGGAGTATAGTGGGACCCAAGTATGCTCGCACTCAACGCCACTGACCAGGAAACTCCTTTGTTGCGGTGTAATTTCAAGGAGAAAATCGATCGTTTTCTTTCAATCTCTCCTTCGCAAAACTTGATGACGTAACTGTAGGATCGCGGTATCCCCCAGTGACGATATTTGAATGCGGCTCATTGATCAAACCAGAGCATTGCGTGAGCATTCAATTTGGGCTCGTGATGATCAATACTAGGGTGCCTCAATGTCTTTCTGTTTAGGGTGATGCCACCCTTTGTAGTACCCGATGCCGACAGCACGCGCTCACGGGGAAAATACAAAGAAATCGATGAAAACAAAATGTCGCCATAGCACAGTCAGCGCCACAAACGCGTGCAGGGACACGCTCTTTCACGCGCTTCTAAAAAAAAGAAAATAAAAATAAAAGTGTGGGACAAAATGGCGAGATGTCTCCACCCTAAGCAAAGCGCACATGAAGGCAGCCTAATCAATACCTCCACAAGCATTCGGGTAGTGGCCCGTGTCCAATCGCGGCAATAAGGACTATAGCCGAACCATAACAATGTCTGGAACTCAGCACGTGTCGTGAGCTTCGCCCACCCCTGCGCGTGGCTATGATCAACATTAGCGGCATATAATCGCCTCCAGATCACGTGACCACTTGTTCCGCTTGTTCTGGCTGCAAGCTGAGGGGGTGAACGCTGCTTTGTTTTCCTTTATATGCGACTTCTATTGCGTGTGGTGAAAAAACGAACGCGTATTTCACAAGTCATCAACGTCAGGTATTCGTTCTAATTGGAATTTGCGCAAAGCACAGAAATTGTTGCTTCGCCCCTTTAAGGTGATGACATCTGGCCATTTTGTTCGAAACGATTTTTTTTTTGTTTTGTTTTGTTTTGAAGCGCATGACAGAGTGTGTCCCTGCAGGCGCTCGAGGTACTGACTGTGCAACGCCGACATTTTGTTTTACGTGATTTCTTTGTATTTTCCTTGCGAGCGTGTGCTGTCGGCATCGGGTACTACAAACGACGGCATCACCTCTAGTAATAGCGGTTCCTTTTGTTATTAAATTCAATGATTCTTATTATAACAGACCAGCGTTCAGAATCTAATTGCACGATATCGACTGTTTGGCAAACGAGCAAAGGGAAGCGTCAAACTCCTTAAGCAAAGATAGCAGCCGTGATAGATCAACTTTCGTTCTTAAAATTTAAAAAAAAAAAAAAAAAATAGAAAAAAATAGCTCCGGTATTAAAAGTATTTCTACTTTTTATATCCAAGAACAATGTACTTAGATCCACGCTGCCGGGCTTGTCTTTCCCGAGATAAAGCAGTGGGTCATTAACGTCCCTATTGATGGTCGTCAGTAAAAATATCAACTTACAAGCCAAGTGCAAGTTTACTTTACTAGCCAACACAAATTGCAATGATTTTTTTTTTTTTCAGGACATTATGACGAACCACAGAAATTTAAAGCGACGTGTACTGCAGCAGGTATATAAAAAAAAATAGGAGCTGAAAGGTCGCAGAGTACGAGACGTATAGGCTCTAGATGCAAAGTTCTTAGTTTGTTCTTTTCTTGATGAAGAGACAGAGCACAGCAGAGTTGATGACATTCAAGCCATCGTGGCCTCCTTCCGACGAAACATGCGTACCAGTGCAGGGTCAGCAAAGATTCTATGGGGCGACCAGTACTTCTTCGCAGGATACTGCGACCGCTGTCCGGAAGACCGGCTATCGCAGACTACGGGCAGCAGGGTTCCTAGAAGGCACGATATTCCACAGACGACCGCCAGCACGAGCAAAAGCAGGCCGTGGCGCAGGAACAGGCCGTAGCAAGCCGCACTGAAGCCTTCCGCCGGAGCCATGGCGTTCGCGGTGCCCCAGGACGCGTTTTCCGCTTTGGGCCTTGAAGGGTCCAGCTGGCTTGCCAGCACTCTGGGCGCATCGCGCGGATGAACCGCATCGCCGCCGTCATTTGAAGAGGGCCCCTTCTCGGCGCTAGCTTTTGACGGCTGGGAGACTTGAGAGATGTTGCCCGTCTTTTCTGTCAGAGTAAAACGAGCATCAACGAAGCAAGCTGGCTCAAGCTAAAACTTCTTTATCTAGGAGCAATGGTGGGGCTAGGTTTCCGAAATGTTCAGGAATAGCTCTGCTAGGAGACCCTACTTGTGCAACTAAGACAAACTAATAAATATAAGTGGTAGTGACACAACCCCTTCACTGCTCCCTTTGAAAGGGGTATTTTGCTCAGGTCTGAAAATTCCAAGATTATGAGCGATTTCTCATTAAAAAGCACTAAGAAAACGCTCTACGTCATATGCTTCGCTATAAATGAGATATATTTTGTAAAATCTTACTTTAAACGTGAGCAGAAACCATAACCGAAACTTTGGCTTCGTCGGGCAACATTGGCCTCGGGCTGCCAAATACATAGATACGACATGGCACGAGCAGTCGCGCAATTCTCTACGCGACGACGGGTGGATGTGGCCGGGATCGGAGCAGGCCTCAGTTGGGGCGGGAGTGTGCAAGCCGCAATTGTCATTTGCACTGCAGTTTTACGCTTTGGCGTCTACGATATATGACGGCGTCTTTGCGACTGCGGCATCAGTCTGCGTACGTAGTGTGAACGACGCTCTGAGACAATAATCAAAGCCGGCCAGACCACGACGGCGGCTGGAACACGAGAAACTGCGGGGCGGCCGGACGGCTCCAAGGCTGAGAATCGAACTGCGCAGGCGCGTTACTCCAATCACGTGGACACCGCTGAGCCGGAGACGCTGCTGACGTCGTCTGTTACGCTTGCCCGGAGAAGGAAGAACAAACAAAGAGCAGCAATGTAAACTACGCTTGGCTCAATGTTGGCCTTGACTGCATGTTGATTGAGCCTCAATTCTGACGCCTGAGTCAGCCGATTTTGTCGACCTGGTGCGTTCCAAAGTTTGCCGGGCCGTTTAAGGAATACCTTGACACAACTAGGTTGTAATATTTGACTATAGGTCTCCTAGGAAAAAATTGAAGAGGTCTGCATTTTTTTTTTCGAAAACAAAAATAAAGCGGAGTTGCCTTTTAACTTTACAGGAGCTGAACGAATTCAACAATCCCAAGCAGTAACCAGTCTTGAACTGATTTTATACACAGTTGAGGCCGTGCAGCCTGAGCCTTGCGCTTTGTTACGTTGTTTCTTTCATCGTGGCCAGAGCTGAGCCTGAGGGTCGTTGTAGGTCAAACAAAGCGCGTTGAGGGCAATACATTCGAACGCAAAAAGAATCCAGCCTCTACCTGTTCTAAAAATGATTCGCGGTTTTTCTCAAGAGCATTAATTAATAATAATAATAATAATAATAATAATTTTATTGCAAATTAAGAAAAGGTATGTTAAGTCTGACCTGCCTAAGCCACATTGGGCTTGACTGGCAGCGTCTTGCGTCTTAAAATCAGTGAAACCATGCCGTTTGCAAAAGGAAACATCTAAAATAAAATCCACACAAAGAAATCAGCTTAACAAAAGCAAACTAGTGAGCACTTTACAATCTAAAATTTCTCAGGGCTTTCTTGAGCTTGTATTTTGCTCTTAAATTTAGAATACTAGAGGGTAGCTTGTTTATAAATGCTGGTACATAGTAACTCCGAGCTCTGTTTCCAAATCTTGTCGAACATCGAGGTATCCGGAAACGCTCTTTGGGTCTAAGAATAAGAGTAGGTATATACGGAACTTTAAATTGACTACCCTAAAAATGCCTATGAAGAACACTTTCCATCAATAGCGAGTTAAAATCAGGCAAATGCAGTGCTTTAAACACGTCAATGTTTTTACCAAGGCATAAATCATAGGAAATGTTCTTTAACAAAGAACGCAGAATCGAATTAATTCTAATTTGCCGACGCAGAGCACAATGACCATACACGGTAATACCGTAACGGAGCATACTGTAAACAAGATCATGTACAACAATTTTTCGAACGGATAGTGGCAATTAAGGGGTACTCCACAGGTTTTTTCGTTGTCTCCGATTTCCTTGAAATTTTGCTAAACTAACCAACAAATATCGCGAAAATAGTATCCCAAATATTAGGTCAAAATATTGTTTTTTTGCGAAGTTATTGAATTTACAGTTTTGGTCCTCACCGTGTTTTTCAAGCTCGAAGTCTCTACTGGCATCAATGAAAACGTGACGTCAGTGGAAGGCAGGGGTTCACTCTTTGGGCTGTAGATTTTGTTTCAAACTGATTCGAAGCAGTTTCATGGTGTCAAATGAATGCTTGGGAAGCTCGCTGCAGTACCCGCGCTCCAGCACGGAACAAATGATTGGCATATTCTATTTTTTGGCTGCTTGCTCGACTGGCAAGCCTGCCTTCCACTGACGTCACGGCACTGAAAAGTGCGCGTATATTTGAATGTTGGTTTTTGCATCATTTTCATTTGCCGATTTCACAATACCTATTATGAATTTCGCGATTCTAAATAGCATATCGGAGAGAGTAAAGGCCGGGGAGTCAAGAAATATAGTTAGTTGAGGTAGCTCAAAAAATCGGTGGAGTACCCCTTTAAATTATGGGAGCAAAGGCTCATCTACTCTTGTGGGCAGATTGTGCTTCAAAGGCACACGTAGCCCGAGAAGTTCTTTCTAAAGAAACACTGAAAACCCCCTAATGTTTTAATTGTTTTGTCAGGCAATTTAATACGGTGTCTGGAGTGTACCGAGCCAATACATTGCTAAAAAGCATAGTATATTTTTAACGAAGAAAAAAAAAAAAAACCTCAACTGCTTTAAACGGAAACCAAAACATGAGCACGGAAGCTTATGGCCGCGACATGTAGCCGATATGTACCGAGTAACAGGATAAAATATAGAGGAAAAGATAGGTGACGGAGGTCACGTGGCTTCACCCAACCGCGTTTTTTTTTTTTTCGCTTCTCCGGCGTGTTAAGCAGACGACGACAACGACGAAGTTGCGTGCACCGCTTGTCGTGCGATTGTTTTGCACTTATATCCCCTCCACTCGAAGATCTGCGCCTGAAAATCGATCGACCGGTACCACGAACGACGGTATCGTAGTATCGGTCCCACGTCCCTCTAAACGTTGGTCCGATGCGCGCCGCCATTGCGTCGTCCAGCCCGCGCGCGGTACGTCGCCATATTGAGGATGACATGGCACATGTACATCCTGTGATCTGTTCAACATTCCTTTCTCGATGAACGTATTTGTAGCTCTTGGAGGTAACCAAGATGGGGAACATATTCATTTCTATTTGTAATATTCAATGTATGCCTTAGATGATCCACGACTTTGAATACATTTGGTACGCTATAGGCTGATCGCAACGTGACCATGGAAAAGAGCGAGCGTGTCTGAAACTGGGGAATTTTAAACGAGCTGTTTTCCTGTGCAAAAAGAAAACAATGAAAATTTCAAATGGCGATGTTTGTTTTGGGTGCTTGGGCTCTTATAGATCATGCTAAAATAAAAACATCAGGGAGCATAAATACCCGGCCAGGGTTCCCTAATGGCGGAATAAAGATTTGGTGACAAACTGAAACATACGATGCAAGTCTATGCAATCCTAAAATGCCCCTACGTGTTTGTTTCTTTTGTTGTAGTTTTTTCGCTAGGATGGCGATGATATTTTTTGCGATCGGACGTGCTGAAGCAGTTACATAAATCTTAGGTACGGCAAAAAGCCGTTTTAAGAACGAGACGCCCACGCACGCAACAAAACATAAAAAGCAATAAAAATAAAAATAAAAAAACTACCCAACGTGTTTATGTATTTAGCCTGCCAGATACTAATGTGCATAGAGGCATTTTTAGACAATCCAATGCCATTTGCTTGCCTTAGTAAAACTCTAAAAAAATCTACGAGAAATCTTTAAGATATTATGCCAAGCTCACAGGCCTAAGCCTGTCCATGGCCTGTCATACGCTCGCGTCCAAGTTCCTCCGTGAAGCATTATGCTACGCGCTTCGCTCTTCATGTTAGCAATGTCTGTAGTGTCACTTTTACAAGGAAAAAAAAAGAACTTATAGTTTTTTTAGTCACAATTTAAGATTGGGTGTTTATATTCCCCAATAGCATTTTGCGTGAGAAATGTTAAAACCGGATAACCACCACGCTACTTATATATCCGTCCTACGGACATTTAGACAGTATTTAGCAACATACCATTTGGGCGAGCGGCCCAAGGGTGCTCCCGATTTCATTTCTGAGTCTTCCACCTGAACTGCACTGCTTGACTTTTTTTGTGCCACGTTGTCAAGGCTTGAGTAGTTTTCGCAGTCGCATCTCAACCTCGCGCGCTATCGTATGATGGAGACGTCAAACGAAGCCCTGCGCTCATAAAACTACCTCTAACAAAGTCAGATCACTATGAAAACTACGCTAGCCTTCATAACATGGTGCATAATTTAACGCCGAGTATATGCGAATGCAGGTTGAAATGCAAGCATCGTAAAAGTATAAAACGCTTTGGGGCGGTCTGCAGCCGATTCGGGCAATGTGAACGCTATTAACGACTACCCTCCATGTCTAAGCAACCGTCTGATAGCAACGGATATAAAGAGCACCCAGGTTATTATAGCTATGCTAAACAATAATGATATATGTGAGCACCCCTGTAAAGTTACACTTCCCCAAATTTTGGTAAGCTAGAAACTTGGCATGGGACTATACTTGGTTTCAGCTTAGGTCTGAGCGTAGCCGTTGTTATAAGTCGAAGGTCCAATCAAAGAGCGCACAAAAGGCAACGTCGTGGCATTCTCCGCTCTTGATGGGACGAGCCGACGGAGGAGCATGCACTGAAAGAAGGCGAACACCGCTGGTCCTATAAACTGCGGAAAGCACGCCATGGTGATGTGCCTTTCTCGCCGTTAGATTGACCCCTCGCCTCATAACATCGGCCACGCTCGGACCTAAGGTGAAACGAAGTATAATAGTAGTGCAGTTGCTAATGAATTAGACGAAATCACTAGAGTTACCAATTATCAATTAAATATACCTATATACTCGCGTGAACAAACTAAACCCTGAAACTAACTCTGCCCGAAAAACGCAGTTACCCAGGAATTATCTCTCTTCTGTTACACCCTTGGCGATTAAAAGCCTTGCAACCCTAAGCAAAAGGAAGGAATGGAGTTAATCCAAAACTCGTAGCACATAATTGCGGCGTAATGCCACGTTATGCATTCTGGGAATCAGTGGAAGCAAACTTCATACGCGCTCTGCTCCTGTCCCACAGGTTCAATAATGCAACAATCGAGGTGATGGATTTAGGGAAATAGTCTATTGCGAATAACATGTGCAAACGACGGGAAGCAGTTTCTGACGCTTAATATTTTCTTTCACGCCAATTGTTCCTTTGTGCTTTTTTAATGAATATAAACCGAGTTTAACGGAGAAAACGGTCCGTCACACCGGTTGTTTTGCTCCATGTTGAAGTATGAAATACCCAAATCGCTCAAATTGACAGCTAAAAATATACTTTTTTGTGTAAGGCTTGCCAAAAAAAACTTCAGGCGTTGGAGAAAATCATTTGTCTGCGTTAAGTCCATATTTCCACCTCATTCTGTTCACGCATTGGAACACACAACGAAAAGATCAAAGGCGCACCTGATATAGCCTCGCCGCCGTCCTCTTCGAGACGAACAAACGTCCGTCAGCAATGGTCAGCGAAGCGTCTTCCCTATGCACGAACCCGCAAACGCGGGTATCTGAAGCCAGCAACGGCGGAAGCCATCTTCCTGATGCCGTCTCATAAAGTTAACGCGGCATCGCTAGCCAAGTTCGGGCACGTCGTATCGGAGTTCGACGCTGAAAGCAGGAAGCGGTCGACTGGCGATCCCTTGGCGGTCCGGGCTTGAGATTAGGGAGTTTAAGTAGATCGTTTTCAAAAGCCCGCTGCCGCTACGGTTGCGCGCTTCAGAGCGCGTATTGAAGTGGCCAGCGCGGGCTCCCGCAACAAATATCGTGCCTTGAAAACACGATCCACGAACACTTTCTATTATAATTAATTTTCTCCGAGCGGGGTGGAGCGAAGCGAGAAGTGGTCGTGCCTAGCGTTGGCTTTCTCGAATCCTTGATTGGATTCCAAGCTAGAGTTACCGCGTTGATAGCAGATGGAATATGTAAGGTGGCGCAGCTGCAGCTCGCTTCGGACGCTGTGCTCGCATGCGCATACATTGACGTAGGGAGACTTTAGCAGACGGGATTTATCCTGCAAAAAAAGGCGGTGGTTTGGCGAGACCAGGTCAGTGCTTGGGCTCTTTCGGCGTGCCTTCAATGGGCGGAACGTTAAAAAAATCTTTATCCACTTTCTATAAAATCGTTACAAAAAATAGTGTATAGAGGCCAGGATACTCCAAAGAAAGTTCATATACTTTCCTATCCACTATCTTTAGCATTTTGGCCGCTTTTTTGCAGACCTTCTGCAAAACTTAGTGTGTAGAGTTAGAATATAAATTGTATAAAAACAGAGAGAGATTGTCGCACCGTTTCTATCCCCTTTCTAAAAGCAAGTACGTTTTTGCACAAATAAATTAAAGTCTAGATATTAGTTTTAGGTTTGTCATCATACATTCATGGAAACATACAGTCGTCACTTGCCTTGTTCACATACACAGACATCAAAAATACGCACGCTGCGGAGCACTCACAACACTAGTAATTTAATAGTGGTGACTGCTCCACCGCTATATGTACCCTACACTTGAAAGGCAATCACGTGAACGAGGACCACCCCAGAAAATAAAAGTATTAAAAGCATGCTGGTTTTTTTTTTGGCCCATAATTTATACTTAATATACTTTATAACGGCTGGTTAACTGCATCTCCCACTATAAAGCATAGCAAGAGGCGATAATTATGTGACACAGTTGAAAAAAGCAGACCCTGCAAAGAAGCTCCAACTGGGTGTGATGTCGCTTCTCCGTACTGCATCTTATTATTCTATCGATTCTAGTCTATAGAAATTCTATAAAATTATGGTGACAGAAAGTCTACTGACATGTGTTGAAAAATCTTATCGCGTTTTCATCGTCTGCATTATTGGACATTGTCGATATGACATGAGTGGATTGTAAGTTGGAAGAGTTCGTTAAATGGGGAGATTTTTACAGACTGCCTGAAATATTTCTGTAAGCTTAACAAGAAGTGTTCGAAAGAAGGGCTTAACGTAGATGGCTGATTTCCTCCAGCACCTAATATCTTTGGTAAGATTGCATTGAAAGCATATCTTTTTGGCTATTCGGCGGCTGCTTTTTACTTGTTTTTTTTTTTTCAACAATACTTAGACTTTTTCTATCATCCTCTTACCATCAGTGGTGTTCTTTTCCAAACCAGCCCCAGAAATAGTCTTGTTCGATGCCTGCTTCAACGGCTTGGCCATGTAATCGTTTTCCTTGGAACTGTTTGCAACCTTTGGAGCGGCATTCGGTACACTGCCCATTTCGATCATGACCATTCCACGCCCTCCTTCGACGAAAGCGGGACGTTTGTTCATGGCCGTTTTGTTGATGCCTGTCTCCGCTTTTTTGGAGTGTTGAATGGGCAGGATCAGGGGCATCAACTCAATGTCGATGGCCACGTCCATTCTGGCAGGTTCCTTGGAAGATCCGTTGTCCCTCCCGGTGTCGTTAGCCGCCCATTCTGCCGCGCCCACCAGGGCCGATGGTACCAAGTTAATCATGCGCTCCATTGACTTGCGCATCATGTTCATCATGTCCAGGACGATCGGTGGTTCTGCGCGCGCAATGTGACAAACACTGTTTTACTTCACGATCAACTGAAGGGATAAACCTACTATACAATTTATAAATGCGTTCGAAAGCTATGGTACAAATTTAGTCGTTCTTTCTAAGGAAGACGTCCGCCTTTACATGGTCAGAAATCTGTTGAAGGCCGATACATGCGTTACACCAGCTTCACAGTCAAGGTCATCGGTGACCTTTCCCTTACACGTGTGCCTTCGGCAGCACACACGTTTTGCACCGTATAATTTTTTTCTCTGCGAGGACAAGTAGGAATGACCAGGAGCAGAATGCGATGACGTCACATTCACGTCATGTATAGCTGCTATAAGCAGTGGAAGCGAAATCTAGGAAATCTTAAGTGGCGTATAAGGCGACGTTTAGATAATCGACTAAGGTTTTTTAGGGCCCTCAAGAAATTAAGTCTGGCAGAACATCGGCTGCCACTCTGAAGCTTCGACTTCTTTCAAGATCTTCCGTCTAGCTTCGACCACCTCCATGTTTTGGAATAAAAGCAATGTTATTCATTCCCAAAAGCCACCTGTGCTGACGCCTTGAAGAAAACTGCTTATATTTCCTATGTCGGTTCCTTGGCTGCATGGTTTTTATTATGGTAAAAAAAGAGAGGAATATCTAAACGCCCACTTGGTGAAGCGTAGAATAATTTATTTTTTATCCAAGCGTGTCGAAGATTTTACTCCTCCATGGCCTTTTTAAGTTTATTTTTGGTTTGTTTTTGCGGTTCAAATTTTGTTTTGTTTTTTGGGGGGCTATTTTTAAGCGTCATAAATAATTGCAATCATTTTGCTACGAAATAGTACTGTACAAGCCGGTAATCATAAATGTATTTCTGGCTCTCTTTTTCCTACTGGCAGTATTGTTTTAGCAGTCGGTTTGATTACTCTTTTCGCGCTTGTTGTATTGCACTTTTCTAACTACACCATACGGTAATACATTTTTGTATTTACTGCATATATTGTAACGAACTCATGTGATGTCCATACAAAAGAGTTCATATTGTTATGAACTCTTTCGCTTGCATTATGTTTTGATACTTCCAAACTAGGTGACAAAAAAAGCAAAATGGAAATATTCACAAAAAATGAAAGATGGCAGAATACCATGGTTGTCGTCTACATTTGGGAATACTCTTTAGGTTCCACCAGCCTTCTTTTTTTTTATATATGCTCTGGGTTTTTTTACATTGTACAAGACAAACATAATTAACAAGAAATGAATATAGTGCGGTGATACACTTTTGTAATTTGACCAGACATAATGACCAACATACGTTCTAGTGTTTGTCAAACTTCTTGTTAAACTAAAAAAAAAAATAATCTTTTGATTATTCCCATGTTCTCCTTTATGTGGTCAATGTAAAACAACTCACTTGCATTTTTTTTTTTATTTGCTTTACAGGAGCTTCTTGGAACTAATGCGATCCAAGTATACGCGTACGCAATGCCAGTTACTACGAAACTTTTTTGTTGCGGTGTAAATTCAAAAACAAAGGAGACCGTTTTTTTTTTATCTATTCTTTGCAAACTTTGATGATGAGTTCAGAGGTCGCAGTGTTGGCTTGTGAGAATATTTAGATATGGCACATAAATTGGACCGGAGCGTTGCGTGAAGGCTCAATTTGGGCTCGTGATAAGCAACAGCTCGACAAGCATTCGGGCAGTGGCCAACCGCTGCGATGACGAAAGTAGCCGAACCTTAACGATGTCTGGAACTCAGCGCGCGTCCTGTGCTTTGCTGACACTCGTGTGTGGCTGTGATAAACATTGGCGGCGTATAATTGGCTCCAGATTACGCGGCCACTTATTTTGACTGATGGTTGAGGCAGTGAGCGCTGCTCATTTCAGGATAAAACTGCGCAACGGGAAACGTTGGAACTTAAGACGGGACAGTACACAGCGCTGTGCACAGAAATGGACGAGGTAAAGACGAGACAATACAGCGGTGTGTACTGTCTTGTCTTTAGTTCCTCCGTGTCCCGTTGCATTGTATTACCTCGAGCTGTTCATCAACCAGCTGGCCCCCAAAAGAACCTTATAACAAAGGGACTTCGCTCAATCTTCTCAATTAGTTTTTTGAGACTGCCATTGCCTGGTAAGAAAAAAATCGACCAAAACCAACAATGTTGTTCTCTATAATTAAGCGTTTAGGTACATGAATAGTTGAAAGAGCCGCCATAGGCCTCGTGCCAATTTTGCCGCTCAATTTAGCGGGTAAACTGAACTTGTGTGTATGTCACGTGATATAAAACCATGTGAAGTTAATTTTCACGCCAAATTTAGCGGGGAAACAGAATTGTTTTTGAGGTCACGTGACGTCCACTCATGTGACGTCATTTTTCCCGCTAAATTTAGAGGGGGAAATCGGATTGGTGTTTTTGTCTCGTGACGTCAATTTTTTCGTAAAATCTAGCGGGGAAATTGAATTTGTGTGTAGATCATGTAACATCAAGTCGCGTGACGTCGTTTTCCCCGATAAATGTAGAGAGAAGAAGTGATTGGTGCTGAGGTCTCGTGACGTCACTAAATCTACCAGGTAAACAACATTTTTGTAATGTCACGTGACGTCAAATTTTCCGCTAAATCTAGTGGGGAAACCAAACTTGTTTATAGCTCAGGTAGGATTAAATCCTGTGACGTCATTTTACTCGCTTAATTTAGCGGGGAAAATAAACGACCAAAACTATACCTCCAAGTGACCTTAATGTCCTAAGAAAGGTAATCGCATTAAGAACTAATGCGTGACTCATGGGTTATAAACGTCAGGGATTCAATTTAAGTGGTATCTAAGCAAAGTACAACTTCGGAGCCTCATAGACAATAAATACGTAAGGTTTTTCACCGTTTTGGAAAAATTGCCACGTAATCCCCACTGCATGGATTTTTTTTTTCAATTTTTGCTTTAAAGACATTCGCGCGTTATCGAGTAAGTCAACGAAAAAAATGTGGTATTATAAATTTAGTTATCCTTTAAAATAATATAAAAATAAACAAGAAATGTCTATTAAAAATTGCTAACATATACCTTGTACTTTAACAACCGGAGAGAGCAAACACAAATTCGGGACGAAAACTGACGCATAAATACAAATTCGTCCCGAATTTGTGTTTGTTCTTTCCGGTTGTGTAGGTATATTTACCAGCACGCTCGGTTTTAATGATATACCTTGTGTTTAGGCGATTCTAGGGCAAGGTGTTATATTCACAGGATAGTAAATAACTATCCTGTGAATATAACAGCTTGCCCTAGAATCACATATCACCGCTGACGCGCTTTGGGAACCGCGGATGTATCATAGTGGAAAGGAAGTATCGAAGTAGAGGTATGTATCGAAGAAAAGGAGGTACAAAATAGTCCGCTATATTTTCAAATGTTCGTACCGAAATGCTGGCTTTTGACTTTCTACCCTCTTTCTTTTGGCCAGTTAAACGATATGCGATTAGTAAAGTCCCAATATAAAATCGTTCATCCCAGCCCAAAATTCGTTTCATGGCCCCTTTAAACTAGCTCACACAGCCTCGTTTTTTTACCTTACGTCTAAGTCACCGCGACACCTGTGCTTCATATTAACCATGGCTACAAGTTTAAGGATATAGCCAAGCAAGGGACATTTGAGCAGACTTGTGCCTATCTCAAATACTCTACTCGGATACTGTATTTCAAATACTTTGTAAAGTATCTTGGTATCTTGCAAATAGTTTTGGTCGAATGTATTTGATACTCTATTTTAATTAAATTTCTGGGTATCTTGTACTCATTATTTCAAATACATTTTTGACCATCCGCAATTTCCTGGGTTTTCCGGCATGAAATGGCGTGGGCGTGACACGAGGAAACTTGAGCATTTTTTGGAGCAACCAAATCCTGTTGCTAGCTTCGATAAGCTACGATGACCTAGATTGAGCTTGTGAAAACATCGCTTTTGTGACAATTGTGACTCATATGTCACACCAAAGCTCGTACCCCAATAAAGTTTTTCCCCCTCGCCTTCCCGAATGGCTCTTTTTGTTTCGCGTATTTTCCCCCAAAAAATCTACAAGCAAAGGTGGTGGCTTTACGGAAGTAAAGATTGCCACACTAAGGCACAACGCAGAACGGGAAACGGCCCACGACAACACTGCAGGCTTCAGTGTCAAGAAAATAACGAATAGAAGAAATTGAAAAGTGGACACACATGCTACGGCAAAACGTCGAGGTTTCTTTTGTTTCTTTTCTTTTTGTCGACAGTCCGGCACTTATTGCTCTCGCGAACATTGTCTGTAAGTGAACATTGATAAGCAGAGAACAGGACAGGGAACTAAGTACGAGCAGGATGACCTCTCAAAAAGCAAACAAAGCGTCTCCCAACGTTGAGTGCCTTTCTGAATGCATCCTACTTGAAGGAGGTGCGACGAGTGCTGTGACTATTATATGGGCTTCCTTTATTATACATTCAATCATTTCCGTATCACAAGTTCGTTCATTGGGGAGGAGATCAGAACCGTCGTGCCCCAAGCGGCTAACTTTAGAACTACACGGATGGTGAAAACAAATAAGAATGACTCAGCGCCCGCTGAAGTAACCGAACGCCACGTCAGCGTTCGACTGCAGTTCGTGTTCTACGGTCGCCCGAGAGTGTAGAGGGGCTCTTTTGTTACCACTCCGGCCTGCATGAAAAATGCACGGTGCATATGCCCAGCGCAGCAGAAAAGCCAAAGTAGGTTAAGCTCGCATTCTCTGACGTCTGCTTTCACGAGAGACCCGGCACTAACAATAAACGTCACCGTATTTATCGTTACCATTTTTACGTTAAGACGTGAACATGCCCACAAGGCCTGTGGGCATGTCATCAGGCCTTGTGTTGGTAAACACCGAGGTGTGGGGACGACAAACGGGTAAGAGCGCCCCCTATAGTTTGATCTCCTCGACAATAGTGAACTCCCCATAGATAGGAAATATGGATTGTACAGTAGTTGAACGATGCGTCTAAGGTCCGCCGCAGGACGTGATATTCAGCGAGGAAGTCTATTCGCAACGTTTAGCGATGGTGGTACCACGGTGTGAGAATCGCGCTCCCTAGCTTCTGGATGATCGGCTTCACGAGAAAGGTGCTTGCATACATTTTCCTGGCTGAAAAATACAAACAAAGGAAGGCTGCTTGTATAAAGCAAAACTAGAATTAATCACGCGTCGCAGACCGCGCCTAATTACTGCTGTTCTACGACGGTCATCCAGATGGCAGTCATTTTGATAGGCAGCAGGTCGCCCTTTATAGGTTGTTAAGGTTGGGAATAGCTACAGCGACCTTTTCTTTTTTTCTTCTTTTTTTTGTCCAAGGAATGTTTTTTCACATGTATTAGTGATATTCTGCTCCTTATGGTTGAACTGCCTAAAATAGCCCTACGAGGTTTTTTTTCGTTTGCTTGTTTTTTGTTGCGTGCTAATAAACCATTCTGGTAAACCAAATTTGCGCGACTGTACAATCGTGTTTGTCAGTGACTTTGATTCAAATTACGCAATGTGAAAGTATCTTCAAAGTAAAAAATTTTCTAAGTATTCGTACTCTATTCAAAATACTCCACAGTGAAAGTAACTTGAGTATCATTTTAAATACTTTATGAAGCAGGTATTTAGTAGCTTAAGTTAAATACTTTTATCGAGTATTTTGCCCAGCACTGCATGTGAGACCCGAATGTTTCACTGACCTACACGTAAAGCAAGAAAACCTCAAGGCCAGTTCACACCGCGCCGTTCTCTAACGTTACGTTACGTTACGAAAGCCAACGTACAAGTCACCGGGACATTTCTGCTTCATATTAAGTGTAGCTACCAGTTCAAGGAGATTGCCTGGCACGTGACATTTGAGACACGAATGTTTCGGTGACTTGTACGTAACTTACGAAAACGTAAGGAAACCGTGCAGCGTGAACCGGATTTAAGAAAACGGTGCTGTGTGACCTAGTCTTTAACGTCAAGAGTTGTGAACCTGGCTATTATCAGTTGCGGCGGAAAGTATGATGGTGTAAGTAAAAGCACGCCAGAAACTAGGAGTCATCAAGTTTTTAAAGGGAACTCCGGTGAAAAGTCGAACCAAAGTAAATGACTGACTTCAATTTACGGGAACTAAGTACGAGCACTGTCGGAATATTACGCTAACGGGAAGCTGCGATCCACTGGCCATAAAAACGCTACCACCAGTTTCTCAGCGGCCACTCTACGGGATGTTCGTTTGTCGAGCAACTTTGTGCCCCGAAGCCACCTTCGTTTTCGAGGAATTTTCTTGTTCGTGCTGCTACTTCTTTCGCAGTATTTTTCTGCGGCGTTTTCAGCCGTCCCAGCAGACGATTTCTGCTTGATATGCTATATTTCAGCGGCCGTATCTTGAACTGAATTGAATTAAACAGACTTTTCATGACAATATATTTGCATGCGTCACGCTGCGGTTGTCATTGAAGGGGATGGTGGGGGTGACCTCGTCCTCCTGGTTGTGGCTAGGAGCCGGTCCTCCAGAGGAGGCGCCACTGGGTCTCCGAGGAACATGAGCAGACCCCGGCAAAGCTCTAGGACGTGCTCGATTGGGTGACAAGGCAGGGCAAGGCGTGTAGGGACGAGGGTATTGGGCGCGTTCGATGGATGCCAATGCCCTTTGTCGGGGTGCAGCATACTACGGACAAGACCACACACATGAGATGAAACAGGTCTGTCCTGGAGCGGTAGCTTAGGCTGGTACCAGGACCAGATGACACTCTCCCCCTGTCGTTCCCATGGAACCGTTGCAGAAGATGCGGAGTCAGCCGGGTCCCCGTCTGGATTTGGCGAACCAGAACTGCTTCCCTTCGAGAGAAGTGGCGGAAGGGTATGGTGCGGATAGATAGTGGGGTAGCAGCCATGGGGAGGTAGGTGGCGCGTCTGACTTTTGTAGAGTGCAGGTCCTGCCAGGGGGCCGGCAATGATATGGGAGGGTACGACTAGAGACGAAAAGAAGGGGGCTCCTTGGCTAGCGCGGAGAGGAAATGTTCACGCGCTATCCTGTGGGCTGTCTCGTTGCCGGCTCTGCCAGTGTCGGCTGGGACCCGGCGTATGGTGACCTACTGGCCGGATGAACTCAGAAATGCGAAGGCCAGCTTGAGGGCTTGCAATGCAATACCGGTGTGCTTGGTGTCAGAGCACATGCGGCGCGCCCCTTTCGAGTCGGTATAGATAAGGTGTGTGAGTGGAGCGTTTTTTTTTTTTTTGTGTAGTGAGAAAAGCGTCTTGCGCACAGCCTCTAATAGCTTGAAGCTCCGGTTGAGTGCTGATCGGGGGGGTAGGCGCCTTGTGCAGTTGTCGTACGTGGGACGGCATGGTGTAATTGTAACATGTCGTGGCGTACTTGGCATCTAACTGTCTCTCTAGAAAGGCTAAATTGACGTAGATCACTTGAGTGCGGTCGCCGAGTAAGCGTATATACCTGGAGCGCCTTTTGCTGATAGAGGGTAGCCAGCCAGTACTCTGTAGGTGCGTGGGTAGAAGGTTCCCGTCGCTGAAAACATGTTTCCACGGAGGGGCTCGTGGTGGTAGTGTGGGCAGGTAATTCACTGCGTAGCCTACTTTTACAAGGATATGCCAGCCGGAATGCGTAGTACGTAGCCAAGCATTTTGAACGTTGTAGTGCGTGGCCACGAGTTCGCTGAGGCCGTTGATGCCCGCGAAGCTCTTGAGCGCGTCTAGTCGGGTGTATCAGGGAAAGACTCATAACGAGTCGGCGGGTTCCGTTGGTGAGCCTGTATAGGGCCAGCCAGCATTTAAGTCCAGTTCACTGCACGATATAGGGACCCGTACAAAATTTGTGACATTAAAAGGCCTGCGCGAACTCTCTTATCTCTCATTCGCGGACGCCAGGTGTGTGCACTGAGATTCATCACAGGATTTGTAGGTTCTTCATCCCTGACCCTGTTGTTGGAATCATAATGTGGCTGCGCAGATTTTATCTAGGTAGAGCTGCAACGGAAAAAGGTTAGCACAAGTGACCGATGACCGAATCGGCAAAATCGCGACACGCGGCGATATTGCTACCGAGTGCGACGATAGCAATAGGGCCAGTCACGTTCCTTGTCTTAATGCGAAAGGGGGGGGGGGGGGTGGCCTGCAACAAATTGGGGGATGACATAGCTTTTGAAATGGGGTGGGCTTTAGGATGGGTTTCTGCCGGCCACCCCCGCGTTGAGAAATAGAACGTGACTGGCACTCCCACTATCGGCGCGTTCGGGAACAATAGCGCCGCGTGTCGCGATTTTACCGCTCCGGTCGCTGATCCCTTGTGCTAATATTTTTACGTTATAGCTATACATGCCGAGAATCCTGGTGTTAGGTTAGGTGTTAGAAGCTGTACGTGCCCTTCTGAGCTTGCTTGGAAAGGGTATAACGGCCGCAATGTATCACCAAGTGTTCTGTCTTCTCCGAAGAGGTGCGGAGGCCACGTTCGGTTGCAAACCTGTGGATAATGCTTAGGGCAGTTTTTGGTTTGCCTTCCTGCTGGCCGATGGATCCACCTGTTGCCCAAAGCGTAATGCCGTGAGCATATATACTATGTCCTAATCAAGGCGATGTCTCAAGATTTTGTGAGAGGGTATGCCTCGCCAAGTTAAGAAGGTTCGGTGCAATAACCGAACCCTCGGCACCCCCCCCCCCCCTTGTGTTGGGATACGGGGGCTGGTCGCGCGGTCCACTTGCAATTGAAAGCAGCGGCGCTCCAGAACGGCGCCATTGAACTTATGGAAGCGTCCTTGAGACCGGCGGTTTTTTCTTGGGCCACGGTGTTCTGGTGAGGGACCTTATCAAAGGCTTTCTCGCTATCAACCCCAGCAAACACCTCTCGGCTGCGTTGGTTGCGGGTCGAGCACAGCTTTCTTTAATTTAAAGAGCGCGTCCTGTATTGACAGCCCCTTTCTGAACCCGATCTGCCTTTGGGGCCAAGATGTGATTTTCCTCCAAGTATCATGTAAGGCGCGTATTGGGCATCCTTTCCGTAGTCTTGCATAGGTATGATGTCAGGGACATAGGTCTGAGATGGCCAGGTCTCGTTGTGGTTTTAGGAATTGGTTTCATCGAAGAGAAACGCTATGTAGGGGGAAGCTTGCCTTCTTCCCAGATCGTGTTGATTTCTTCGATTAGTGCCTGCTTTTAGGGCTCTAAAGGGCTTCTAAGTTGAGTCGGGGTGATTTGATCTGCTCTTGAAACATGGCGGGTGTTTGCAGTGTTAAGTGCATGATTCAACTCAGAGGGTTAATGGGTTTGTTGTAGGCTTCGAGGTCCGCCGTTGGGTCGTCCTTCTCAGAGGTGGTTGTGACGAGTTGGGATGTTTGAGGAAAAAATTCAGCAGCAGCTCTTTTTTTTAATTCCTGCGGACTGACCTCTTTTCTAACGGCCGCCCCGCTTGCTTCACCGGATGTTTTAGTTTGTCAAAGAAGAGAGCGTAGTATGCCCCGAACTAGGGTCGTAGAGGTATTCCCGTTTATACCTTCACGGACGGCCATTCATTTCTCGGAGGCAAGGGTGGTGGCGTGGTCCTCTATTTGCCGTTGGAGGATCCTCAACTTGTGTCTGATGTCAGAGTTTCAGTACCTGGCCAACAGGCGCAGCCTACGCTTCCAGAGCGTTGTAAAATATTTGCCCGGGCTCGGATGGTGGTGCGGTACTTGGATGCGCCGGGTTACAAACAATTGCCTCCAAGCAACCATGTCTTGTTGCTTGGAGGCAATTGTTTTGTCAGTTAGGTGTGCGATATCACCGCTGGGTAATGTCTCCTTCAGTAATTCGTGATATTTGCTTCAGTGTGCCAGAAACGCCGTTCTTGAGGATGTGGGGTTACCTGCTGCTGGCCCATGTGTTCTTTGGATTTTGATCATGATGACTATCGGAAAGTGATTATGTCTTCGTGAAGTTGCCACGTGACACTTCGTGGGTGTTTCGGTGAGGCCCAAGTCCGGTCAGGGTGATGTCCGCTTGGCGGGAAGATTTCCCAAACCATGTGCGATCCTCGGGGGTGTTGAGTAAACTGAGATGGTATTTGTGCAGCAGGCATTACGTCTTTTGGTGCCAGTCTCGCGCGAAAACCAACAAAACTTAGAATTATTAAATCTTCTGCACAATACGTGTTACGTCATCACAGTGTGATCGAGCGAAGGCACCGATTGGACACGTGTGGTGCGTCAGCGTATGTAATATGTTGTATCACACGGCTATTAAGCCTCTCGTGAAAGTTAGTACCGTCAGATCGACGTCAGTGCGTGCACGTGGAACTGAAGCTTTGGGGTGTCTTATATCAAACAAAGGATTTAAGAATGCCATGTTTTTTTAGAGTGCACCCATTTCCACTTTAGCAGAGCGAATGCTGGAGAGGATGCGACCTCATCTCTGGCGTTCGAAATGCTAAAGTAGCAAGAGGTGGGAGGAGCTTCTTCTGAACTCTTAAACCGTCACTATACTCCGCGACAACTTTTCTTGGCAATACAGTGGAAGGTAGAGGCCCGCGTCCCCGCTCCCATTTTGAGTGTACGCAGGCTCTCCTCCTCCCCCATTTCCGGGGAGAGGAGGAGAGCCCGCGCACACTCAAAATGGGAGTGGGGACGCGGGCCTCTACCTTCCACTGTATTGCCAAGAAAAGTTGTCGCGGAGTATAGGTGCAATTGCTCTGATTACTCTGATTGCAATATAGTGAAACAACCAATGCACGCTAATACGCAGTATTTTCAGATCTGCCAGATGACGAGGAAAGTTGGAAAAGGATCTGTATGAAGTATTCATTAGTGGCCATAGCCGAGCCCGCGGCTGCTGAGCGTCTGCTGAAGGCGAGCTTCCGCGATTCTTTTGCAACATGCATTCCACGCTATCAGGAATGCCGGTCTGAGAAGCCCATAAGTGTAAGATCAGTCTGTGATTGCGCTGTGAACAGCGCATTCAAATATGGCGTCCAGGAAATACTCCCTCATCGAATATCGTTAAAGAAACGAACTATGTGTGCACATACACTGATCGTGTGCAAACTACACATGAAGTAAATTGTCTATATAGCTGGGATATGTAAGAATCTGTCATACATGTCTGTTCCAAGTTATTTGTTGTTTTGACTGTTGCATTTTGGTTTGTTAAACACACAAAAAATATCCGGGGCTTTGCAGTGAATTAATGGACATGATTTCTGCAAAGCATTTGATAAAGTTTCTCGCCAACTACTACTCTTCAAGCTTAGCAAACTCAACTTTGACCCTCAGATACTAACTTGGATTGAGTGTTTTCTTACTAATCGTTCTCAGTCTGTTCATGTAAATAACTCTAATTCTTCAGTGTCTTCTGTTACTTCTGGCGTCCCTCATGGCTCCGTTCTAGGTCTTTTGCTATTCCTCATTTACATCAATGACTTGCCGTTGTGTGTCTCATCATCGCTTAGTCTGTTCGCGGATGACTGCAATATTTATCGTAAGATTACTAATGATTCTGACTCTCTCCTTCTTCAAAACCACTTAAATGCTGTTCTTGATTTTTGCGAGCTGTGTTCCATGACACTTAACACTAAAAAATGTAAAACAATGAAAGTGACTCGCCGTAACACTTCGCCTTTTATTTATCATCTTGATAACGTTTCTTTAGAATGTGTGACTTCATATAAATACCTCGGTGTGCATATTACTTCTAATCTCTCCTGGCATATTCATATTAACCGCATCATTGCTGATCCCAATTCTATGTTAGGCTACCTAAAACGTAACTTTTCTCTAGCGCCAGTTTCTCTCAAACTAATATTATTCAAATCTTTGGTTCGCTCAAAATTAGAGTATGCAGCTTCAATCTGGGATCCTGGTCAGACGACGCTCACTTCTCATCTCGAGTCAGTTCAGAACCGCGGCGCTCGATCGTTTCATACTTAATAATTATCACTGGACAGCTAGTGTATCATCCATGAAATCTCTTCTCTCCTTGCCACTGCTTTCTTTGCGCCGTAAGGGTTCTCGCCTATGTCTTTTTTATAAAATATACAATTCTAACCCCATTCTTAAAGAGAAGCTCTTCCTCGTCCCACCTTACGTTTCTCCACGCATCATCAGTACAAAGTCGGCGTTCCTCATTCTCGAACCTCAACCTATCACGATTCTTTCATTCCTAGGACATCATCAGAGTGGAACCACCTTCCGGCGTCATTAATATTGTTACCCTCGTTAGATCTGTTTAAAAGTGCTGTTACTAATTATTTTTGCGAAAGTGACCCGTGACCTATCATGTCTTCTATTTATGTGTTGTTTTTTTTTTCACTCAATCCCTTTTGTAACGCCCCTAGGGCCTTGAGGTCATGTAAATAAATCAATCAATAGGGAATATTACTTGTACTCACGCACAAACGGCGGCGGAACACCGGCCAGTTCGATCTGTCGACAATGCCCGAAGCCCAGAATGACCAAAAACGCCCAAAGGGCGACAGGCTTCGTCCCCATCATGGCATGCCGCATGACGACTAGCCCGAACGGAAACGCGAGATATCCGCTCGGGTGTCGCACATTTCTTCCTCTTTATTCCTGCCATTGCCTCGTACAATGCTGTCAAAGCTACTGGTGGGAGCGCGTGGCTTCACCTATTGTTTTGTGGCGATAGCCACTGGGAAAAGAAAAAGAAGATCGCGTGGAATAAAAGAGCCGGATCAGTTCGATCTTGGATTTCGTTTGACGCAGCCGGTTTTCGTATGTCTCTCTTACATTGGTTACCCGGACGTGATCTGAACACGCAACCTTCTGAGGCGGTCGTGTCCGTTGACCGCCTCAAGCCGGCATTTGTTGAGAGCGATACGATCGCTCAGCCGGCTGATCTTCCCAGCATGCAAGCTACCTCGAGCTCCACAGTAGCACCCGCGACTCGCATCAAACACACCACGACAGTTCACTGGGACGAGTCCGTCGCCAAAAGGGGGGGGGGGGGGGGGGGGGGGCTATGTGGCGATAGCCACTGGGAAAAGAAGATCGCGTGGAATAAACGAGGTGGATCAGTTCGATCTTGGATTTCTTTTCCCAGTGGCTATCACCACAGTTTCGTTTGCGCGAGAACGCGTACAAATGATGGTCGAAATCAAAGCCCATGCTCGCGCCAGCAGCTTTGGCAGCGTTGTTTACGAAGTACGAAACAGAGTATTGACGCTTTGCGCACGCGCTAGATTACATCGCCCATTGCTGACCTCCTGTTGTCTTCCTAAGATACCGAGCGACTGATACGGACGTTGACGAGTCTCCACAAAGAACAATGATGAAAGAAGGACACAGTCGGATGAAAAATAGCAATAACCTGGCCTGCTGTGGTAACGAGGAAGTGAAGTAAACGGAATTGACTCCGTAAGTGTGACGTCATGGATCCAAACAAACCGTTGCTAGGGTCGTTGTTATGTACAAATACATGTGGCTAGGTTTCGCTACGAAAACCCGACCGTTCGAAAATCGGGAGTAGGTTTTAAACTTCTAAAAATCACAGATATAGAAAGCTTGAATGTCATATATTTTGACAGAAGTGTGCCAGTAATCGCTTGTTTCTGAAATATTTATGACTGCAACTTCCGGTCCTCAAGACGCCTGCAGCAGACGACGAATGCAAGAAGTATGCCGTCTGCCACACGCCGGCAGGCCAAGCCGGCGCCGTCGTTTGAATTGTGTGAATAAGGACGATATTCTGATATTGCATTTGTTCTAAATATCATTATTTTCAGTAACTTAAAATAAATCAATGTGGGGTGCGATGCAAAATATGGTTTATCGAAAGTCCGGGCGTCGATCGAGATAATTTTCCGCTAAAAGATCGCATTGGACCCATGAGAAAAGCACTTCAGGCGATCGGTCGAGATCCCAAATTTTTGTTTTGTGGATTCACGCTATGTGAGGGTGCGTCGTACCTGGTTGTAACCATCGCTGCAATGGTTACTGAAAAATCGCACTGTCGATGCTGCAAGCGCGAGCATGTGGCTTTGAACATTGACGGAAATAAGAGGAATGTAAGAACTTTAATTTGTGATGGTGTTGGCAGTGTTGCTTTGGAGTGCGATAACTTCAAGCTTCTACCATGCTAATTATAAACACCGTGGAACTTGTTGTTCGCAAGTATTAGCGGCGAGATGTTTCGGTGGCGCCCTCCTATGGTTCCCCCTTGTGACGTCATTACCTTGCAAACAACAAGTTCGATGGTGTTTGTAAATAGCATGGTGGAAGCTTGAAATCATTGAGCTCTTAAAGCAACACTGCCAACACCGTCAAAATTAAAGTTCTTTCATTCCTTTTATTTCCGTCGATGATAAATCCCCTTTTCTATGTCATAATCAGCGTTCGGCCAATCGTGCAAGGCCGACCACAGCGACGCTTTCGGTCGCGCACGGGGCTAATAGGAGGTATTCACTGGACGCCATATTTGAAGGCGATGTTTAGAACGCACGCCCAGAACGAGCTCACATCAATAGCCTGGTAAGACCGGCAACCTTGGTGGTGCTAAATGCACGCTCCGAAAGGACTGCGGAAGCTCGCCGTCAGCACGCGCTCAGCAGCAGCGCACACGGATATGGCCGCCACCAAAACATATCGCCGCTAATAGCAAGCATCCCTGATGCGGCGCACCTGACCTCGAAGCGCGATGACGTTTGCTCCTCAATCTGGAAGAAATCTCTGGAGTGTGAATACACCATCAGGCCGTTCCTTTCGCTGGGAGAGACTGGAAACAAAAGAATAAGTGGTAGAGAGCCTGTATTACCAGAGTGCCCAACTGCTCGTTTGGGGTCACGTGGTTTATAGGCAACGTTTGCTACACGAGCTGCGAGGAGGTTCCGAAAGCGTTGATTGACTGCAAATGTCTCCGGCTTTTCGCCGGTTTCGCTCATCGCCACGCAAAACGCAGCATATGCGCGGTTGTAATTAATCTCCGCAGGAGGCTTCCGCCATTAAATTGAAAACCCTCCCCGTGGTCTGAGATGAACCTTCCCTACAATCTCGGCTCTCAAGTGGGTGGCCATGCAGGTTGCAACGCCATGCAACAAAATTTGCCGCAAGCTGCTTCTTTTTATTTTTCTTTATTTTTTTTCAGTGGGCTTGCTCGCTTGCTTGAGTAGCTTGGGCCTGTTACAAAATAATTATTGTTACATCTATTAACATGTTGCAAATACAAATGTGTTACAAATTATTTTGCTACAAAATAATTTGTTGGCTTAGTTGGTTAAACATTACGAAAGCAAAAAGCGCGAAAGTCACGGACAAGTGGAAGACTACACAGCCAAAAGAGCATTTCCTGTGTGGTCTTCAACTTGCCCTTGTCTTTCGCGCTTCTTATTTTCGTAGCTTGGGTCTGCTGGCACGCAGGAGGTAGTATGCTTGTTGGGTGGACAGTGAAAATGAGCTCGGTTGCGGGAATTATAGTTGTTGCTTGTTGCAGATGACCTTGCTGTAGATGACCTAAGCCGGCTTACTAGAAAATGAAACAAAAGTCTGCCTAGCCGGGAGGCGCCAGCGCTTTAGATTCGAGTTCAGACGCCACACCGCTCATACGCTAGATTTTTCAGTTTTTTTTTTTTTTTTTTTCATGCCTCTCTTAGCTTGAGTGAGTGAGTGAGTTTATTGAGCGAAAGAAAGAGGGGGTAATGCGGAACGAGAGGTTAGTCTCTCAATAGCGGGGTCAGCTTTCTCGTTCTGCTTGGGGAAAGGGAAACCCAGAGTGGTTAAGAGGAGGAGGATGGCTGACGCCCGTCAGTACAGCCTAGAGGCGTGTTGAGAGGCCAGTCTCTTGGAGGAAAAGAAGGATGACTTCGAATGTTTGCACCCTTAGTGCTTGTGGTCCTGCGGGAAAAAGAAGACTTCGGGTATCCTGGTTACTGCCGTTCGCAATAGATTTTTTCAGGACGTTTCTTGAATTGGCGTTTTGTGGGCATGTCCAAAAGATGTGGTCCAGATCTTCTGTTTCATCACATGCGGGACAGTTTGGGCTAGACGCTTGTCTCATGAGATGTAGACGAGAGTAGGTGTTTGCACAGTTGACTCGTAGTCTATGTAGCAACGATTGTTGCGGTCTCGGGAATTTGTTTTTAGGAATGGTTGGAGGAGGTAGTCCAGAAGCCGTTCCTGGTTGGGGGTGATTAGTTTGTGCTTCATTATGGATTATGATTCGATAGTTGTTGTATGGATGTATTTCTATTACTTGGGATACATTATTGTGGGCTTCATTTGCAAGGGCATCTGCTCTTTCATTTCCATGTATACCCACATGCGAAGGGATCCATCGAAAGTAGATGATTGATCCTTCTTTAGCCATGTAGTGTACGAGTTGAACAATGGATCTTGCCAAAGGAGTTCCCCTTCTCAAGTTTTGGAGCTGTCGTAAGGCTCCTTTCGAGTACGTGAAAATAGCCACTTTTTCATTTTCCGAAAGTGTTATTAACTCGGAGAGCGCGAGCCATATCGCAGCAAGTTCTGCTGTGGTCGTGTCGGTACAGTAGCTCAATTTGGCTGTAGAAGATTGATTAGATTCTGGTATGATGTAAGCAGCTGTGGTGGATAATTCTTTCCTGCTTCCATCGGTATATATGTGCTTCATGTTGCAATAGGACTGGATGACGTCATTTGCGATGTCGCGTGCCACGATATCGGCGACGTGGCCTCGTCGTGGGAGGTCCATGATCTCTGTTGTTATGTGTAGGTGATCGTTCTGCCGGTGTGGAGGGGGGAGGGGAGGGATGTTCTCTGGGTAGCCGACGTGGTCAATGAAGCGTTTCATGGTCTTACCGAGGTAGGAGTGATGGCGTAGTAGTATGCTGTCAATGAGTGTCTCGTATGATGGTACTCTGAGCAGTCTGGCTGCGTGAAGTAGTGTTCTCTCTTGTGATTGTGTTTTTAGTGGTGAGTCACCTGCCTCGACTATAGTGGAGACGTTATGTGACGAGCGTGGCAGTCCGAGACAAATCCTGAGTGCGTTGCGGTGAAATGTCTCGAGAGTTTTCCATTGAGAATCCAGAATCTCCAGCAGGGGGAGGGAATATAATATTCGGTTGACGATAAGGCCGCGATACAGCGTAAGCATGACTTGTTGACTGGCACCCCAGTTGCGGCCTCCTATTCTTCGGATAGCGCCGAGTAATTTGCGGGCCTCATTTAGCGTATGTTTGACGGCTGGGCACCAATTTCCTCGATCGTCAATGATTGCACCAAGATATCGCACCTCAGCGCTTCTGCGAATCCGTTTGCCATCTACGCGTAGCGAGCTGAATTTTCCTTTAAGTCTAGCTCTTGGCCGATAGCTCAACGCCGATGTCTTTGTTACTGACAGCGTGAGACCCGCGTGGTAGAGAAATGCGGCTGTTGTGTTCAAGGACTGTTGGAGTTTGGCTTGTATTGTAGTCGAGATGCGCGTTGGCCCCGTAGACCAGAGCGCAACATCGTCTGCATAGATAGCGCAGTTGACTGCGATTGTGTCACCTTTAGGAAGCGCAGAAAGTAGGCCGGCCATCACGATGTTAAATAGCAAGGGACTTAAGACGCTTCCCTGTGGTACTCCCTGGGGAGAGTCGCGGGGCAAACTTGTATGCCCAGCTACTTTTACATGGAAGGTTCTTCGTTGTAAAAACGACGCAATAAACTTGTACGTTCTCCCTCTGACACCGATATGACGAAGGCGCTCCATAATCACGTTGTGTGGAAGTGCATCAAATGCTTGGTGAATGTCTAGAAAGACAGCATGAAGAACGTGTTTTTGTGCCTTGGCTTGCTCTAGTGATGATGTCAGATTTCCAATCGAGTCCGCTGTTGAGCAGCCCGCGCGAAACCCTGATAGCTGTGGTGGTAGCGCTTGTGCGTCTTCAAGTTGCCAGCTGAGCCGTCGGTGGATCATCCGCTCTAAAAGCTTGCAGACACAGGAGGTTAAGGAGATTGGACGGTAAGATGTTATGATGGCTTTCGACTTGCCTGCTTTTGGGACGGCTACTACAGTAGAATGTAGCCAGGAGGAAGGAAGTTCGCCGGATCGCCAAATCACGTTGAGGTACTCTAGAAGAAGGGGTCTATCCGTAGCGTCAATGTTTTTGAGGGCTTGGTTTGTAATGCGTCGGCTCCTGGGGCACCCTTGCGGCGACAGCGAGTCAGGGCATAGTCTAGCTCTGGGTTTGTGAAGTCGTCGTTTATAGTGGCTAGGGTGAAATTTGGGACTAGAGGCTTCGGCGCTGGAGATTTTCCTTGCGTTGGAGATACAGGCCTTGAGAATTCGTCAGCGAATTTTTCTGCGAGGTTAGCCATAGTAAGGTTGTCTTTTATCGCTATCTCAGCAAAAGGATATGCTCGAGATACAAGCTCAAGTAAGCATCTCACAGTGGTCCAAGGTAGCCTCGACCCCGAATCAGTTTTAAGCGATTCGCTTCGAAGTTGCCATTGTTGTCTGCCTAGGCGTCTGGTATGACGACGTAGTTTTGCGTCTATTCGCCTTGATTTTGTCCAGTCGGCGGGGGCATTTGTGCGTCTCGCAATCCGCTGAGCTAGTCGAGAGGCAGCGCGGATTTCGAGATATATAAGGTCAGGAACTGGGTTGTTCGCGGGTAGGGTGACTGTTTTGGTGGCTTTAGAGATAGCTACACATATTGCATCTTCCAGTGGGATACTACCCGTGCCAGTGCTTTTAAAGAGTTTTGCTAGTATTTGTCGATACATATCCCAATTCGTTACTGTATGTACACGATGTTTTGGTGCGAGGCCGCAGCGGGGAGTGAGGTGAATTGGAATATGATCTGAGCCCCATGTGTCGGGCTCAAGACTCCAGACTATCTCTATTTCAGGCGATACCAAAGTGAGGTCTAGGACGCTTGCTTTTTCACGGTTGGGCCGTACTAGTGTAGGGTCTCCGGTGTTTATGCAGCGGAGGTTCAAATCAGCGATGATGTCCAAAAGTATGGTGCCTCGTCGCGTAGTGCTGTCGCTTCCCCATGCTGGATGGTTTGCGTTGAAGTCGCCACACCAGATGATGGGTCCAGAACAGCGTGCACGAATTTTCCGGATTGCGTTAGGATTCCAAGGTGTATTTGGTCGAACATAGGTGGATATGACAGTAACTTCCTGCTTGGCTATTCGTATGATTGCCGCGACGTGTTCGTCATATGTAGAGTTGAAGTCTTTCAAAGGTATTTCTTTTTGACAGATTGATTTTTTTATGAATAAGGATGCACGAGATTTTCCATCGGGTTAATTGTATCACTGTGGTACTGGACATATGGGGAGAATCGGTGAAGCCCTTTAGGTAAGTAAGTCTCTTGTAGTGCGAGAACATCTGTTTGCAGTGTAAGGAGGCGGCGCCGAAGTTCAGGTAGGCGAGGACGAAGGCTGTTTACATTCCATTGTAGTATAGTTGGCAAAGGTTTTATGGTCTTGGCCTTTTTCGTTGATTGTCGTTTAGCTATTGGAGCAGAAAAGTGAAAGCACTGGGCTTCGTGGAGGCGTTATAGACCTTTTAGTGCGAGTATGGCGTGCTTGAGAATAGTTCAGAACGCCATTGAGATAATGGACTCTAATGAAAGGACTGCTGTGATCACTTGGTGGAGCTTTGATGATGGTGGTATTGTGTCCAATATTTTTCGAAGGACGGAGAAAATTAACGGCACTATCACTTTAATCAGTGAGGTAGGTGCTCTTCCATTCGCCTGGTTGGGAGTCGACGCATGTGTATGAGGAGACGAGTGTGAGATAATGTCTTTGATGTGTTGTTTTTCCCAAAAGGATGGTTTCTGAGAATTTCCTAGTGAGTCTGATGATGTGGATGCCGCGGTGGGGTCATCTTCAGCCGTTTTCCCCGAGCTGCTCAAAGGAGGGAACGCCTCATCAGTCAAAGGTGGCGCTGTCGTACTGGCTATGTTAGGTCTCTGTATATGTTTTTCATTCACTTGCTTGTTGGTTTGACGTTTCGCGTACACAGCACCCCTTGCCTCACGAAGTGTCGTGTTATTTTCGTGTTGGTATCTCATAATTTCTGTTTCCCTTTGCTTGACCGGGCATTCTGTTGCATTAGAGGTGTGATTTCCTCGACAATTCACGCAGCTCGGGGTGGCCTCACATGCGCCTTCATGACTTTGCCCACACTGATAGCAAATTTGGAACTCTGCACCGCATGCAACTGCAATGTGACCAAATTTATGGCATTTGTAGCATTGCAGGGGTCGTGCTCGATAAGGAATTACTGTAGTCCTCACAAGGCTCACTTTGACATGCTGGGGTGCCATTTTACCTGCAAATGCAACTCGCACAACAGGCGATGCTTTGCCTAGTCGCTTCACTTCTGTTACTCCAATGGAGGACTGTAGCTGCGCCTTGACGTCTTGTTCGGTATAGTCGGGATCAATATCTCGAAGTACGCCGAAACAGTTGGAGCGTTCTCGAGGTATAAAAGCTCTTACAGGCACGTCACAGAGTTTTGTTATCTTTAGAAGTTCGGCCTTGTAGAGAGGTCGTTTCACATCTACTGCAACGATGTTACGTGCTGCGTTCACTCGAACTACACTGACCATGCCTGGAGCAACGTTGTTGAGGAAGTCCGTGAGCTTTAATTTGCTGAGAGATCCCACTTTGTCGTTTGCTGTCGGGATGAACAGTACTGTGTATCCGACCTGTAAGTTGGTTTCGTTCGTAGGTGGTGATGCAGGGCTCTGGCTTGTCTTGCGTCTTTTCTTTCCCTGCACTAGTTCGTACTGTGCGTCATCGGAGAGCATGTCGTCGTCGTCACGTAGGGATACAATTGTCGATGAGGAACTACTGTGTGAGTCATCTATGGAATCAGTAGGTGGAAGGTCACCTATGGGGCCCGTAGCCTGGTCTTCGTCCTCTTCCATGTGGAGTTGGTTCGGTGGGGTCAGAGGCTCAGTTGTCATTTCCGAGATTTTTCCGGCCTCCCAAAAGGAGGCCCTTTGAACACAAAGGTCAGGTACTTTTCTCTAGTGGTAGTCACAGAATTGGAGGTTACTCAAAACGAAAAACAGTGGTTTCTTACGATTACTTCGGAGAGCACAAAATGGGTTACCAGAGATAGGATCGTCGTCGTCTTCTCTCTCTTAGCTTCGTGCACAAATATTACCTGTGTGATGTTGGTGTAGCCACGAACTTTCCCCACCTTGCGGAGCTCTTTAGACACTGTGCTATATGCTCCTTTTGCTGGGTAGCTCAGCGTTTGGAAGGGCCAGAGGAGAGCTTTGCGCCCCAAGAATCTCGCAGGCCATTCGATGATGCTCACCCAGATTGAAACGGGAAAAAACAAAAATTGGGGTGTCTATGTTTATACCGCCTGAACTTAGTCTGCATCAACGGGCGACTTGTCTTTCAGCTGGAGATGAGCAGTATATCCAGTGCGGTACAACCGCTTGCCCGGGGCCTTCAACATGCGACACGCAGTAATGATACACGACAACACACCGGTACGATGCTCATACGTATTGAAACGGGCAGGGGTGGTGACTGAACCCAGGATCCGGCTTTTGCTCTAGGAGCTGCGCGCCGGTGTGCGCTAGCCCATTAGGCCACCGCCCCCCCCCCCCCTCCCCCCACCCCCCCCCCCCCCCCCCCCCCCCCTTGTCGAAACGGAAAGAGGTGGGGCCCAGGTTCTGCAGCGCGACCTTTCACTCCACAGCTTCGAGCTGCGGCGCGCAAAAGCCCTGGACCACCGAGGAGTTAACAGCTCACTTCTTTCGTTAGTCTGATGAGCCCACATGATGAAAGCACCCTTCTTACCCCTCCCCCGCCCTTCCCCCATTGCCCGATGGGACAACTATAGAGTCATATTTCTTGGTAACATAACAAAAAAGGTTTCCAACAACCAACGTCCTCGTTAGAGAACTCTCGAATGCTCTATCGGAACAGGAGGTTGTGTTCCTGGGGTCAGGTATGAATTTTATCGCGTAGGGTACGTACTTATCTCGTCTATGACGTAGTGCCTGGTTGGCGAGTCCTTTTATGGGCGTTTCTAATCGATTTTATTTAATCTACGATAAATCACTGTCCACCGGTACCCTACCAGACGACCGGAAAATTGCTCATGTTATCCCTATTCACAAAGTCGGTTCAAAAAAAGAAGTTTCAAACTACAGGGAAGTATCACAAATTGCTATCTCATGTAATATCATCCAACACATTTTATATACAGAAATATTGGAGCATATAATAAGCAACAGCATGCTAATTAATGAAAAACATGGGTTTCGTAAAGGACTATCTTGCACGACACAGCTTGTAGAATTTTATCACGAATTGGCTTCTAATGTTGATAATGGAGGGCAAACTGATTGTGTTTTTCTAGATTTTCGTAAGACATTCGACACTGTGTCTCACCCGCTCCTTTGTAGACTTAAACTGTTCAACTTGAATTTTAGTGTGCTCCGATGGATTGAAAATTACTTATTTCAGCGTCGCCAATGTGTCGTCATGAACGGAAAAAATTCGGGGTTGACGTCACGACCGGAGTCCCATTGGGTTCTGTTCTAGATCGACTTTTGTTTTTAATTTATGTAAACGATATTTCTGGGGGAATTTCCTCGTGTATACGGTTGCTTGCTGACGATTGCGTTGTGTGTAGAAATAATAAGGATGAAAAAGATGCTGCTATGTTGCAACGAGATAATAGTTGGTGCTCCACGTGGCAGATGAATTTAAATCCAAAAGAGTGTGTACACCTGTGTCTTACAAAAAAAAAAAATAAAAAAAATTGAAATTCACTACCAGATAAAAAACAACTCAATATGTAACAAATCGACATATAGGTACCTTGGTGTAACTCTATCATCCGACTGTTCTTGCAACGCTCATGTTGATGACGTGATCGTGAAAGCGGACAGGGCGCTCAATTTTATTCAAAGAAATTTGAAAAGCTCACGACCTGATTTGGAGAAAAAAACAAAAAACGTGTACTTCTTATGTGTCAGACCAATTTTAGAGTATGCCTGTGCCGTCTGGGACTCTTCGCAAATTACACTGATTGATAAATTGGAAAGAATCCAAAACAGAGCTGCTAGGTTTGTCCTGGATCGGTATGGGCGGAGGGAGAGCTGCACTAAAATGAAAAGTGAATTGAATTGGGAACTACTTTTCTCCCGACGAAAAAAGTTGAGATTGAAGTTTTTATTTCTTATATACAATAATAAAACCGGTATTAATAGAGAAATATATTTAAAACACCCATATTATGTTTCTAGGCGGACTGATCACGTTTTCCAAAATCCGAGAGTGCCACGCCAGGACAAACATGTCTGCAAATTCTTTTGTTTTTGTTGTTGTTAAAACTATTAAAACTATTGCAGAGTGGAATATGTTGACTGAAGACCAAGTGTGCCCTACAAATAAAGATACATTGTTTTGTTTTTTCAAAGCTATACCCCCTTGCAGTAATGCCTCCGGGCAATGCGGGGTAATCTTTGAATAAAAAAAAATAATAAAAAATATACTTACTTTGCTTGTTTTATTCGTGCACTTTTCGTTTAATAAACTTTAGTTGCGTGCGAGAATACAGCTTAATCCTGCCGTGGATGGGTCTTCTCCTGCGTTTACTGAAATGTATGTCCCCATCATGTGCAACATGCACCAACTGATTCAGAATGCTCCCTCAGTAACATAACTAACTTTTGTATAACCAAACTTTGAAACTATTCACCACGCAATCCTTAACATTGATCATACGTTTAACAAATTGACGAACCGTTTCTCACGTTCCTCATGCATCTATTACCACATCCGTTATGGTAATGGAGCAGAAATATAAAGAATTTGTGTTTCTACCTGTATTAGAAAAACACAGAAATACATGTATCATTGCTTAAAAAAAAAGATACGTAAGGTAGACCAAGGAACAGCATTTTTTACTTCCCCTTAAGGTTGACTAACTTCCGACCATATAAACACACACCCAACATAATTATCTCTTTTAAACCCGATTCGAAGAAATTTAGAAATGAGTGAGAACCATCGCCGTGTCTGCACTTTCCGCAGTGCGCCCGAAGACGAGGGACCATCGGCTGCTGCTGCGGCGGCGACAGTCGGCGAGAGCGGAGACATCGAGGAGACGGGAGACGAAATGCCCCGCCTGGGTCACTACACCGAGAAGTACGAGCTGAATGGCCCGGACCCGCAGGGAGACGGTGCCGCCCCGAGGGGATCGTACGGCTCTTTCCCCAGGGACGAGCACGGAGCTCTGCTCGGCAACGACCCACTCGTGAGTGACCCTCATTGCCACTGTGCCTATCCAACAGGGCGTTGGAATGATTAGTGGGTAAACGCCTTGGCTTCCACTATCGACGAGTGCAGTGAAGGCAACGCAGCTATAGTTTTAGGTCTACCCACAAGTCTTTCCAACCAGGGCTCGGCGTTCTGACGACACCGCGCACTCTGGTCTCCTCCTCTCCCTCAGTTTCTCGGTGCATAGGATGGCTTCGATTCAGCACTTGAGCACGAGCAGGGTGCAGGGTATTCTTTGACAACGTTCAAATGAATACGGCCGTAGCGCATCGGGTCGAGCAGGGACCAATCGCATGCAGCCTCTCTTCCTACTTCATGTTCTACCCATCTGCTACCTAGCAGAACTGTGGAATTTTGATTTGATGCGATATGGTTGCGTCCATGTAAATGCAGCACAGACCATGATGCTCTCGCTGGGTATACGAGACCCGGTCGAACTCTGGCGCGGCCCTCGTGCCCGATCTGTGCCTGCTCGGCCTGCACTCGATCTCGCCGTGATGCATAAGAATGTTGGACTTGTCGTCGCATCAACGAAAAAAGGCGTTTTGTGCATAAATATTGCGCTGCACGAAATAGTTCTTACAAGATTTCTTTCTCGGAGGAAAGAAATTATGATTTTGACGTTTGAAACGCGTACCTTCGTCATAAAATAACTTTGAGCTAACCTAAGATGCACCTACTCTCGTGAAGAACCTTGAATGTATAAGAATTATTTTTGTCCAATAAATGCACATAATCAAGCAAGATTCCATAAAGCATATAAGAACCTTATAATAATATATAAGAAGGCTATACGAGTATATAAGATGTTATAAAGAACTTCTTATCTGTTTTTTATAACTTCATATCCACCTTTGTATTGTTCTTATATATGCTTTATGTGATTTGATTTTATCATATACGTTTATGGGACAGACATTTGTTATACAGGTAAGATTTTTCCCTAGTGCACGTACGTGAACCTTTAGTCAGTAGAAAAAAGAGGAATTTATTAACGTTACGCGTAGAGTCAGACATTTTTCACTGCGGTTCTTGAGGGGAATGCGAGTATATGGTTCATGGGCTTTGATTACTTAAGGGAGTGTTGGCCTTGCCCAGTTGTAGAGGTAGCAAGCACAGCATATGCTGCCGGTAGGCAGGTCCAATATACCTTAATTAATAGAAAACTTCTCATACGTTTAGACGTGGCCAACTGGCGACTAAAAAACTTCTTTGAAAGGTTGCTTTGTTGCTAAATATTGCTTAGGTCATCAAAAAAGCTTTGTTGCCGTGATGAAAAATAATCATTTTTCTTTGTGTGTGAATCTATATAGTTTAAAATATTACGTCATCTAAAAAAGGTGCCGCAATTGTCGCTATGTGATATTATGCACAGAGGAAATTATATCGTTGTCACGTTTAGCCTCTTTTGTTCTGCGCTAAGTACGGTTCGCAGTGCGAGTACAGAAACCTTAATAGGACCGGGGATGACTAGCTATATTATATCATTATCATTAAACCAACGTATACGCGCGCGCCGCATCACCTGCACTCTAAGAAAAAGCCCATGCGTTTACTTTCCCGGACAACACTCGGAGAGCCAATGACGGATGCAGCTCAGCGAATGAATGTGTCGAGACATATGTTTGCACCAAAAAACGCACTCTGAGTTGTGACATTAAGCAATACAAAACGGCACGCATGGACTGCTTAATGTCACAACTCAGACTGCGTATTTTGGTCTAAACATACGTTTCTACGTCGTCATGCGCTGAGCTGCTTCTGTGAGTTGCGGTGATTTGCTGTCCGAGTGTTGTGCGGGAAAGTAGACGCACGAGCTTTTTTTTAGAGTGTAGCAAGAACCACGCTGATTGATTCATCATGCAAAGAACGTCGTCGTAATTAGAAACATTGCGTCTTCTTTTATTCGAAACGGTCACGGGAGTCAACAGGTGCTGTTGCTTGAATACTACAGTGGCGTAAGGCATTGAGAGGAAACTACTAGAATAGGGTAAAAGGAGCAGAAAAGGGAATGAGAGGAGGGAGGAGTTACTTTGCCCAAGCCCGACTCAATATTACTATATCGCATTCAAGTAAACGCGGTTAGTTACTTGGGTTGAGTAATGTTTTAAGTAATCGTATTACTTTTTTAGGACTATATTTATTAGCAGTATACGCTTTCATTGGTCATTTGGATGTTTATCAAAATTTTTCAACTTTATTTATTTATTTATTTATTGTTCCTTGAGGGGCCTTCACAGGGCATTACACAAGGAATGCGCTACACTGGATATACAAAAAAGTATAAAAAGTTAGTGAAGACAAAATACAAAATGCATGTCCACAGAAACAATCAAATGAATTGATTAGAAAAAAAAACAGATGGCAATACAACTACAAATACAACTAGTCAGTAAAAAATAATATAAGTAGTACTACATATAGTACTCTTCAATCACAAATAAATATGTCAATTCATGTACAATACAAAAAGTTGGAAAACAAAATATAGTGCTCTAATTATTACCTATACACATCGGACACATTCGTGTAATGCTAAATAAGTAGTTAGACGCTTTTTGAAACGATCGGCGTTTTGGGCAGTGACTATGGTGTCTTGTAAGCCGTTCCATTCCAAGATCATAGGAAGGATCAACGAGTTGGCATATGAAGTGTTCGATGCATAGATGGGTTCAATTTTACGTGAGTTGTTTAGTCTTGAAAAAAATGCAACGGGTGGGAGAGAAAGTTTACATTTAAAGGAGCTATGCAACCATTTCAGCGCTTTGGTTAAATATTTTGGGAGTGGGTGTCTCGACCTTTCTGAAGTAAAAAACAAAAAACCGAATTAGCCTGCATGTCCTACTTTTTATTTTAAATATGGACAAAGATTGAGGTTTTCGACACCTCTCAACTCCTTCACCATCTTCCGAGTCACGTGCTCTGTAACGTGAATGGGGGTCGAGCGAGGTTCTGGTGAAGCTCTCTCTAGAGCCATCAGTGAGCAGCCAGAACTCACCCGCTCGCGACCGCGTGACCACGTGCTGGCGCACCGCTAACAATATCGTGAAAGGAGGAAAGTCTCGTCCGGGTCCGAAAGTCCCCGTCCCCCTCCGGCTTCTGGCGGCTGTTCGCGGCAGAAGATAGAGCTGACGGTTTTGTGGACCTAGGATAGATGGCGCCACTAAAACTCCGTATAATAAATGTTTGGTCGATGATACCAGGTTTTTGACGCATTTATATTTATGTTGGAACGTCAATATTTATAGGAGAGTTACCTCTTATCGAGCAAATATTCGCACAACTTGCTGTCTTTTTACAAGACCTCCATTGACGTCATGCCGTGTGGTTCTCACGGCCGCCGCTCGCGGCTGCAGGTCAGGGAATATTCTAATTTTTGCCTCGCGATTACGCGTTGGAATCGCAAAATTTTAAAGGAAGGAGATGTGTTTTCTGTCCTTTACGAAAAGATGAACAATGTCAAAAGTGGAAGATGCCAATTCTTTCAACGTTAAAATCGTTGCACAGCAAGGGTTTGAATATGGTAATAAATCTTATACAGTAAAGTTAGCCGGGATATTTTACGCCAAACTTTTAATTCCAGAGTGTATTCTCGTTCCTGCAACCTCGTGATGCTGGTATAAAATAAATAGTAACAAACAATCTAAGGGCCCTATTTCCAATTTTTTCCTGATAAAATATTCCGCGATTTCGCCACGGGGTGCAAATAGATGAGTCGTATTCAAGTTTAGACCGCACTAACAATACATATGCTTTGTGTTTTACTATTGGGGTGACTTTTAAGGTTTTTGCATGACATGCCCCCGAGTACCATTTGTCTTGACAGTTATCTGGTGGATGTGGTCGGGTTTTCCATGATAGATCGTCTGTAACAGTGGTTACCGAGTGGACAAGCTTATTGTGCTTAGCCCCCGTCCCCCACTCCCCCCCCCCCCCCCCCAAAAAAAAAAAAAAAAAAACTCTGCCGACCCTTTCCCTACTTCCTAAAGTGATAAGTATTCCAAGCGAATATCGTTGCACGACCCATTTAAGTAACAAATTTCAGTAGTGAGCGTCCTTCCAAGAGGTTGCTCTGACATGCAATACTCACTCGCAGACTCTCTAAAACCGCTTTCAAGTTCAATTTCACATACACTTGAGCATAATAAACTGCGTCCTTCTGGGACAGAGTAAATTCTTTGTACAAAGCAGAATACATTTTCTAACAAAATGTCTTTGCCTCTTTGTCACCTTCATCCAAAGGGTCACCCGAGGGCCAAGACACATACATAAATAGTGCAGCAATGTTAGCTTCTTGCAAGAAACCCCGAAACCTAGTTTTAAAAAAAATCTAAAGTCATGTGTACACACCAGTAAACTGTCACAGCTTTGTACCCGGTTGATTAAACGTTGCAAATGTATTCTTAAACTTATGCATCGTAGGCCTTTGCAAAAATCGGCGTCTGCGCGCTGCCATATTTGCATGCTGGTGTGTGGAATGCCTTCTGAGCATGCGCTGTAGCGTTGTTGTGAAGTATATCAGACGGTCTACAGCTCAGTGACTCACCATTTTTCACCCGGGTAATAAGCGCTGGAAACGTCTATAGAGCGTTGCAAAGTGTTTTGGGGCGAGAGTGCCGAGATGTATATTCTGGTCACCCCATTTACGTGGGCTCTCGGGCAAATAAAAAGCTAGATGGCGCTCGCGCAGCGCCTTCATGGTGCGACGATGACTCGATGCCTGTTTCTGCGTCAAGGCGAAGACATTCCTCACGCTATGCCCACCGCCGGTAGTGCGTGCCGAAGATAGCAAATAGACGCTTTGCAGCAGCTGTGCATGGACGCCGCCATAACTGACCTTCAGTTGTTGTTTCCTCTCATTCCGTTTATTTCACTTCATCATCACCATAGCAGGCCAGGTTATTGCTATTTTAGATTCAAATGTGTCCTTTTCTAAAGCATCGGCCTTTGTAGAGGATCGTCAACTACCGTTTCAGTTGCTCGGTGTCTCGGTAAAACAAGAGAAGGTCAGCAATGGCGGCTGTAAATTGGCGCGTGTGTAAAGCGTCTATAAATAACCACTGAGGGTGCGAGTGCGCCTATGAAAAAAGACACAACATACCTACAGTCATTGACAGTTTTAGCGACGTAGTATGTTCTCCTGCCTCGTGATCCTTTCTTTGGCATTCTTATATTGGCTATTGAGCCATATTACGATCTACAAGAGAGCCGGCCAAGTTCTGTCTGCGTTTCTTAAAGGGATCATGAAATTACCTTTTTACTTTTGCCCAAATAACTTTTACATTAAACTTTCAATGTTCCCTAAACGCCAAACAGGCATCCGTTTTCGTTTTAGTTTATTAACTTCTACACAAAAAAATTATTGAAATATCAAGTTTTTCTTCCTCTCCAACTGACCGCAAAACAAGCCGCGGCGTAAATTTGACTCTCGTGACGTGCTCTGTCATCGGAACCGGAAGTTTTTTCGGCAGTAGGAGAATGGGAGCGTAAACGGCGAGCTGACGGTGTGCCGGTAGGTTTTACCACAAGGTTTTATTGCGCTTATGGCGCGGATGTCACCAACATATTTTCTTAATCGGCACCTCTCATCAGCGCGACAGGCATGAACACATTGTAGCTGAGCGAAATTCAATCAGGTATGTTATGCTACAGCAACAGCATGGGTCTGGTCCCATATACGCCGGTACGCCTGCTGGAAAGTGCGGCGACTCTTCCGACGAAGACTCCAGAACAATGGAAGCATGACGCTTTGCATCAGTCTTGGGCAGTAACTAGTTACTAGTAACGCGTTACCGATAACTAGTTACTTTTTTCGGTAACTTTTACCTGTAACGCGTTACTTTTTAAAACTGGTAACTTGTAACTGTAACAGTGTTACTTTTTTATTGGGTAACTGTAACTGTTTAGGCCGTTACAGTTACTTTTGTTTTACTATATAAATTAGAACCTACTGCCCAGGACATTGTGAAATTGCCATCTTGAAGCATTTTCTCAAAACTCCTCGCTGACAAAAAGAAAAAAAAGAAGCGTGGCCACGCATTAAAGAAACAAAAAATTGCCTGGTTTAGCCCACGACCGAGAATGGACGAGAGACGAGTCAGCACGAAACCGGGAAATAAAGGAAGCGGCGCCCGCGGTTGTAGGGGCGGCAAACAATGTCTGTTTCATCGACTTTGGCTCACTCTTCTCTTGTGGGGACCGTCTGTGGGTGTCATGGTCGCGCGATGTCTCCGAGCGCTCCATCTGGGCTGTGTCTGGGGCATGTTCGGACTGTCGTTTTTACACCCAGCCGATCGCCGTTTCCTCACCCCTATAAGTTTTCAAGGAAGCCGTCCCCATATTGTGCAGAAAGCCGGCGCTTGTATTCTCTTCTGAGCCGCTCGAGTAAATATGACTTCTACAGTTGGCGTTTCGGACAAAGACGCCGCGGTGGTCGTCGTACATGTAGTGCACCAGAAGCTAATTGTCTCCTTTCCCCCTTTATTCTCCCGAAGCTGTTTGACCTGCTATGTTTAGGCCTGCTTCCGACCGAGTATATTCCATAAGGTTATTATGTGACATTATCTGTCCTCATTCGTTTCGGAGTGAAAAATGAACGAAAACGCTCACTGGCGCGTGTCGATGGCAATTTTTAAAAACCGTTGATTCTAAGTTATAACAATTATTGCAAATAAATTTTGCGCATCAAAATGCTGAAACGGCGAATGGCGCAAAAAAGAAACACCCTTCGGGTTTAAAATTTTCTAATTTCTCAGTTTACCTTTCTTCTCACTATACACGTTTGCAAGTCCGGTCTCAGGGCGCCGCCATCTTCCTCAGTGGGGTGCGCTCTCGTGAGCGGCCATAATCCGATTACGACGCCTTAGCAAGGCTTCGTAATCGGATTATTACTGGTCCAAGCGCACCCCAGACAGGCAAGATGGCAGCGCCCTGAAGCCGGACTTGCAAACGTGTATACACGTTTGCAAGTCCTGTCTCAGGGCGCCGCCATCTTGCTCAGTGGGATGCGCTCTTGGGCGCGGCCACAATCCGATTACAACGCTTTAGCAAGGCTTCGTAATGTGATTACGGCGACGTCCAAGCGCACCCCAGTCGAACAAGATGGCAGCGCCCAGAAGCAGGACTTGCAAACGTGTATAGTGTAACAAATAAAATAATATTGTCTTAGTTTGTGCTTTTTTTGTGTCCAATTTTTGTACCGTAACGCGAAAGTAACGGCGTTACTGTTTTTGCAGTAACTGTAACTGTAAAACGTTACTTTTTGAAACCGGTAACTGTAACTGTAACAGAGTTACTTTTTCCTCCTAGGTAACTGTAACTGTAACACTGTTACTTTTTACTGGTAACGTGCCCATGACTGCTTTGCATTGTGTAATGCCACAGCGCAGACTTCATTTTTAGGTCTAAACGCATTTTCCGCCTTATCATTCGCTGAGCTGATTTCGGAGATCGCAGAGAATGACTCTTTGAGTATTCTGCTGGTAAGGAGACGCGCAAGCATTTCTTAGAGTGTATCATGTATTAAACGAAATGCTGCTTGAGCCGTCCCCGAGCTCGAAGCAAACGTTTCTTGCGCGCACCTCGGCTGCACGGGCGTGATCGGCGCGAGCGGTTCAAGCAGCTTGCCCAGCCATCCAGGGGCCGTAATTGCGTGTCTAGCACGAGCCGTTTGCCAGTCGCTCGTGGAAAGGCGCCACGCGTGCACCTGTGGCTCCTTGCTACGGCGGCGCTGCTCACGAGCCGAGGAGCCCGAGGCGTCGCGGCAACTTCGTCGCCGATGCAAATTGGATTAGCGACGTGGACAGCTCCGAATGGACAGCCACATCGGCTGCCCAAGGGCACGGTGAGTGTGCCGAGACCCTTCTCAAAATTCAGATCTGTCTAGGGGCGGTCTCAAAGGCTCCAATATTTCCGCACCAACGGTGGTGATGGGAGAGCAAGATCATTTCAGTCAAACACCTTCGACTTCGTGAATCGAAATCGACGTACAAAGCTAGCTTTTTATAGATACACGGGCACACTAAACCGCTGTTCAGTGTGTCTGAGGTAGGACTTAACTGCGGTTAATGGTGCCCATGTAACTAGGGTGCAATTTTTACAGTAAATGCTTACCATACTTAAGTGTAACTACGGTTTAGAATGTCAGTAGGACACACCTAACCGTAGTTAAGTCTGACCTAAGTAAGACTTAACTGTGGTTAAGATTGCCCGTGTAACAAGAGTATAGTTTTCAGTAAGTGCTGACGATACTTAAGTGTAACCACGGCTTAGAAGGTCTGTCGGACGCTCAAACCGTAGCTACGTCTTAGGTAAGTTACCCTTGATTGCGGTTAAGGGTTCCCGTGTAACAAGGGTGTAGTTGGCAGTAACTGCTAACTATACTTAAGAGTAATTACGCTTTAAAATGTCCGTCGGATACCCCTAATCCTAGTTATGTTTGATCGAAGTCACACTTAGCTGCGGTTAAGGGTGTCCGTGTATCCGTACGGCATTTGAACCAGTTCTCCACTATGTGCGTTATGCTTTCCAAAACGTTAGCGTTTCAGCTACCTGCGCGTCGGGTTTGGCTCTAGACAAAGTGGGCAGACAGACTTTTGAAGAGGGTATGTTTTGTGTTCAGAATTTTTATGGGTGAAAGCTAAGGAAGCTTCTAGGGGCGTCTTATTAGCACGGCAACGATCACGGAAAGCAGAGTGTGTAAGTCTAGCTGTTTTTGTTTATCGGTTTAATAACATTATTCCGCTGGTTCAAGAGCGCGCAGTGTTAAAATCAGCAGGGTCCAAGCGCCCTCATCCACAGCGAAATGTTTGGAGGCTATTAATCGCCGGCATATGGAGAGGGCGTTTTGTGAGTGACGACACCGGAGGAAAGTTTCCGCCCCAAAGTACGTTTTCCGACGCGCCCTATGGAGCGTTTCTTAAAACATAATATGCTTTATAACAAAACCTGCTACTCCCAGAAACACTGCTCGTCCGTGCGTCCGTACGTTCGATCATATCTATATCATGGCAGGGCATGTCTAAAGTCACGAGATCCAAGGAAAGTAGCGACAAGCTCCCAGTATATGGTCGCCACTTTGGTTCATAGATTGGGAAGGTTCTTCTTAATTTCCCTATTTTTGGTTAGCCGATTCAAATTCCCGGTGACAGATTGCTTTTAAAAGACATTTCTTGAATACCGAGATTTCGTTATCCACACAGGCTAAACATGCCGCGCGTAATTTCGCGCCGCCCCCAACTGCGGCGTCGCTGCCTGGCGGCATTTAAAAGTAGGCAAGAGCAACAATACCACTTCATATTATTTCATTTATTTACTCATTTACTCTCGGGGCCCTAGGGCATTAAATAGAGGGGTGGGTTAGCTATTCAAAAATATTCAAAAATACAACACTAACAAGGGCAAAAACACATCAAAAGACCTGGCCAAGAATACATCAATACAAAAAAAAAGTATTGTAAGAGATCTGTAGGGATAAAAATATTTAACAAGTAAACTGCACGCCATAGTGTCAAAGACGCTTATATTGGCGAGGAACGCTTTCAGCACGATGAAGCTCCACGGCGATCTTAGCGCGACTGGTTCAGAACGACCCATTCGAAGCTTTGAAGATTTGAATAGTCGGAAATGGCGATTGACATGGCAACTGAGACCAATCAATCAATAACCATGCGGGATTTGGTCGCTTGTACGTTAGTTTCTGCTTGAGTCCGGCTGGCGGGCAAGAGAGGCAATGGCGCTACTTGCCTAGGGTCCAGTGGCTTTAGGCATGTCAGCACAACTGGTCAACAGCCGATTTCGGTGCAACGTGACGTGACGGGAACAAGTTGCGTGACATCAGGTAACTGAAGCCCCGTTGCCACCTGACACTGCGCCTTGCGACACCAATCCGTACGCCATAACATCACGTGACGTCACCATGGTGCGCGATAGTGTGTAACTTAACGTGACGTTACGTGAAACTACAGCTTGGCACAGTGACTTCACCTGACGTCAGGTCACGGAACGCCGTGATGACAGCAGTAACGTTTAAAGGATCACTCCTTAAATACTTCATCTTGCACATTATCATGTTCATTAGACGCGGCACCGCGGGCCTCCGTATGGTACGGGCTGCTGCCTTTCCGCGGTGCCGCGGCTCTTTAGAGCCAAATAAATAAAGATTAAAGGCAACCACGTTCCGTGCATTATTGAATTTCGGAGATGAAGAGCGGCGCCAATTTTTAAAAGGGAACTTCGTTCACTGGTTTCCACACAAAGAGAACACAGATAAATTTACTTAGGCTAGTTGTCCTGTTCTGTTGCTTAGGGCTGAGGAAACAGGCGAAGAGTTCAAAAAGAAGAAAAGAAAAAAAAAGAGAAAAAATATATCAATCTGCTTTCTGCCAGAAGCGACGCCTGCATACTACTGAAATTCCGTTCCCACTAATGTATGGTTGCATGTGGGTCTATTCACCCTCTCTTGCGTGAGTTGAAACGTGGTGGCGCCAGTGTGCTAATTGCCTGCAACCACTTCCGTCCCTAAAATGGACGACAGGGTTCGCAGCATTTGCGGGATCAAATATACACGCTAGCTTCTGGAAATGGCCACTTAAAGCACCCTCAGACTTAATTCTCTCTTATGATAAAAGAATTATGAGAAAAAGTTAGGAAGTATACGTAAACCCGAAGTGTGCCGGGGCTACCCAATAGATGGCGCCACTGAGCTTGTGACCAAACAAAAAAAAAAAAAAAGTCGAATAGAAATTTCGCCAATCTGGCCGCTAGCAATTAGAGAACCAGAAAGCGAGCCATTCCTCTAAAGCTAGAAGATGGTTACTCCGCTAGTTGTCGGCTACATTCGGATGGTTTTATGCATGTCTACCTAAAGGTAGACCAGGGTGTAAGATAGACAGGTGGGGAAACGGCCCATAGAAGCCTACCGTAGCGCCGTGACCGGATTGTGTACTCGTCTGCTTGCGGGTACCCCCGACTTGCGACAGATGGCGCAGCGGCGAGAGGAAAAAAATTGGAATCGAATTTGCGTGGAACGCTATAGGAGAGTGCGAAAAATAAGCCGAGAGCACGACAGTTCTTCATTAAAAACCCACGAGAAACCATCTCCGTCAGTTTAGAATGTCGCCATCGGTCGCCCACCTGGAGTGAGAGTTCGCGGTGCTCCACATAGATGGCGCCACAGAAAAAGAGAAAGCCGAGGGGGACACAATGCGGTCACTCATTTGGCTGTCATTTCCCCACCTGTCTATCTTACACCCTGAGGTAGACAGACTCCCATTTTGCACAAAGATGAGCCGGTGTGTTACGGTAAGAAAATATGAATAAAGTATTAAAATGACAACATTATGCTTCCGATTTCGGCGCACAGTGCAGCAAAGACAACATGCGCACATGGGTACATGGCCAACTTTTGGGGGCATTCCGTGGGATATAAAAAGGTTTTCAATAAAATATCAAAATTATAAATGATTTGCGTTCTATGATACCCATGTAATTACAGTCATTGGGAACATTACAATCTTTTGTCAAGAAAAATAAACATTGAGAATTTTGTGAATATGGTTGAAGGGATTTAATGCAAAAATTTATAGAGCCGTGGAATTAAAACTATACGAGTCCCGAAAACCTAATTACTACTTATTGATATTTGATAACTGACATCCTAAATATTCCCGAAAAAAAAATTGCGATGTTTGTCGTTGTTCAGTCTAAATTTCAATTTTAGTGCACGGGCCTCGGCGTTGATGTCCAAGAGAGTTAGGGATGGCTACAGTAGGTACCGACGTTTCACGATCGTTCGTGTAGCAAAGCTCGCTTGAAAACAAGAAACACGCATTTATGACTTTCTATCTGGGCGCGTTTAATGTGTTTGAGAATTTTTACGTCTGGGAAAAATATGTTTAGCCAGAAAGTAAATAGTAAAAAATAATTAACGCAGTGATTGCTGTAGACACGAGTAATGAGATCTTGGAAGCCATGGGAAATTATAGGAACACAGAAACGCAGTACAGGCAGCAAGCTGGCACTGGCTCGAAATCAAAGACAGCATTAAAATACATTCAGTGCTCTTCTGCTTTGGCGGAATACACTAAGCGTTGTCCTTGGAAGCGGCGAAAAAACACACTATTTTCGTTGAAGATTTTATTTTGTATTTATACTAACATTTTTAATGTGTTGTAATAGCTTGCGTGAGCGTTTCGAATTGTAATACTTGAAAGCACCATGATGAATCTCTCCTTTAACAAAAGAAAGATAAATAGCGCAATATTTGCGTCGCGAGTTAGAAGTTTGAGTTAAGCAATTCTGAAACATGCTTCTATAAGTCTATATCGGTAGCCAACGTCAGAAGTAAATGCATGTTTTGGAATCGGCCCTATAGCTCGAAATTCTTTCGCGGCGTAAATATTATGCTAAATTCTTGTTGTTGCTGTTTGTTTGTTTGTTTTTTGTTTTTTTCGCTGTAAGTTTATTTCTTGGCACGCGTGTTCGTGCACACTTAAAAATAATGTTTTGGGAAAGTTCAGTGCGGTTAAGTGCAAAAAACCTTATACAATGAATCTGGCGCATAAATAACTTTACTCACTTCGATTCATAAGACCGATAACTCTCAGGTAAAAAGTGTTGTTGAAGGATGCCCATGGTATAAACGCGCGAATTCGGAGATGGGTGTTTCAAAAATAGCTGACGCTTTTATTTGATAGTACGCTTAGCAGTGTCGTAATCCGTCGATTTTACTACGCGACGAGAAAATGGGAGAGAGGAGGAAACGAAAGCTCGCGGAGACGTTAGAATGCCGAGCATTGGTTAGAATAATTAGTAGGTAAGATCTAGTTGCTATTGTCTTTACTTACTCTTTGAACGCGTGCGATTGCCGAGCGCCTGCGCCCGGCGTTCGGCATTTGTGTTTGAACGCGTGTGAACACTACAGAGAGACAAAGGCCTTTGGGTCTATCCATTAATCATTCCAAACAGAGCTCGGCGTTCTGACGTCACCGGGCGCTCTCGTCTCCTGCCCTCCCTCAGTTTTGCGTCGTATAGGGTGAACAGTATAAGAAAAAACGTTGGGGCGCGTGCCGCTCTGCCTGTGTCCCCGGCCGATTCCTTAGAGCATTGCGCAGACCTTTCGCTGCGCCTGGCCTCTCAGAGCAGCGAATAGCCGTTACGCAGGATTGCGCGAAGAAAACTTTTTCACGCAAAGGCGTCGACAGATATATATATATATATCTTTTTTTGCACAGAATGTATTGAAGGGTGGGATCCCTAAGGAAAGCGTGACGTAACACCACGCAAACCGTTACGAAATGTGTTACACGTACTTCAGAGGGCTATCGATACGAAAGAGAGGTAAATTGAAAAGAAACAACGGAAATCGAACTAACACCCCATGATTGTAACCTCGACATTCTACCAGTGCGCCAATTATCGGGTTTTTTTTTTTGTGTGTGTGTGTGTGTGCTTTATTGTTTGCGCCAGTTATTGTATTGGTTATAAACTCATCTTACCTGTAAGTAAATATGCTCCGGGAGTAATAAAACGGACTTTAGTTCCTGTCTGCTTTCGAGAAACGTGCTCGATACGTAGTAAATTCTGGTCTTACACAGGAACATTCATCCCAAGACACGCTTTTTTTATTGTTAAGGAACCCTTTTTTTTTATAACGTTGCCTTCTATAATAATAGTTATAATAATGGATTGCCTTGTATAATAATAATAATAATAATACGTTAGCTCTGGCTTTAGCCACTTTAATTGTAAATAACATGGAAAACAAGTCCCTACAGCTTGCCGTTTGCTTTCTTTTTCAATTCAAGAATGAACCCCAAAATTACATATTGTGTATAAATTAAATTATTGACTCCGAAATTGTGCTTGAATTGAGATGAAAACGCCTAGATATTTTTTACACTTTTATAGCGATATGGTATTCATGCGCAGAGGCTCGGCGAAGTATTGAGTAGATAAATAATTGGGGTTGTGTGGATATCTATACAGTGTGTAGTTGGTCAGCCATTTCAAAATTGCGACGAGTCACTCGCTGTAGATGAGCAATTTAGCCAGTGCTCTACAACCGCTATCCTGGGGTCTTTAACGTGCACCACGCAGTAGTGATACACGACCGCACGCCGGTATACGATGCTCATCCAGATCGAAACGGGCAGGGGTGGCGATTGAGCACCGGATGCCTGGGTCCTGCAGCGCGAGCTTTCGCTCCACGTGCTTTGAGCTAGTGTGCGCTAGCCCACTCGGCCACCGATCCGCGATTGAGTAGATTGTTCTGGTAACTATTATCGGATCCCTCTACTCAATCTAACTTAGTCGGGAGCTTAAAGAGTAGTTGTCTGTAGGAACTGCTTTTATCTAGGCACTTGAACCAATATGCATCGCCTTCTTGCAAAACAACAATTTTCATTGTTGCTTCCACAACAATAATGGCACCACTTGTCCCAGGATGGAGGGGCTTTAGTTATCAATAGAGTTCCTCTATAGGCTCCTTACGGGAGCCAGAGTTGCGCGTCTGTTTTCCACGCGCCGCCGCGCCGCTATTCGCTGAGATACGATCACGTGAGGAGCCGGATCAGGTGACGTGCAGGAAAGTAGACGATGCACGCGCACCGCCGTATATACCCCTGCTTTTGAGCGCGGCGCCGCTATTCGCCGAATTCAGTCACGTGAGGAGCAAGATCAACATGCTGTGCAGGAAAGACGGCGCTACGGGGATGAACGCGCAACTCTGGCTCCCGTAGGGTGCCTATACAGGAACTCTAGTTATCAAGGGAAGAAAGCTCCCTCTGGAAGTGGAGCATCTCCTACTGTTAACCTGTCACCGACTATAGACGCTTTGCAGCAGCTGTGCAAGGGCGTCGCAACACCTTTAGGTTTTGTTTACTTTTATTCCGTTCACTTCATCATTCCCACCCTTGGCCCTCGTGGAGGCTCGTCAGCGCCCGCATCGGTGGCTCGGCATCTCGGTAAGATGTTTGCGGAGGTAGTCACATTGACGCAGTCGCGATTTTTGTTTCGAAACTTTGGTATTGAGGCACCTCCTTTATTGCAAAACAGCGCTGTTTTAAGTACGCCTTGTTTAAATTTGTCGGCTGCACACCAATACTTCAAAATATAACAAAAGTAACGCTTTTGCAGAAACGGGTAGGACGCGAGGTCATCTTATCTACTCCTGTTGCAATAATAGCGAGCGCATGTACCGAATCTCGTAAAACACCGCATATTGACATGAGAAAACAACCTACGTCTAACGGGAGCCCTTTTTGCACCGAATTTGTTTGCGCATTCGATCCCAATATCGCGAGACAGAAACTAAGAGCGGAATGCCGGGGCGGCGACGCTCACGTAGCTTCACATTTCTTTGTTTTCTTGTCATATCTTTTTTTTCTCCGTTTCATTGTTTCCGTATTTCACGTGTCCCTTGTCTCGGGAGCCGTTCTAAAAGGTTATCCAAAAATCCCGACTAGAGAAGAAGATCCATCAACCACGCCACAAGAATACGGGTTGCCCTTCTTTCTCAGCGGCAACCTGTGATTCAGTTGAACGAAATAAAGCAGCACGTAACGAGCGCAGCTGAGTGCACTAACCCGGAACGAAACAGGGCAGCCTTTAAAACCCCTTTATATTAATTCACTGAGGGATTCCCACGATCGCCAACTACGAGGAAACGATGGAGGCGTCTGGACACAAACTACACTGCCTCGTCTATGAAGAAGAGTTCAACCGGGACTCTGGAGAGCCTAGGCACGCGGTCAGTTACGCTTTTTTTTTCTCTCGGTATCCTTAACGCTAATAATGTAGCCCATGACACGTACGTGCGAAAAATTTTGTGTAGTAGAAAAGAGGGCCTAAATTATGCCGCGCTTACACTGCAAAGACATGATACGAGAGATTCCCTGCACACACTGCCGGAGGCCTGGTTCTTTTTGCTTGTGTGACGGTACTTTCAGCCGACATGTTAGAACCATACGAATGTATAGACCAACACGCAGCCCTGACGTCATGCAGTTGCGGTGGCGCTGTCGGCGGCACAGCGCATGCGCAGACGCTTCACTCTTCCCAAATTCGGTTTCTGCGCACGCGCAGTGCCCACACCTGGTGTGGGCAAAGGCGAGCTTGTTTGTAAACAGCGTGTTGGTCTATAAAACAAACTTGCTTCGAAGTTCGGACGTTCTTGGAAACTTGTCCCTATTCGGCCATCATCGCTGCAGCAAACACCGTGTCTTGTTTGCGATGTCTGAGTACCATGACTGCGGCTTATCCGGTAATTTTCGTACTGACAACTTCATGAGCTGTTTAAAAAAACAAAATTTTGTCACAGTATACAGGCGATGCAGTTGACATCACTTAACTGCAGTCTGATACTGAAAAAATCAGTCTGATACTGATTTTTTTTCCAATATTTAAAGTTGAATGCGTGATACTCCAGACGTGGAAGGCCGTTCACAGCAACGCGTTTGACCGTACACGTCGCCAATAATCTGTCATGAACCAGCCCGAAGCCCGCCACGAGGAGAATGCCCAAACTTTGCATCCGCTTCATTGTCTTCCACCTGAGTTGTGCCCGTTACCGAAAATAAGTAACAAAATAGCATTACTCGTTAGCTTGGAAAAAAGCTAACGCGTTACAGAGTTCCGTTACCATTTTGCAAATGTAACGAAATACCGGTGTCGTTACTTACCATGACTAACGGACGTTACTTTTACGTTCGTTTGTCGCTACTTCCTGTTTCACTGTTAGTATATGACAGCTGTTAATATATGACTGCAGAGTCTCAACCACAAACGTCCCCTCAAGCTTGTCGAACGTTCTTGAGGAAAGTTCGTGGTCCTCATCTGCTTCAGCAAGGAGACGTCGGGACAGTGGGCTGATTCTCGGTCTTTCGGTTCTTTGAAAGCACCTCGAACTTTGATTGCTTCTGCGACTGGAGGGACTGGCGGGAACGAAAAAAGTTGGGACTGATGTGAAGTACCGGTGTTAATTTCTAGTTATCAGTGGTGTAGTACAACGAAATATTAACTAAATAAACTGCATCACTAATTAGTATAAAAAAACTGTATAAAAAATCGTAAACTTAAACAAATATGAAATAGGCGTACTTACCCTCCTTTTGAAATATACAAGTAAACTAAATTGGGCCGTTTTCGAACAGTTTTCGCTAGCTTACATTAATGAGCCCTGTGACATGGAGCTGAAAAATATGCGACAAACGAAACGATCTCGAAAGAAAGGTGCGTTCTTTTGGCTGACCTAACGTACCCACGATATTTTAAGGGAAAAACAAATGTAAGTGACATTGCAAAATACCTTACCTTAATATGCTTTTTCAAATCAAAGTTCGACGTCCTGGATGTGCTCAGCAGCTTGAGTTTCGGAATACAGAGTAGACATTTTAATAGAAAATTGTCTGACTTCGTTTCCCTCAGTTCGAACATAGCACTTAGCCCGGGCCATGGCAACAGAGTTTCGGTGGCCCTCGCCATCTTCCACGCAAAGTGAGTGGGAGATGGCAGTAAAAGAGGCTTTTATAACAAGCGTTCCAAAACGGCCTTGTTGGTTAGAGGCAGGCGTTGCATGACAAAGACAACTGTACAGTACACGAATTGCTCGCAAACAACACACCTCATAGCCACGCCAAATTTAGTTACGGTCCGGTTCAGGCTACACAAGCAACGAAAAAAGGACACTGATCGCTTAGTATAACCAATAATTATTAACAAAGAAGATTATTGGATTATAAACAAAATATAGCGCCGGCCATAGTTTTGTTATAATCACATGCATTCTCGTAGTATCAATGTCTATATATGACCAAAAAAAATGGCCAAGCGTTTGTAAGCTCTTAAACCTAGGTTTCTCTTTCACGGCCAAAAACATTTTTTTTTTTTTGCACGCCAGGAGCAGCAAAGTAAGGGCGAAGCCAACGAAAGCCATCACTATCACTGCTACGAATGTGCGTCTAGAAGAATGGTACTGTAGCCTTCACACACAACCAGGAACTGCGAAAAGGAAAAAGTGGGCGCAGCGTCCAGCAATAGATACTTCGGTCTTTGAATGCCAGGGAGTTGGGGGCATGCTTTCTTGTAGAAGACTACGCTATTTATGTCTTACGAACCAAACTTTGATACAAAGAAGGTGCCATCTGTAGTGGTGACGCCATAATTCTTTAATATTTGAGGCGCTATGAGAGAAAGAATGCCTGGAGGATTTAGTGGGAGGCGACCTTCTGAACAGCAGTCGCTCTCCAGCGAGAGACCGCAACTTTGTACTACGGCGGCAGGGATTCTAAAAGGTGGTGACGTCTTTCTGGTGACGGTCGCCGTTAAATGCTGCGATAACCTTGCCACTTGTTTTGGTTCAAATAGCGGGAACGCCAACGCTTCCAAACCAAACAAATTTAATCCTTTTTATTGTTGACAGAACGATAATCTTTTTGTTTTGAACAGAACGATGTGACCATCTGGATTTGCTAGGGACGCTGTGGTAAAATCTTTCGAGCGGCGGCGGACTGTTGCCTTCTGAACAGATGTCTCTTACCAGCGAGACGGCTGCTCCTTCAGAGCACGGCGAAGGTGATATTAGCAGCTTCTATAGAAAGACTGCACCAAGGACGCTTAGGGAATCCGCGCAGCGATAATCTCGCGCCTATGGGGCCCGGTTATGGGAACGTTAAAAGTGTCTTCCGGAGGAGTTTGAAATGACGTCGTTTATACATAGATTTCTTGAGATTCCTTTGCAACTTTTAAGCAGCGTACAAAATAAAAATTATTTCGCTTCAAACAATCATGCGGCCATTGTTCATCAAACGTAATGAGTAACGGGTGACGTAATTTGATAGGAGATACCCTAAAATAATAGTGACCTGTTGTTACTCGTTGGTCATTTAGGATCCTAACGAGTACGTTAGTACGTTAGTAAAAAAACTAACGTGGTACCAGTAACGTCGTTACTTGTAACGCGTTAATTCCAACAATAGCCACACAACATTCTTTTTTTTTCTCCGAAGCAACTGAAGAGGCTTTACTACCCTTCCTGACCGCGTGGTGTACCCGAACTGTGGTTGTGTATGGACGTTGAGATACCCGTCATCTTGATGTCCACTGCATGGAGTTGTGTCCGGTAAACTGCCCTAAGACATCTGGTAGTCATCGATGCTCTCCCCTCAATTAAAAACCAAAGCCGGCATTTCGCCTGAGGTGCCGCTTTCTTTTGCATGCCCAGTAGAAACGTGGAGTGTCGGCCTTTTTGGGTATCGTTACTGATATTTTGAAATCTGGTATCCAGGATTTTTGTGATGGCTGAAGCTCTGGCAGATTTCGAACTCCATGACGCTTGTTGATATCGGTCGCCTGCTTGGCTTGCGATCGGCGTTCAGTCTCCCGAAAAAGAAAAAGAGAGAGCGAGAGTGAAAGAAAGAAATTGGTCAGGTACTTTCGGATTTAGCAAATAGAGTACTTTCATAAATACATCACCGCGCGCGTTGCACTTTTGGAACTAGTGGGCCAGGAGCCGGCGCGCATGGATTTCACTTGTCATTGATTCCCACAATGAATAGCGTGGCATTACGCCACGATAAGGCGCTTTGAATTTTGGCGTAAGTCTTTTGTGGTGTGAACAATACCTAGGCCTTATATTTCCTTCTAAACAGGAGTTATGCTTGATTGGATTGACATCCCAATGGTTTAGCATTGTATGAAAAAACTTCTCTACTAGGGTCAGTCGACTTCTCGAACTTTGTTTGTTCTCTTTATGGCTGCTTTTTTTTTGCGCAATTACTTTGGGGATATTTCGATGTTGATGTGTCGTGTCCAAGGCCCAATTCTTTGCAGAATGACACAAAGGCCGATCGAATTTGGGGTCATTGCTTGTTATGATTGTTTCAGGCAGGCCATATCTAGCAAAGATGAACTTTGCTTCAAGAACGGTCGTTTCCGATTGTTGGTATTCAAGAAGGGCTACCTCAAGGTATCGAGGAAAATAATAAATGACAAGACAGTAATTCTTGCCTCCGACGTAGAAGAGGTTCATGGCCACCTTTTGCCAAGGACGACCTGGGAGCGGATTCCGAATGAGCGACTGACTTCTGTATCTCTGCTGTCGACGGCCTAAACACTACTCGACCATATTCGAGATGTCTCTGGTGATTCCAGGTCACCAAGACTCTCCTTTGGTCCACCTTGAATACTTGGCAATGATGCTTCTCTGCTGACATCGTCTTTTAACTGGGGTTCAAAACAATTATCACTGAACCCAAGTTGAGCATGTACTCAGTAAAATACTGGCGTGATCATGAAACCTCCGTCAACCAGCTTTGCGTCGTATAGACTGAAACATACAGTCTGCTTGTATTTATGCATTTACACTGTGAACATAAGTCTCTGTCTTAGTGGCGTTGAGTGCGAGTCTATACTTGTCATACTCGCCTCAGTATGCTTCTTACCCAGCGTCGTTTTATGGCTGCTTCAAGACGTCCCGAACCACAAAACCTGCACTATCATCAACGTCTTGCTTTATATGCTGCCGTTCCTTGTATCCCAAAGAACATTGGAAAGGTCTACGAAACTTCCCTATATGATCGGTTAGTCTTAAGTCCATGGTTATAAGTAATTACTGCAGTGCAAGTTTTTTTTTTTTTTAGGAATAACGGTAATAATAAAGATGGAAAATATTAAAACGATATCTTTATGGCCCTTATTTCGCAGAAAAGCCGGCGTCGGCGGCGTGGGACGGAAAAATTCTAAATGGTTGACAGGGTTATGACGTCACAGCAACATGACGCGCGCGGGAATTTCGAACTAAGGTCCCATGATACTTACTATTTTCTTTTACAAGTAAAGACAACCGATACAAAGCAAAAATAATGGCGTCTTTCAGTTCAGTTTTTTTATGTGCGCCGTCATTCGCTTCCTCAAACCTGCACCGTCACGCAGTCGGCGCTTCAAAAATGTCGCTACTTGTAGGAAGTTCATATCTAGGAACTTTATTTCAAACAACCCACAACGCTCACGTGAAAATGTGACTTTACGGTTGAAAATGAGGTGATTAGAACATGACAAGTAATGCGAATTATGTAAAGATTGCCGCATGTCTCAAATGATTTTACTTTTTAAAGTATTTCATTTGCCTAAAAGGAAACATTTGAAGAATTTTTGGCGGAGGCGGGATTTGAACTTAAGATCCTTCGGTTGCGAGCCAGACGCACTACCGACTACGCCACGCAGACACTTTTTATTTATTTTTTATTTCCTTCATTGTATTTTGATAACAACACTTGGTCACAGATCGCTTAAAAGACCGCCAACATAGCTTCGACTTACGCGGTCGGTTAAAATTTTTTCAAGGTTACCAGATTGTTTAACAGTGCTAACCACTCACTCACACCCGGGACAGTGTGTCTTATAAACGTCTCTCAAAGTGCAAACATTTTAAACAAATTAACTGCGAACTGACTGTGCATCAATATCAGCATGTCTTACAGCCACTCGACACCGCCATATTGCGAGCAGGCCCAAGAGCATCATTGTATCAAATGGGAGTCCCTCCTCACAGTCTACAGACAAAAATCGGATTCCATGGGCTGTCAACGGCAGGTTTTTCTTTAACTTCCGCTGAAGAACATTACAAAAGAAGATGGCACTCCAGCAGTCCAGGACGACGTGCTCTATGCACTCCGGCTTTTTGCACAAAATACATTTTGTCGACCAAGCAACGAATAAGCCTTTCTCTTCTATCCGCGTTTTAACCGGGAGCGTCCCTGTCTGTAGTTTGAAGAGAAACTTCACAGTCGCTGGGACGACCATCCTCTTAACTTGAGAAATAACATCCTGCCCTGTGCCTTCCCGATACAGGGATCGGTATATTAGCATCGCAAACAGCATTTCTCCTAAATGTTTTGACAAGCACTTTCTTGAAACTGTTGAGGGATATTCAAATGAAGATCGCGTACCTAAAAGCCTTACCGAACTTAAAACTTCTTCAAGATAGCCGGTGACATTGCAATACCCGTCATCAACCGAGGAAACCACAAAATCAGCAAACTCAGGCAGCTCATAAGGCAACTCCACTTGAGCAAAATTCCGTAAGAAATAATCTGTTGTGCCTCTTAGAAATAAAAAAAACGGTTTATGATTTGCCGCCTGAAAAATATGGCACAAACTAACACCTCCAGAACAAACAGTGCGGCACAGACAGGTTCTGCTGGTTCGCTCCCATCCTCTGAGTTCCACACAATAACTGTAAAAATGCGGTGCATTTTTGTACATGGAACCGGGAACACTGAAGAACCTGCATGACGTACCAAATTTTTGCCAAAAGAAATAATTGCAAACCGTTGCTCTGGCGAACAATAATAATTCACGTCCACCCCCTTTAGTTGTTTTTTCTCTGAGCTTTGAAGTTTCTTCGCACCAGTATTCGTTGCTATTACGATAAGATTCCAAAGGCACACCTATCTACCGAACTGGCGAGGTTGACCACTTTATGGTCTCAACCAAAACCGGCGCTGATGCCCACTCTCCGTGTTACAACCCAGAGCACTTCCCCCAGTTCACCGCGCTGTTGGTAACGGCACAAAATTCCTTGGTTATGGCTATTACTTTGCTCACTCTTCCTGCGTTTTCACAGAACACAGCCACATCATCAGCGTATGTCAGAAGTCGTACTTCGCTGGAGTGCAACCTGAACCCTTGCACACTTTCGCTCCGGATAATCACCAAACAAAAGGGCTCCAGGAAATACAAAACAATAGCGGCGACAAGGGACATCCCCGCCGAACAGACGACAGCACTGGTATTCTTTCAGCCACACTTTTGTTCACTATCAGCTGCGTCGAGCAGTTCTGATACGCCATACGTATTCCAGCTAAGAGGATGTCACCGACGTTTACATGTTGCAGAATACAAAAAAGAACCTCATGGGATACACGGTCGAACGTTTCTTCTTTTTTTTTTAAAGTCAATTTGAAGCATTGTTACTTTGCGAAACATCAAAACGCAACACTGTAAAACACTACGGGCAACATGAATGTTCGTAACGATACTCCTGCCACGAATACCGCACGTCTGATGCGATCCAACGATCGAAGTTATGACTCCTTGCATACGCCTGGCTAAGACTTTTATGAGTATCTTGTAGTCAACATTCGCTAGCGTGATTGGTCGGTACCCTGACACTGACTGAAGCTTAACACGGTCGTCAGTTTTTGGTATTAGAACCGTATACGTGCGCAGAAAGAATGGTGGCAAAAGTTGTTTAGTACAGGACTCTTTAAACACGTAAAATAAAAAAAGGGGCGGCTTGGTCGCTAAACATTTTATAAAAATCTGCAGTTGTGCCGTCCGGGCCCGGCCGATTTTCCGCTTTTGAATTTATCAACCGCTTTATGAATCTCGTTCATAGTGATCGGCTCTTCTAGTTTTTTTTTTTTTTGTCTCCTCTAATCGGGTGATTGTTTGAAAAAAATCTTTGTTTAAAGATGTCGATTTTCGTACTATTTTTGCTGAGTAGGTTCCTGTAATAGTTTACGAACGCTTCTTCTACGGATATCCTATCACGTGTAAGTATGCCGTGACAGACAATTTCCTCGATTTCATTCTCCTTCGCATACTTAGTTTCATCACTCAATGCTTTTTTTGTAGGCATCTCCCCAACCAATAGTTTTTCACCACGTGGTCTTACGGTAGCCCCTCGGTATCTCTCCTTATCTGTTGTCTCCAGTCTACTTTTTATATCTGCTGTATCATCACGAAACAACCCGGGCGTCTGGCATTCAAGGTTAAGTAACTTTCCAAGATTAGAACGAAGTTTCTGTTCGTTATCTTTTTCGGTGTGCTTTAGATTTTCTGCTCTCTCAATTTTACTCATTTTAATGTCTTGTTTAAAAAGTTCCCACCTCTCTCCTCAGATAATGCCCTCTTTATATTTATACTTGCTGAAAGAGTTATTTACCGTCTCACTAAAAACCTCGTTTTGTAACAGTTTCGCGTTTAGCTTCCATAATTCCTACCTAAATTTCTTTGAATTATTTCTTTTTTCTTCTATCTGTATTGAACCTGTACAGTGATCACTGAACGCGACATGATCGAAGTTATAATTCTCGCAGCAAGCAACGAGCTCCAGGGACCCGTACACCCTATCCAGTCGCGCATGGCTGGCTCTTTGAAAATGCGTAAACGGAAGGCAGCTCGCGCTCGACGCACACTGCGTCACGTCTGCAAGTTCACACTCATCTAGTACCTCCCTAAGTAGCTCAGCACTCTGATCATAATACCGCACTGTGCTCACTCTATCTTCACTGGCACAGACACAATTAATATCCCCAAAAAGAATTACGTGCCTATCGCACTTCAGATAGTCGCAAATGGAATAAAAAAAGAACATCTTTCCCGAATTGAATTTGGAAAGTTTATACACAAGATATGCCAGTTAATACTGGGGAAAAAATCGCGCATTACTAATCTGTCCGATTCACACTCAACAACGCTTTTTTCGTTATCCCAATTGACTTTTTTTCAGAAAAATACAGCAACCACCAGAAATCCCAACCGCATGACTAGCACATGCTTTGTAGCAGCTCGCGAAAGGTCGCATCATGCCCTCGGCCCGGTCGTCGCCCCCTACCTTGGTTTTCTGTACAGCCACGAAGTCCATCTATTTCTCAGTTGGGAGGCGGTATAGCTGGAACTGCTTACGCCTGGCCCCAAGGCCCCGCACATTTAGGGTGCAACGTGGAGTGGCGTCTCGAGGGCGTCACAAGCTCAGGCTGAGTTCGACACTGAGAGCACGATGACAGAGCAGGGTCTTTCATTCGGCGAAACGATCCTCGCGAGGCAAGGAAGACAACCTTGGCTGTGACTCCGGCTTGCTTTTAATACTCCTTAGTGCGCTTCGCTTTTTTTCGACGCGTCTCATTGTCAGTTCTCCATCGGATGCCTCAGCAGAGTTTTCGTGCCTCCGCTTGCTTGTCACCGTGTCCAGGATCATATCATTCTCTTCATCTCCGACATTGAAGACTGGTGGCACTGCGGGTACCTCTGCTGCTCTCTTTGTGACCTGCAGAGACGGGCTATCTTAATGCTCTTGGGTCTTTTCAACTTCCTCTTGAAAGGGGGTTGCTCGTGCTGCATCCCCATCACTGGCTCCGGAAAAGCACGGATTCCCCTTCCCCGTCGTTGTCGCCGACGACACCACCTCCTACACCTCCGCTTCGTCCATCACCCTGTCTTTGACATCGCTGCCGCCATTCTTTGCTGCGGCACCAGCATATGCCTTGGCGCAGTCTTTAGCTTCATAGCCGAAGCCACGACAGTCAGTGCACCGATGCGTCTTGCAGTCGCGCCGGACGTGTCCCTTGCGTCGACAACGAAGGCACATGGGCGCACGCCCGGGCACAACAGCCAGGACCATACTTCCGAATAACCGCAGCTGGTGCGGGAGGCTGTCCTCCGACAAGTCCTGACGGAGCGGCATGACGACAGTTAGGGTCGTCGATTCAGCGTTCAGGAGACCGTTAATTTTCCACCAATCCCGGGCACCTTCCTTGACGACGCCATAGGGCTCGATAGCCCGACGAATGGAATCGAGTGGGGCGTCAAACGCCATCCAGTGTATCTTGACCCTAATTTCGGACCGGTTGGGGTCTATCACCAGACAGCACTTGCCTTGGACTTCAATTGTCCCGGCACTCAGCAGCGTTTCCTTCGCGTCTGGGGAACGCAGCTTGAGCAGCCAGTCGTGGTTCATCTGCAATGCCCAGCCCAGACACGTCCGGCAGCAAACCCGCCTGTTGCAGTGGACGCACAAATCTTCCGCTTGGTAAGGCCTCCCTGAAGTGTCACAGTGCAGCACAAGGCTGCACTTCATCGATACTCCTGTTGATAGTGGCGGTAAAACCACCGCGTAATCCTTAGGAACCGCCGCCTGGACAGATTTACCGTATTTACTCGAGTAATAGCCGCACTGTTTATGAAAAAACCCGAGTGTTCGCTTTTTCGCAGTGCACACAGATTGCCAATCACTGCGATCGACAGCATGATTCCAGCTGTTTACAGGACAGAGATAACGTCTTCGTTCGAAGATACCGTTTAGATTGCATTTGTATGGAGAATTCTGTTCTCGATCTGGTTATTCGCTATGTTAATTATGCGCAACGCAATGATTGGCTGTATATGTGTTCTGGGAGAAAGTAGACGCAAGGGCCTTGTTCATAAATAGTGCGGCTATTACTCGAGTAAATACGGTACCACGGCCGTCGCTGGCCGTTATCACTGCTCCTGAAGAGCGCTCAGTCACACGTCCGAACAGCACGGCTGGCAGAAGCAGAATCTTTGGCCACGCAGACACTCTTTTTTTCTCCATTGTTATATTTTGACAGTGAACAAAGATGCACGATACATTTCACTTGTGCATGTAAAATAATATATTGAGAAAAGACAATGTTAGTGAAGATGACGATAAAACGCCACCTGCAAAGTTTTGAGAGGCGGTGAGAAGTGTTAAAACTCTCTGATCGTCGACAACTTTAAAAAGCCGGAAATCACTCTACTTCCAGACATTTTTCTGGTACACAGCTGCTATAAAGTTCACATTTTCAATGAAATAATACCGTACTGGACGGGCATCCAGATCCGCATGACGAATTGCCATCTTACATCTCCAAATATCATGCCGGCCCAGTAAAAATACGAGGTCATACGGGAAAGGCATACCCTCCACAGACAAGAAACTTCTTCCACGAGGCGTGAGCGGTGGGTCTTCTTTGAGGGTGCGTTAGAGCACATCCCAGATCAGGATAGCACCCCAGCAGTCCAAGAACTTGTGCTCCACGGTCTTCGGTCTCTTGCACAAAAAGCAATCTTCGCCTAATGGTACAAACATGCCCTTTTTCGCTTACCATGTCTTTACAGGCAGCGTGTTGGCGTGCAGTTTAAAATAAAAGGTTTTCACAGATCCGGGAACTAGCATTCTGCTCACGTGGGAAAGCACATCACGGTCAGTACCGTCAGAGAACAAAGAGCGGTACAGTGGGGCGGGGAACAGGCATTCAACAAATCTCGCGTCAGACGCTTTCGTGTGACAGAGTTTAGGTGCTCTCTTGAAAATCGCACACTAAGAAATTTATATGCACAAACAACCTCCCCAAGGAAGCTTGCTATTTGACTTCACTTGTGTCACACGTCGAAACAATCAACTCGGGTAGCTCGCTGAACAACCGTACTTAAATGACAGTTCTCGGAAAAGGGTCAGCCTGGTCTCGCAAAAAGAAAAACCGCGAAACCAGCTGCCGTATGATCAAATGCGACAAACTAAGTCCCCCCCAACGTCACTCGTCGAAAAAAATTATCTCGTCGAGTTTTTTTCCCACGTAGACTTCCATATGTATACACGGCCATCACACGGTGCAAGCGTTTAGCCCACGCAGACACGCTTGCACGCCTTGGAAGGGAAGCGAGGGGGGGGGGGGGGGGGGTTATGTTTAGCTATCACGTTTCACTCTTCAAGGCGAAGCTTAAGCTTTCTCCTGTAATTGTCTAATACCCTTTTTAGCTGCCCGTGATGCTCTTCATTTCTTTTATGCGTACTATAGCCTTTTCGACAATAAACAAAGGGAACAGACTTCCTTGCCTTTTTGACGTACCTACAAATTCTAGAACACGTTGTGGTCCCGACGAAGGCTAGAACAGAAAGTTTAGATGCTAGACTACATGCTGTTTGACACGTTGAGATTTAGAGAAAGTTGTGGAAGCCGTGAAACTGGAAAAAAAAAGAAAGTTGAACTGTTCCCTTTCCTATTAATGCCGATAGTACGGATGTTTATAGTATGTCATTTATACACTACGAGTCGCCTTTGAGAGGATTGTTCTGTCCCTCTCGCGAAGTCGCGGAGGGGTTCAGTGGGTAGGTCGCGGTTTCCCACAAATAATATGCTCAAACAATATTTGTAATGCAACTTAGGAAGTTTAAGTTCTTGTAAGAATTTAAGCGACGGTGGGCTTTTAAAGGAACTGGGCGCACACGCACTGCATCGAATAATGCAAAACGGCCTCAGCAATTGTTGAAGTTATCGGTTGTCCTGCTTCATGGATTATAAACGTCGTTTACCGACTGTATTTTCAACCTTGACTATTCCTTCAAGCGGCTTTTAATGATGGACAATTGTAACAACTTGGTATTAACTTTGCATGTTTTAAAATCACCAAGAGATTTTGTGAAAACATTTGAGAAAATTTTAAATGCGATATTTTTTTTTTATTTCTCAAATTAAGAGTCATTTTGTACGCCCTAGCGAAAAACCTAAAGTGGCCAAGCTGGTTTTTTATGTATTTACTAACAAAAATATTGGAAAGTGTGCATAATGCGCTGAGGGAGCCAGTCACTTCTGTAACAAAGGCCAAGCCTCGACGTTCTATCTCGATAGTCACTGGCCAGAGGAAAAAGGCAGGGCGTCTTTTTCGAAAGCCCTGCCTCCAACACGCACTCGTTGCCTTCCACCGTGCTTTGGTCGGACGTCCACGCTCTAGGCTCGCGTGGCGCAGAAGCGTTATCGAACGTAAGAAGATCGCGCTGGAAGCGGGACAACTAGACCTCATGGTTGCCATCCTCATTTTATCCATGACCTTAAGGACAGAAACTGAAGGAGAGGAGGAGATAAGAGCGAACGGTGACGTAAAAGCGCCGATCTCTGATTGGTAGGATTAGTGGGTAGGCGCAAATGCCTCGGTCTCTACTCGCTGTATCTCTCCAATAAGAGGGAACAAAAGCAACGTCTGCTCCTCGCGCAGAGCCTGGCATCCGAACGCCGGACTTTGCCTTCGGCGTTTAACGTTCGAACGCCCGACCTTTCGTGAGAAGCGTACGACGCTCTTGTTCGCTATGATTGGAAAGAGACAGCGGGTAGGGGACAAAGGCAGCGAGCCTTTCCGTCTACCCTCTAATCCTTCCAATTAGAACTCCGCACTCTGGCGTCACCGCACGTTCTCATCTCCTCCTCTCCTTCAGTTCCTCTTCGCACAGAAACGTGCGTCTCAAGCTTGCGACAACAGTGGCTTTAAGCTCCTCCCCCCGCCCCTCCTCCCTAGAAGGTGTTTGCTGTAAGTAACTGTGTTGTATAGGTTGAGACATGTCGGGGTAAGGCCTGAGGATGACGGCATCCATTCTGTGCAAACCTGATGAACGTAGGTCGAATGTGGTGTCATCTGGCGATAGACCGCAAAAATTGCTTAAATTAGAAGAAACAAAAATTACTCAAGGCTTAATATGCAATGAGTTGTTAGGCGTAATAAAAAAAAAACTGCGCGTTGAGTAGTAACTTAAAACACTGCGCTGCCACGGAGCGCGCGTTAGGCAGCGAAAGACGCGGTATAGCGACCGTTCTTGTTGGATACACGGAGGCGCCCGGCGCATTTGAATTGAAAGGTTCGTCTAAGTGGAGCGTTCGCCAGTCGAAGCCCAGCTGCGTGACGACGATGAAACATCGTCGGCAGCTGGGTCGCCGCGTAACACTCCTCGTCGTCTATGGAGAAACCGACGAGTTGCGAGCGCGCGACGGCTTCTCAGAGAACTCTGAGACTCGGCGCTTAAGCGGAAGTGGAAACCGCGCGACGCCTAACGAGTTGTCCGTTGGCTCCCCGAAGCGCGTGCCTCGTCTGGATGGTTAAAGAAAAAGTGATATATAAATTTAAACGCCGAAGCCGGAGTCCTCCCGTTCATGCGTGATACCAGTGTTGTACGGAACGGCGTTCGAAGGAACGATGTTCCTGAAACGGGTTCCTTTTAGGAGTAACGAAGGAACGCCACCGCTCCATTTTGTATCGGTGGATCCGGAACGGGAACTTGTTACATTTTACTCAAACGGGAAAAGGGACAGCGTTCCTTTTTTTCTTTCGTCCAGTGGGATCATTTGTATTTTATTTCTAAGAGGGAAACTCTGAAAGTATAAAAAATAGTATCTTTACGTACAGTACGATCTCGTTAACGTTTTGGTTATTTACGTTAGGGTTTATTTTGTGTGGTCCTCGCTTCGTAACGGTCAGGTGCAGGAGAGCTAGTGGATATTGATTATTTTTTGAGTGCCCAAGACTGCGGTATGACACGCAAAACTTTTCGTCGACGGAAAAAGACACAGAAACAAGGTATTTTCAAACTCAGCTACTTTCTTTGCTTCTACGAATGCTCATACATCCAGAAATTTAAGGCCGACTACAGCCATCACTGAACTTCCACATAAAGACCTACAGTTCAAGAAATTAAAAAGTTACCAGACATCGAACGCACCTTTGTATCCCCAACACTGGTCATTTAAAACATACGCGAAAATTAACCTTTATTCCTTTTCCCCTTGTCGCCCAGATTCAAAGTGAACAACGAATCCAACCTTCGCAAAGAGGGACATGTAGTTTTCAAGACTGACCTTCCAAAAACTCTACCCTCTCTTTCACTTGCTCGCCCTGCGGACAGCAACATCGAGAGTCAACTGTTGTTAAGTTCGAACAAGGCACTTCGTTTGATTGAAACTGAAACGTGTGAGGTTGTTGTGAAACGCTCGTGCAATGAGGGGTAACAATACATGTTTTCTCGTGTGAATGTTCACCACAAACATGAATATGGTTAAAAGCTGAGATTTTTAAACTTGAATATATCACTAAATAAAACCCTGCTTTCGCTTGTTTTCTTCTCCTGGTGCCCTTCCATCACGGCACTGAAATTCGTATGTTCCCATTTAATGGGATAGTTAAAAAAAAAGAGAAGAAAACTTTGCTTTATCTAACTAAACATAAGAATCATCAAATGCAAATGTAACGTATATCTAACGATACGTTCCGTTTTTTTAACTGGAACGCGAACGAGTTGTTTTTTTCACAGATGTAACTTGTAACGAGGACGCGTTCTGAAAATCAGAAGGAACGGAGAACGACCTTTCGTTCCTTTTCTTTACGAACGAGTACAACACTGCGTTATACAAAAGACACGCTGGGTTCCCAGCAGACACGAGAACGGAATAGACCGGTCTTAGAGCCACTATATGAGCTGCGCATAGAGTATCGACACTCCGTTCTCCGACATTGCTGTGGGCGCCGCCATTTTGGTGCTTATAAAGAGCAGACGCAACTGCAGATCGTCATGATTCAAAAGTGCGACTTTCTCAGCATTAGATTCGATGTCAGGAAGCTCATGTAATATTGCTTTTCTCTATCGCGAAATGTTTAAACGTTTCAGGAGGACGGAAATGCGTTTTCTTTTATTTCAGATAAACTTTAAGATAACTGGCAACCATGATTTTAAGGTGGGCAAGTGTCGTTACTCTGAAGCGTAGCTTATTTAGTGGCACTAACCGATGTCTAACCGATCTCATAGCCCGCCACGCATAGCGGGCTCTGTATAGTCTTTCATGCACGTGCGACAACCCTGCTGTAGGTCTGCGCGAGCAAACCACGAAGCGGCACGAACTGTCTCGTGCACTGGTGCCTGCCTCCTATGAACTACAAGGCCCGTAGCCCTCAAGATTTGACCAGCGCTCCAGGCGCGCAAATAGAATATTTGGCTCGCGTATCGAACGTCCGTCATTACGCTTCCCCACTATAGTTTTTATACTCCGTTTCACTCTAAGTGCCAGCGTACCCGAGGCTACAAGAGCAAGCCCCGAGCTTTCAGTGTTCCTGCCGAGCACGCGCGCTCGTGCACTGCGAGCGACGTGTAGGGGAACATGCTTTTGCAAGTAGCTTCAGCTCCGCTATCACGTGAAGTGAAGCATACGAGCTCACGGAAGCTATGAAAGAAAGCAATAAAATAATAAAGCTGAAATAAATTTTAATAGGACGCTGAGGCCGCGAGCAACAAAATTTTTGCTATCGCGCGTCTACAGATGCTGACAGATGCTTGCATTCGAACGTGACACGTGCAAATCGAATGTTACAGCGCCGCCTCGATGGTGCTGCCAGCATAACATGGTCGTGTCTTGCGGACGCGCTCTCGCCCCTGCCCGAGAGCGACGGGTCTATGGCGGTGTCACGCATGCGTGGAACGCTTAGTGAGATCTGTTTAGCGTGTTGGAAGCATGCTTGCTTCACAGGTATGCGTACTTCGAACAAGTCTCCCGACAGGTTTTGTAAGAGCAATGTGACGTCACACGAGGAAGAAACACCCGTCATTCAGCGTCTGCGGACTGTCTTTTATGTAATGTATTAGCAGTGCGACCTCGGCATAAAACCAGGCATGGAATGTTCGTGACCTCCTGGCCAGCTGGCAATCAACCGTTATTAATGCGAAAGCATTAACTGCCTCATGGAGCGTGCTGACGTCATCAGTTTGAAGCGCGAAAACGGCTCCTAGTTTCCGCCGCGATCGCAATAGGAGCGATTCGCCTTCGGTTCCATTGGCTGGCGCGTGTCGACGGGGCTCTCATTGGCCTCTGTGCCATGGCTTCCGAGATCCAGAAACGCGCGCGCGCTAGTACGCAATAGTAGACAAAGGGAGCGGACGAGCGGCTTGCATGCTTTCGCATTCACAACTCATGAGAAATGCTTAAGTGTACCTCGAGCTTTTTTTCGACAGGTATGCTTCATGCTAGAAAGAAAAACCACCGCAACACCAGTGTATAGTCAGTTACACGCAAGGCGAGAACCACAGGGAGGAACTTCAGCGGTCCTTCCCTTAAGCGCGAGCTTCCAAACCTTTGACAACGTATACAAGTTTCGCACCTCGAGCGCGGGAGCGCAGCCAAAGCACGATGGATGGCATAGCGCCTGCTGGAGGCCGGGTGTTTAAACGGCGCGGCGTGCAGTTCTCATTTTGTAGTCGTTACTCGCTCAAATACAATGCAGTGCAGTGAGGTGAAGACTCAAATACAATGTAGTGCAGTGGGGTGAAGACAGCGCTCTGTGTCTACGCCTCCTATTGTCTTTCGCCTTGTTTGCGCTGTTTTTTAATTCTTCAATACACAACGTAGTGTTTTTAGGTTACCATCTCTTGTCCGAAGATTATCATCGCCCGTCTTAAAGCTACCATCTTTTATGGCGTGTTTTTAAGAAATTGAAGCAGCAGTCGATTTTAAAGCAAGCAATACGAATTCGGGCGACCTTGCTAGCTTCTTTGAAAGCATTAGACATCCGGTGCTTCGTAATCGTAATGGAACCAAGACGTACTATGGGGGGAAACAAGGATCGTGCTCAGAAAGTTCCTTCAGAAAAAGTAATGAGATACATTAATTACTCGTAACACAGTTCAAAAGTAACAAAATACGCTATTCGTTCGCAAAAAGAATAGAGACACATTAGTACAATTATCGTAAGATTTAGCTGGTAATATCTGATAGTACTAAAATATAATTTTTAAGATATTAGATGGTATTTTCTTTGTTCCTTCTAGGAATGAACAAAATACCCTCTCGTTTTCAGAATGTGTACAATTCGTTTCTTTCTACGTAACCGTCGTCCTCTTGCCCTTTTTTTTTTAGTAAGAAAAAGCTTTTTACAATAAACGTATAGACCTTTTCATCCTCCTCCGCATGGGCGCTGCCATCTTGGAATCACGTGACGCGGCAGCCATTAGGTTGCTTCAACTTGCTGCTCCGCTTTCCCCTCCGCGCCTTGGCGGATGCGTTGTATTCGTGTTTTTCGATGCGTTTCACCGCGCTTTCTTGCCTTACTTCAGAAACTGCAGTCCGTTACGTCTACTTGACGACTAAGACATCACGAGGGTTCAAAGGTTTTTATGACAACTGAGGTTTGTTCACTAATAGTGGAGGAACATTCTCAGTGAGAAGCGCGTATATTTCTATTGGGCATTTAGGATAGGAAGGCGTCAAGAATAGTGAGCGCAAGGAGACTATCTGCATTTCCTGAAAGTATCGTTTTTTGTATTCATAATTTATCGAAAACAGTTTCTGTTCATTATGTGAGTAAACTCGCAGAGCATATAGACAACGAACGTTTAACTTGTATTTTATCTGAGGCTAGGAATAATGGTACGTCAACATTAGGCGATTTGTTTGTCCATCACACACCTTGTGGGTCGCCCGTCAATTCCCGATCAGGCCAAGTTCTACTCGCTCCGAGGAAGTCACACAAGGAGCGCTATCATAGACAAACACTTTATAGATACTCAAGTTGTGCTGCGGGGGCCAAGGCTGCCTTGTGGTCCGGGTCTTCCCTGGGCTCGTTCCGCACCGCCTCTTTCGTTTCTCACGGCCCTTCGAACTCTTGTCCTCGCGCACCTCCCACGAGCGTCCCCTTTTCTTCTTCCACCTGGCGCCGTCTTCTACACGCAGTCCGCTCACTGTCCCCCACACTCCCCTCCCCTCAAGCTTCGGCTCCCCGAGGGCTCTGGACGACTGGTGTGGATGGGTTTTCTTTGAAGTATTCCTCGAGTTCGTCCATCTCCGCGTCGCTGGTGCCGGTGGACGCGGATGGGGCCGCAGCTGTTAAATGGGGAGCTTGTGCTGGAGGGGCCGGTGCGCGCTCGGTGGAGGGGCCGGGGGCCTGGTCTCGGCCGATGGGTATGTTTTCTTCCTCGTCGACCGGGGCAGGACATGGTGTGTTGACCCGGTCGGCTTGATCTGCGCCAAAGGCCGCTGGGGCAAGGAACTCTGGCCGGTTCCGGCGGAGTAGCTCGACTGCCGCCGCAACGGAGGCGGGACGGCCCATCTTCTTCAGAAAGTCCCCATGCCGGTGGCTGGCTTCGTGGGTGCCCTGGTGGATGACAGGGACCTTGCACAGCCAGCAGGCGTCTGGGTCGTTTTCCGAAAGCGAGAAGGGCGGTAGGGTATGTCCCTGGAAGGGCTGTGGGATCTGGGCGGGCAGCTGGGAAGGGTTTGGACGGGGCTGGTTTCTCCATCGCACCCTGGACACGAAGTGGACGGCCTCTTGGCCGTCCTGGGCCGTCCAGGTGGCCACGGTGTGGCGAGGTGGCTTGCGCCGGGCTGGTTCTCCAGCCGCCGTCGAGACCGCTTCTCCTCGTGGGGTGGGGTCTCGTCTGCCCGCCTGGTCACTCGAGGCTCTCCGGTGCTCCACGTCTCCGCCGCCCTGCCTCTGTTGATATGATCGAGGCCAGGGTTGATCACCCCGCCTCTGCCAACCGGGTTGACCACCCTGTTGGTTGGTCCGCCTTGTTCTTCGCCAACCGGGTTGACCACCCTGTCCGTTGGTCTCGCCGGTCCGCTGCCGAACGGGTTGACCACCCTGTCGGTCGTCGGACCGGCCTGTCACCTGCCGAACGGGTTGACCACCCGGTGGGTTGGGCTGGCTGGTCCTGCGTTCGAAGGGTTGACCACCCTGAGAGTTAGCCCGGCTGACTCCGCCGGTATCACGGGAGGTGGAAGGTCGCCCTCCTGGATGGCGCCGCCCATTCTGGTTCCTCCGGGGGGGCATTTCTGGACAGAACAAGCTCTATTAACATCTTGCAAAGATTAGATCAAGTTCTAGGCCGCAGATTATAGCGCCGCGCGGAGCACCTATCGGATCTCTCACCGACGGGTTCGCGCATTGTTCGGCTACCGCGCTTAGGCCGCGTTGCCGGTCGCGCGCGAGAGTCACGCGGAAAGGAGGATTCCTCGTTTTGTTCTCGTTCATCGTCATCCCGATCACGAAGATGGTACTTTTTTAGGTCTGTGATGTGGACCGGGCCAGACTCCTCGCTCGCATTTTCCTGAGCGAGCCTGTAGGTAAGACGTGACAGTCGTGCTTTTACCACGTAGGGCCCTTCCCACTTCGGAGCAAGTGAGGCTGCGAATCCGCTCGCTGCGTTGCTCAAAGGATGGGTTCTCCTGAGGACCAAGTCACCCACCTTATACTCCAGGTGACGATGAGTCTTATCGTACTGGGCCGCCTGTTCGATCCTTGCTGCAACGAGGTTCTGTCTGGCGTCGTGCAACGCATTCGAAAGGCGAACTTTCAACTCCGCCGCGTATTTAGAGAGTGGGCGTTCTGTCGAACCTTGGTTATTTCGTAACCCGTTCTCCAGCGGAGACGATAGCTCCTTACCCAAGTTTAGAAGCGCAGGCGTTGACCCAGTAGATCTGTTCACGGTCGTCCGGATTGCAAAACCCATCTCGACAATGTGTTCGTCCCAGTCCCTGTGTCTCTCCGTTAGTGTGATCAGCATGCTCTTCAAGTTTCGGTTCACTCTCTCAGTGATATTAGCCTGAGGATGGTGTGGTGTCGTCCTTTTGTGCTTTATGTTTAGCGCCAAGCAGGAGTCAGTGAACACTCTGCTGGTAAAATAGCTAGCATTATCGCTGATGAGACATGTGGGTGTACCGAAGCGCATGAAAGTTTCCAACAACTTCTCCCAGATGCGCTCCGAGACCAGCTTCCTCAGCGGGTGTAACTCCACCCATTTTGAGAAATGATCGGTTATTACCAATAAATACTGGTTCCCACGGGGACTTTTTGGAAGTGGGCCGATGATGTCGCAAGCAACCATCTCCCACGGGTAGTGACTCACTACAGGCTGCATCAGGCCTGGGGGCTTTCCCCCTCGCGGCTTCGCTTTCTGGCAGGCGGCAGCTACGGGCGTATCGGAGTGTGTCCTGTCTCATCCCCGGCCAGGTCGCGACGCGACATAACTTTTGAAAAGTCTTGCTGCCGCTGCCATGACCAGCCAAAGCCGAGTCGTGGAAGTATCCGATAAACCGCCTCCGTAGCCTCCTAGGAATCACCACCCTGAACGGAGAGTCGTTCCCCTCCTCGTCGTCGATTGTTGGAATGTAGCGGAGCAATAAGCCGTCTTGACCCAGCAGGTATGAATCAATATGTTCGTTAAATTGACCGCCAGCGTTCCCGGTATTGCTTGCTATTTCCGCAATTTTCCCCAACACCCGCTGACAAAAGCCATCTGCCTTTTGGGCCTCGACAAGCTCTTCCTTGCTCACCACTTCACCCCAAGCCACGATCCTCTGTTCCCTCGTGCGGCCTCCTAACACTGCGACGAGCTCCTGTTGCATCGATCCCTTCCCGCTGTCTCGCTTATGAGCGGCCGCGCGGGAAGCTCGTCTCTCGCAATCCCCTGGTTGCGTCTCCTCCTTCCAACCACTATCATGGGGCGCCCGAGAAAGTGCGTCTGCAACCTTGTTGGTGGAGCCCTTTCGGTACTCGACAGTATAGGAGTATCGCTGCAAAGTGAGTGCCCACCGAGCTAACCTCCCCGCCGGCTCTCTCAACCTTTGAATCCAGGTGAGAGCGGCGTGGTCTGTCTGAATGACGAAGGTGGTCCCATCTAAATACAGGTCGAATTTCTTTAGAGCAAACATGACGGCAAGGCCCTCCTTCTCCGTCACGCTGTAATTGCGTTCTGGCGGTGTAAGGGTTCGGCTGGCGAATGCCACCGGGCGCAGCTGTCCGTCATGTTCTTGCAATAACACCGCACCGACGCCGTAGTCGCTCGCGTCTGTCTGTACCACGAACGGACGGTTAAGGTCTGGCAGGCACAGGCTGGCCGTGGCTGCTATCGCCTTCGTGAGGGAAGAGAAAGCTAGCTCTTGTTCTCCGCCCCAGGCCCATCTCGAGCCTTTGTGGAGCAGCAGGTTCAGTGGCCGTGTGAGTCCAGCGCACCCTGGAATGAACTGCCGATAAAAACCGACCATTCCAAGGAACTTTTGAAGGCTCTTCGCGTCGCACGGTGGTGGGTAATCAAGAATGGCCCTCAACTTATCCTCGTTCGGCCTCAAGGTACCATCATCTACGACGAAACCCAAGAGGTTGACCCTTGACGCTGCGAGCTGGACCTTCTTTGGATTAATCGTTAACCCCGCTTTCCTCATTCTGTTTAAGATAATCTCAAGGTGTGCTAGGTGCTCCTCGAATGACTTTGAAAATACGACTACATCATCCATGTATGCCATGGCAAAGTTGAACTTCGCGTCCCCCAGCACGATGTCCATAAGCCGTTGGAAACTCGATGGCGAGTTAGACAATCCGAACGGAAGGCGGATAAACTCAAACAGACCCCTGTGACAGGTGAACGCCGTCTTCTGGACATCGTGTGGTGCTACTTGGATCTGCAAAAAACCTCTGCTACAATCCAAGGTAGTGAAAACCCTCGCGCTACCCAACGAGTACATGATGGACTCAATAGATGGGAAGGGATATGAATCCCTTCGTGTCATCTCGTTAAGTCGGCGGTAGTCAACGCAGAGACGAGCGGTACCGTCTTTTTTTGGCGCTAAGACTACCGGAAAAGCCCAGGGGCTCTGTGACGGCCTCACGGCCCCTGTGTCTATCATCTCATCGAGAGCCTTATCTAGGAGAGCTCGCTTGTGCGCACTCAGCGGTCTGGGATTACAACCCCATGGTCTAGCATCTCCTGTGTCGATTCTGTGTTGTAAAATGTTTGTAAGTCCTGGCCTCTCGGTAAACATAGCTGCGTGTCGATGCAAGGCGTCTGCTAACCTACGCCGTTGTTCTACCGGCCCGTTGTAAGAAGCGACAATCGCTTCAACGTTTCCCGATACGACTCGCGCAGCTAATGTTTGCTCCTCTCGTGATCCGACGAGTGAGCTTTCTGTGTCCTGACCGAAACTCGGTGGGACGGCAAAGGGGATAAGGGGAGTCAACGGATTATAGTGGTACCCGTTATTCTTCAAGTCTATGATAATCCCCTCCCGGCAGACGAAGTCCTGTCCTAAGATCACAGGGATTTGCATGCCTGGCAGATAGAGAAAGCGCTGCCTCCTTCGACTGCCGTCGAGGCTAAGGTGGAGGCGTATAGCGCTTTGTGCCCTAGCCGATCCTGCTGCTAAACGCAGCGTGGTGGAAACTTCCCGCACGTGAAGTGCTCGTCGGCGACAGTCTTCGTAGACTCTGTCGCCGATCAGGGATAGAGTCGAACCGGTGTCAATTAGTGCGTAGTAAATGTTACCACCGATCTCGACGCGCACGTACGGCCCTTTCTCAGATGTCAAACCCTGAGTTCGACATGCCGACGGGGCAAACACCGACCTGTCGCTGACCGCAACTCCAGCCCCGTTGGCAGACTGATGAGGGGCCTCGGCAGCGGCCGGCAACCGCGAGTCGGGAAGTCCAATTAGTGGCGCCGGCCTCTCCCGTTTCCCTAAGACCCATGGGGGGGAGCTGCGTTCATGTGCACTGACGCTTGATATGCCCAAGCTGATTGCATTTATAGCACCTGACCTGTCTCCTGCCATTGTGTGCTGAGCGTCCGCCGCTACCATCACGCGAAGCAGTGTCGCGCCGGGGGTCATTGTAGTTCCTGCGACCCTCGTAATGATTCGCGACTCCGCGGTGGTCGGCTGCGCCGCCTCCCCTACGGGGATGCGCCCTGGAAGAGCCCGCGTTAGCTGCTCTGCGCCTCTGTTCAAAAGCGAAGGGATCTAAGGCGCGGGGCACAGCAGTTTCGCCACTCCTATGTCCTGTAACGGCCACGTACGGCGTACGTAAGTCGTCGCAAGCTCCCGCGCCTCGTCCTGTCCAGGCGCAACCCGGCTCCAGAGATTCCTCTGCGCGTGGAGGGGGGCGATACGTCAACTCGGCGAGCAAGCTCGCCTGAACGATGCGCGCCTCTCTGGCAAGTGCTTCCAGATCAGCGAAATCACGTCCGCGCAAGTAGGGTTTAAATCTAGGGTGACACTGGCGGATCGCCCTAGCTACCTTCTCCGCATCTGACGCTGTAGGGTCGGCTCTGGAGTAAAGCTCCTGGAGAGCGCGGACGTATTCTACGAGGCTCTCGTCCGGATGCTGAGTACGGCTGGCTAGCTCATCTCTGATCCGCATCTCATAGTCGGGAGGCAGAAATTCCTCTCTGAATCGTGTCCGGAAATCTGCCATCGAAAGGAACGGCCTCTGCATTCGCCTCCAACGCGCTGCGTCATCCGTCAACGCGATTGGGACGATCTGTATCAGGGCCGTTTCATCCGACGCGCCCAACGCGGCAATGTACGCGTCTAGGTCCTGCAAGAAATCGTGAACCGATGCTGCGTCGGAGTAGCCCGAATAGGTCGGCGTCGGCACGCTCAACCGCGGGCGAGGCACGGGCGTAGGCGCGGGATTCACCACCCCTGGGGCCAAACCCATCTGTCTAGAAAACGTCGCGAACATCGCCGTCATGGCGTGCATTAGTTCGCTGACGTCTCCCGTGTGCACCGCCGGAATTGGGGGTTCTAGCGCTGCCGCAACGCTCGCTTGCCCACTCGTGCCTTCTCCCACGTCCGAGTCAATATCCGCCACTGACTGGGTTGAGGCCTCGGGATGGGCGGCCTTATTCCGTAACCTGGACATGGCGGCAGAACGTTAAACACTGATGTCCAGCGGAGTAACAAAAAAATTCAAACGGGAAAACAAAACAAACCTAAACTTAGAAATCGCGATTCGTGGGACTCCCTGGGAGCGAAAAAAAACAACGGCAGACTGATCGGGCCCCACGTTGGAAGCGCCAGTTATGTGGGTCGCCTGTCAATTCCCGATCAGGCCAAGTTCTACTCGCTCCGAGGAAGTCACACAAGGAGCGCTATCATAGACAAACACTTTATAGATACTCAAGTTGTGCTGCGGGGGCCAAGGCTGCCTTGTGGTCCGGGTCTTCCCTGGGCTCGTTCCGCACCGCCTCTTTCGTTTCTCACGGCCCTTCGAACTCTTGTCTTCGCGCACCTCCCACGAGCGTCCCCTTTTCTTCTTCCGCCTGGCGCCGTCTTCTACACGCAGTCCGCTCACTGTCCCCCAGGTTACCATCTCTTGTCCGAAGATTATCATCGCCCGTCTTAAAGTTACCATCTTTTATGGCGTGTTTTTAAGAAATTGAAGCAGCAGTCGATTTTAAAGCAAGCAATACGAATTCGGGCGACCTTGCTAGCTTCTTTGAAAGCATTAGACATCCGGTGCTTCGTAATCGTAATGGAACCAAGACGTACTATGGGGGGAAACAAGGATCGTGCTCAGAAAGTTCCTTCAGAAAAAGTAATGAGATACATTAATTACTCGTAACACAGTTCAAAAGTAACAAAATACGCTATTCGTTCGCAAAAAGAATAGAGACACATTAGTACAATTATCGTAAGGTTTAGCGGGTAATATCTGATAGTACTAAAATATAATTTTTAAGATATTAGATGGTATTTTCTTTGTTCCTTCTAGGAATGAACAAAATACCCTCTCGTTTTCAGAATGTGTACAATTCGTTTCTTTCTACGTAACCGTCGTCCTCTTGCCCTTTTTTTTCAGTAAGGAACGAAACTTAACGTGAGGATATAGTGACGAAGTGCTCACACGAAAGCATGTCAAAAGCAATAATTTATTGCGGTGTCCTCGGCCACTCCTTTACCTTCGTGTTTCGTTAAGAATTCAGCTGTCCGCTTCCACATAATAATTTATCGTTGTACTACTACTATAGCTGCTATGCTCCGTTCCACTACGATGGACCGCAGGTGAACGCTACTAGCCTTCTCAGCCAATCTAACGCTGCAAGCACATCACGTGACTACGCGCCCCTCCAGCCTACTACGCTTGAAGGTTATATGACACTCACTCCGCATTTGTTTGCCTACAAGGGTTCGTAGCGTCTGTCGCGGTCTACCGAACAAAAAAAGAAAAAAAAGCTTTTTTAACAGAGTATATATTTTCTGTGCGTTCGCGCCTGTGTCTTTTCGGGATGGTTACTTGAAAGGTGGAGCGTTTAGAAAATAAAACAGTCGGCTTCCTCCTGGGCGAGCTACACATTTCTGGTACCCTGCAGGTGTTCAAGCGCGCGCTCAGCCACTTCGGAGATTCGTTAGCTGAACCACGAATCCCCTCGATCATTTAAAAAATAAATCACTCTATCTCTCTCTCTCTCTCTTTATCTATATATCTCTCTATATATATTTACATATATATATATATATATATATATATATATATATATATATACTGAGCGTTCCTGGCTGCGCTTTTCACCAAGGTATATGCCCTGTCCGTTTTTTTTCCCTTTTTTTTTCTTCTTGTTTCAATTCCCATTACAATCAGGCGTTTACTTCCTCTGCCAACAACGCAATCACCACCTAGAATAGGGTGACCACCATCCCGCGACTTGAGGGACTGTCCCGCATTGAGGGCTCGTGTCCCGCGTCCCGCAAGAAATTCCAAAATCTTCAAAATGGGCCGCATCTCACATTGTAGTAACATTAACTACGCACATTATGGTGCTTCCGAACAACGGGCCACGGGGGTGCGCGGAGGTCGCTGATAAACGGGTGAATCTAGATGGTATTCCATTTTCTATCTAAGCACTGCGGGAAGCAACCGTCGTTCTTGCAGGAGACAGACGCTAATGCGCCGTTGCGCCTCTCCCCTTGATGGCAAAGTATTGCAAGCGAAAATTGCTCGCCAAAAGTTGGAAAATAAACTATTGCAATTATTTGCAAAGCATACTGTATCATGCAAAACGGCTGTTGTGGAAAGCTTTTTTTTATTTTTTTTTTTTAGGGAAGTCGGTTACACAAGTCAAAAAGCCTGCGACTCACAACGGTAAAAATAATATTAAAAAAACAACATAACGTTCGATTTTTGTGTAGGAGCATGTTAGTATGAGAGTAAGTATCGACAGAAAACAATAAGCTGGAAAATATTTACCGTTTCCTATTTCCTTTTCATGCATTGGGGTCTGGTGCAGTCGATTTTTATGCTTTCAACCTAAAAATCGCTACACTTTTAATAACATATTTACCATTACAATTAAACAAAAATATATCACTTTGAATGAAACTTATAATCTTAGTTTAATTTCCGCGTATTTTCAAGTGTATTATATACTTTCGGACGGCACAGAATTTCGGAGTTTGCGCGTTGGTGAATTTACTTTAATACTTATTTCTCGAGTCGTGAAAATACCATCCTCCTCTTACTCCCCCCCTCCCCCCCCTCCCCCCCCATCATCCCCCCGGTCACGGTGTCCCGCATTTCGCCGTCAGGATGGTGGTCACCCTAAACTTGAATAATTGAAACCTCGGCTTTTTTTTCTTCCATGGAGCTTCGTCGCACTAGGAAGTCGCACACTCGGCGATTGGGCCTGAGTCCGACGCCACGAGTCCTTCGACGCATTTATTGGGCCCGAGGCCCAGCCGCGGTGAAACGCTGTGAAACGCGACGAAAAACCCGAATACAATGCATCCGCCAAAGAGCAGAGGGGAGAGCGGGGCGGCGAGTTATTTTAACCTAAAGGCGGCCTCATCACGTGATTCCAAGATGGAAGCGCCCATGCAATGGAGGAGGAAACAATCTATACGACGGCTCGTATTTAGGTCACATAATTTAAACGGGAAACGACGGTAGCAAAAATGGGGACAGCTCACAATACGTCTGAGACGTATTGATCCGCACGTTGTGTCCTTTCGTGTTCGGTTTAAATTATGTGTGACCTGTAACTACCTCCACTGCTTGTGAACTTGGCCTTCGGGTATATTTAGGTGTGGCTTATTGAAAACAGCCCCCTTTCCAGTGATATTTTATTGCATTTTATGATAAAGTACACACACACCTTTCCACCCGACAGTTTGTTCGTGCATCATTAAAAAAAAAAGAAGAAACGGGGGGTGCTTTTGTTTTTATTTATATATTTATTTCGCGGGTGTAGTTACTGAATTTCTTGGCAGTGGTTGTCGACGTCGGAGCACGAACGTCACAGCCGACAGCGTCACCCGGGAGACGGTCACGGGGCAGCGGCTCCCGAAATCGCGTTTCCGGGAAAAATAAAAGCGTCTCGGTGCTGCGGGAGAGAAAGAGAGAGGACCGGGCCTGCGGGAAATTGGCTTCGATGGGTTCAAGACGGCCGACGAAATTGTTTCGAGAGTGGCCGGGCTCGCGTAATGTTTCTCTTGGGATCAATATTTCTTCCTCGCGTAATACTTGGGGCGCTATAGATTTGTCGCCGGTATCCACTAGAAAGGCTCAAAAACCAATCAGGACACGGAGATTTGCGTCCGCGAGATGTTTACACTTTTGTGTAAGATCTGCTACGAGAGTGGTTCCCAGACTGTGGTGGCTTGTGACCCAACAAAATAGAAACAATCGTATCGAGACCCCCCCCGCCACCCCCGAATCAGCTAAAGTAAAAATTAGACCAAAAAGAAAAAAAAAAAAAAAAAAGAAGAAAACTCGATGCTTCCACCACACTGATTCTCGAAGAAATGCGTTAAAATTTCGCGCAACGGTTACATATAACGAAGCGTAGTGAATGCAGCCTCTGAGCACTTTTCCGTGGGGTGAACATTCCCGAAACCCGCCTTCTCCCTGGTGAAAGCAGATCAGGCAACTTAGTCTCGGCACGAAGGACGTGCGCGCGATGCGCGGAAAACGACAGAGCTATTGCGTTGGTGCGCATCAATGTTTGTGCATACATGCATGCCATGCATACAGGGGCGACGAAACCGTGCGCTTACGGCCCGGTAACATAAGGCGACTGCGCGTTACTGAACGGCATGTCAGGCCGAAGAACGGGACCACAGCCCGTGCGCGTCCATGTATGGGTCTCCAAAGCTGGCGGCAGGGGCTTCCGAGGGCGTCCAAAGCGCGCACCCGCACGCCGGCCGAATAACGTATCATGTCCACTTCGTTTCAGCTTAGCTCAGAGTGCAGTCGAAGGCTGGGGACGGTTCACCCCATGTAAAAGAGCGCTCGTACGCATCACTAAGTAATTCGCAAAAGTAAACTTTCAGGTATACTTTGTTGTGTGCAAACATTGCACAGTTTTTCGGCTGTGTTCTGCTAAGAACTAAATATTAAAAAAATAAATGAAATAACTGACGTTTCGCGTTCTTCATAAGATAGTAATGAATATTCTGAATGACTGATTGTTCACGGGCTCAATTTTTTGCGATTTAAGTCAAAGCTGAAGTTTTGGAATAATTCGCGGGTTCTAATTTTCGCAACGCGGTGGGATCTCAATATAGATTCCAATGTGTTTATATTTTAGCGGAATTGTTCGCGGGACCTATTTTCCGCAAATTCTAGGCGATTCGCGAAATTCGCGACAATTAGGTCCTCGCAAAAATTACGTCGTTTACAGTATGCTGCGACGAAAAACACCTACCTGCTGGCAACACTGATGCGACTACTACGCGTTTTTTTTTCTAATTTTTTTCGTGTGATTTCGTTTTCTCAGAAGCCGAATCGTGGATTTCAAGTTCAACGCTTTCCTCGCCAAGTTGCTAGACATGCTTTGTTTTTCTGTTTTCTTAATTTCCACTGACAACGCAAGGTAAGAAGAAAGCCACGTTTGGGCGTCAGGCGCGCGCTCGTGATGAATGCATGTACTTTACTTCGTCAGCAGTCTCAAACCGTGTCGTACCGGGAAGTTGTTCAACAAACAACGGAGCTAACAGAGGTTGGGAAATCGTCGAAAGGTTGCTTCGCCGACGGCGGGAAACGCTTTCCGGTGAAACACGGGTCAAAATCGGGTGTCAAAGTGGCGGTCAGAGACAAAACCTTGAGGTTTCGGTGGACCGCCAAGAAAACGCGTACTCCAGTGCGACTGTGCTTCCCAGCACAGCCGACAAGGAACACCCCTCGCCCCCCTGGTCGCGGCTGGCGGAGTTTGTCTTGGCAAAGACTGCTACGCCTGCCAGGAAGCAGGAGAAATGACACCAGCGGCGACAATGACGCCGTCGATGGACGCGGCTGGCCACCCTATGAACGACGCCAAAGACCCCGCCTGCGTCCCCCGTAACAACTGAAGGGACGGGAACAAGCAATGATAGCCTGCACTGATGTTTTACGGCAAGAGTATGTCGCAAAGGTAACATAAAGACGTTGTATCAATCAATCAGGGACGCAGTATGCTTTTGTTGCTGTTATGCGTTTGCGGAGAAAGCGCTC